>NC_044310.1:23143925-23453925 GCF_007474595.2 Lynx canadensis
GCAGCGGCATGTGCGGAGAAGGCAGGCGGCTCTGGAACAGGTTGCCTGGTTGCCATGCCAACCCAGGGCCTGTGTGAACTTGGGAAACTCGCAGGCAACACAACCGCCGCGCGCGCGAGTGCCCGCCCGCCAGACGAGCGCGCGCCGGGCACTCGCGCGCGCCGTGGCGGGAAGAAGGCGGGGTCCCGCGCCGGCCTAGGAGCGGCCGCGGTGCTCGCGACGCCCGGCCCCGCGCGCTCCCAGCTTCACCGCCAGGTTGCACCGGCCTGCGGGGGTCAAGGGACGCCGACCCGGCTCTGGCTTAGACCGGTGCCGGCCTCGAACCCCTTTGCTGTAGCTTCCCGGCTCTGTGGCCTTATTTAATCTCCCTGCCTCCATCGCCCCATTTGGAGAAGAGAGAGGAAAACGAGAACAGCTACTCAACAGAATTGCCGTGAAAATTAAGTAAAACAATGTGGCTTCTTATTCCTTTTAAAGATAGCCAGCGCTTCTTAGGACAGGGCCCGGGACTTGTAAACTGGACCCATGCATAGTTTGAGGGGTCCAGGGCAACGTGAAAGCGCCGGGCCCCTTGTTCAAAATTGTTAAGGAATTGCAAGACCACGGTAGCAAACAGGAAACCAAAACCGAAGACACAAAGTCAACCCTGGTTGTAAGCACTCGCACTATCTTTTGATCAAAGTGACTTTTCCGATCAGTAGCGTTTGGTAAGGTATTGTTATTCTATCTCCAACTAAGCCCAAGATAGATTGAAAACTTAGGCAAACCACACAATACTACAAAAGACCAGAAGGGGATACCGGGGAAAGCTTTATAACTGGAGGAGGGAAAACGTTTCTAATGAGTCAAAATCAATAAATTACTTTAAAAAGTGAAAGATGTTTAAACATCCGTCAGGAAGGGATGCCACCAACAAAGTAGAACAAGTTGAGAAAATAGCTTTAAAATATTGCAATATGCATGGTAAACAGATGGTTAATCTTCATGATAAATACAGACCGTCTCTAATCAATTAAAAAACCCGTAATCCAAAGTAAACAGACATCAAGTCATTAGTGGCCAATAAACACATAAAGATAACTAACTAGCCTGGGGGCCCTGGGTGGCTCAGTTGGTTAGGCTACTGATCCTTGATCTCAGCTCAGCTGATCCTCGATCTCACAGTTCCTGAGTCCCAGCCGCACAGTGGGCTCTTGCTGATGGCCCCGAGCCTGTCTGGGATTCTGTCTCTCCTTCTCTCTGCCCCTCACCTGCTTGTGCTCTCTCTTTCTCTCCCTCAAAATAAATAAATAAACTTAAGGGAAGAAAAATACCTAGCCGGGGGCAGAGGGGTAGCAGAGTAGGGGAATGGAGATGCACAGCCAGTGGGTATAGGTTTCTTTCCGGGTGTTGAAAAAGTTTTGGTTAGATTGTAATGACCCACTGAACTATATACTTTAAATGGGTGAAGTTGATGGTACGTGAAATATATCTCAATACAGCTGTAAACAAAATGGGAAAAATAATAAAAGAAACAACTTCGAAATATAATATTTTCACATATTAAATACACTGGCAAAAAAAATGATTAGTGATTATAAACACTCTGTTTTGTCAAGTTTTGTGAGAAAATCAGCACTCGTGTTGTTTAACTTGTTTGAGTATAGATTCCTTTTACTTCACAGGGGCACCTGGCTGGCTCGGTCTGTGGGGCATGCAACTCTTGATCTTGGCGTTGTGGGTTCGAGCCCGATGTTGGATGTAGTGATTGCTTACAAGATGAAATCTTTTAAAAAAAAAAGTTATTTTTATTTTAAAAGTAAAAAAGTGAGGGGCGCCTGGGTGGCGCAGTCGGTTGGGCGTCCGACTTCAGGCAGGTCATGATCTCGAGGTCCGTGAGTTCGAGCCCCGCGTCAGGCTCTGGGCTGATGGTTCGGAGCCTGGAGCCTGTTTCCGATTCTGTGTCTCCCTCTCTCTCTGCCCCTCCCCCGTTCATGCTCTGTCTCTCTCTGTCCCAAAAATAAATAAATAAATAAATAAATAAACAAACGTTGAAAAAATATATATATAAAAAAAAAGTAAAAAAGTGAGATTTTCATTTCCGAAAAAGAAGACAAACTTGAAAGTTAGAGGTCCTGAGCTCTGCCACTTACTGGCTGTGTGGCCTCGGGCAAGTCCCCGAGTCTCAGCCCCCTCATCTACAAAATAAGGATGTCAATACTCTTCTCACAGGGGGGTTACAACAGTTTAATGAACTAACATATGCAAAGCGCCAGAGACGGAATTAACACTCAATAAATGTGGCCGTTTCATTGTAGCTGTAGTCTCGTACTCATTTTTGAATCCCCTGTGGTCATTGCTCACTAAATATTTGTTAAATGAATGAATCCAACAGCCATTTGGAGTATCAACTCTCAAATTCAACAACCCTAAAAGTAATATGCTGTGTTCAGAGAGCCAGCCCTTAAGCCAGACAAGAAATTACTTACTTAACCTCTCTGAGCCTCCACTTTCTCCCGCGAAACATGAGGTTAATATAAGAACACTAAATGAAATAAAGCAGATAAAACATTTAGGCCCATGGGGCGGAGACACGGAGTGCTGAGGAGCCAATAATTGAAAAGCATGGAAGAGGAGGAAACATAGCAGACATGAGAAAATTACAGTTTCCAGAAACTTATCAGGCTCTGCGTGCCGTGATTTCATCCTAAGACCCACAACTAACTCCTTAGTTTTAAGCTTTAGCTTGTGTTACTCAGTCATAAAGATTCTAATATCCGTGTAGGCACCATGTGGAACTATGCCACACCCAGGCCCCTACCCAGTCGAACGTTGCAATCTCAACAGAATACTTAGTTACCCATCCCTGGTTTCCCTTCATTGCTCTTAAAGGACCTGCGGCCCCTGTCCAGCCCCAAAACAACCCTGTCAGAGCATCGTCTTCCAAAAAAACTCATGAGACAATGCTTACCTGTGTGCCATGTACTGGGTTAAGACTTTTATATTCACGATTTCATTTCAAACTCCCAAATACCAAAAATTAAAAAAAAAAAACCCAAATACCTATGACATGAACAACATAATTATTCCCATTTTAAAAATGAGGAAACTGAGGCTCCGGGTGGTTAAGGAACCAGATTAGCGTTTCTCCAAACGTGTTATTATCTAGGGCTATTTCCTGAGAGTTGTCTGGTCGGCACTAATCCATTCCATTGTAACCCAGAGAAAGACAGAGATCTCAAGATAGAAACTTTAGTGAAGGCCATTCAAGTAAGACTTGGGTCAAGAATTTCGATGTTTATTTTTGAGAGAGAGAGAGAAAGTGGAGGAGGGCCAGAGAGAGAGGGAGACACAGAGTCTGAACCAGGCTCCATGCTGTCAGCGCAAGGCCAGACGTGGGGCTCAAGCCCATGAACCCGTGAGATCATGACCTGAACCAAAGATGGACGCTCAACTTTCTGAGCCAGCCAGGCGCCCCCGTTGGTTCAAGGATTTCAAACAGTTGCCTCTTCCTTCGTAAGGTAGTGGTTCTCAAAGTATGGTCTGAGGCTAACTGGTGAGTCAGCCAACCTGGCCGTGCTGACAGCTAACAAATTCCAGAATGGACAAATGCTATTCAATTCCACAGGCCTTTATTCTCACTTACAGCCAACTGCTTTTGGCTAGCAAAGGTTGCTATAATACGGAATTTGCACATTGGATATAAAGTATTCTTGAGCAAAGTTGGAACACTCCCAGTTTTCTGGAAACATAATTTGTCATCAGTGTTGGTTTGAGTTGCTTTTTAAACTGTGTTACACTTGTGTTTTTGTATATTTGTGGAATCTCCCTTCGAGGCACTTCCCCTCATTGTTTGGGTGCTTGGGTAATCGTTACACTGTTAACATTTCCATTGTCATTTTGTTTCTTAGCAAATCTCGGTTATGGCAGTACTTTTTCCATAAGAAGGTAAGAGGGAGAGTTGGTTTGGGCTTCCAGTATTGGTGACTAGGTAATTCTGACCAAGTCTGCCACCGAGGAAAACTAGCAAAACTAGAAAAATCTGAAAATCTTTAAATCATTGGAAAGTTAACAGTGAAGAACTACTGAGCCAGGATCTGGGAAGAGAGAAATTAAGGAATGTAAGGCCCACATTTAGGACTACTTTTCCAGGTGGGGCATTTCCTGAGAGGCAGCTCAGAGACTGAGTGGTGCTTTTAGCAGCCTTGGGGAGTTAGGGGAGCAGAGACTGGAGCCCAGAAACCCCCCAGAGAGAGAGAGAGAGAGAGAGAGAGAGAGAGAGAGAGAACCCAATAAACAACTCTCACTTTGGATTGGGATCCCAAAGGACTCCAATTTAAAAGCAAAAGTGAATAGGGGCGCCTGGGTGGCTCAGTGAGTTGAGCGTCCAACTTCAGCTCAGGTCGTGATCTCACGGTTCATGAGTTTGAGCCCCGCATCAGGCTCTGTGCTGACAGCTCAGAGCCTGGAGCCTGCTTTGGATTCTGTGTCTCCCTCTCTCTCTGCCCCTAACCCACTTGCATTCTGTCTCTATCTCTCTCAAAAATAAAAATAAGCATTAAAAAAATTTTTAAATAAAACATTAAAAAAGTTTTTAATGAAATAAACACTTAAAAATAATAAAAGCAAACGTGAATATAATAGACAAGTCTCACAGAGATCAAAACTCCATTTCAAACCGTCTCAAATCCTGTAATTATGTTAAGGTGATCCCAGAGTGCCAAGGCCTCCAGGTATCTAGAAGAAAACGAAGTGAATCGTCTCTGGTTAAAAGAGATCACCATTGGGGTATCTGGGTGGCTCAGTCGGTTGTGTCCGACTTCGGCTCAGGTCGTGATATTGAGGTTCATGAGTTCGAGTGCTGTGTCAGGCTCTGTGATGACAGCTTGGAGCCTGGAGCCTGCCTTGGATTCTGTCTCCCTCTCTCTCTGCCCTTCTATAGAGAGCTTATGCTCTGTCTCTGTCTCTCTCTCCAATATAAATGAACATTAAAACATTTTTTAAAAATTAAAAAAAGAGATCACCATCCCAGGCCTCAGATGTCAGATGGTTTCTATGAACAATTATATATGTATATATATGTATTATATATGTGATACAAAAATAATCACACATACTGGAAGACAATATAGCATGAACAAAACCCAGCAGCAACAAAGGACAATCGAGAAGGACCCAAAAGAACCCCAGATGTTGTAGCCATCTCATCAAATTATTTAATATGTTCAAGAAGATAAATAGATTGATCACCTTAGTAGAAAAGTAGGAAATATACAAACATCCAAGTGGAAATTCTATAACTAAAAAATATAATATAGAATTTAATAACCCAATGAACTGGACTCAACAGCAATTTACACGATGCTGAAAAGAATTAGCAAATTTAGAGGTCTCAGAAGCAAATATCCAGAATGAAACATAAAGGGGTAAAAGGATGGAAAAGAGAGAAAGGATAAAAATCACAGAGGCAAGAATACGACACTTTCATGTACAAGTAATTGGAAAAGCAGGACGAGAAGCGAAGAGTAGGGAAAAGAAATATCTGACATGAAGAGATTAATTTACCAAAACTTATGAAAAAATAAAGGCATAGATTCAAGAAACATTATGAATTGCAAACAAGAAACCTCAGGAAAATCAAGGCTGGTGTGGAGGTGAGAGTTGAAGGTTGGTGACTGTCCTTTCACCCATCTTTAAGAGACATGGGGTCAAAGGGTGCCTGGATGGTTCAGTCGGTGAAGCGAGGGACTTCGGCTCAAGTCATGATCTCATGTGAGTTTGAGCCCTGCATCAGGCTCCGGGCTATCAGCACAGAGCCCGCTTTGGCTCTTCTGTTCCCACCATCCCCCCCTGCCCCTCCCCAGCTCTCTCTCTCTTTCCCTCTCTCTCTCTTTCTCTCTCTCTCTCAAAATAAGGTAAACTTAAAAAAAAGAAAAGTAAAGGGGTGCCTGGGTGGCTCAGTTGGTTAAGCTCAGTTGGCTCAGGTCATGATCTTGGGGTTCGTGGGTTTGAGCCCACATTGGGCTCTCTGCTGTCAGCACAGAGGCCACTTCAGATCCTCTGTCCTCCTCTCTCTCTGCCCCTCCCCTGCTTGCATTCTCTCTGTCTCTCTCAAAATAAATAAATAAACTTCAAAAAATAAAAACAAGGGGCGCCTGGGTGGCTCAGGCTCAGGTCATAATCTCGCGGTCCGTGAGTTCGAGCCCCACATTGGGCCCTGTGCCAACAGCTCAGAGCCTGGAGCCTGCTTCGGATTCTGTGTCTCCCTCTCTCTGCCCCTTCCCTGCTCATGCTCTGTCTCTCTCTGTCTCTCAAAGATACATAAATGTTAAAAAAAAATTTATAAACAAAAACAAAAAGAAAATACATACAGATCAAGTAAACAAAAAAATAAGTAAAAATATCAAAAATCTGAACACAATAAGCTCAGCCTACTGGTTATATGTAAAATTCTATTCCCAGCCAACAGAAGTCATAGATTTTTAAGCATTTATAGTACATGTTCACAAATAGAATGTGCATAATACTGTAAAGGGAGCCTCAATAAATTCCAAAAAATCAATATCACATAGACCACGTTCTCCAGCTATAAGATGCAAAACTAAAAACTTTTGTTTTTTATTGTTACAAATGACACATCCTGTATACTTGGAAACCAAATTACACTATTAAGCAACAATTGCGCTCCCAATGTGTAAAGGAAATCACTTAGAAATGAATCATAAGAAAAAAAATGAAATGAATCATAAGAAAAACACTACAGTTCAAAATTTATGGAATAGAGAAAAAAAACCCACAGTATTTGGAGGAAAATATATCATTTTAAATGCTTTATTTATCATATATTTTTTGGAGATAGAACTGTTCCAAATGAACAGTCCAACCGATCCAATTCTAGAAGTTAGCAAAAGTTACAGGACAAGCCCGAAGGAAAAAGAAAAGAGAACCACGTGTGGATCCTATGAGAGAAAGCTGAGGCTATACTAACACAAAAATCAAACTGCAAAAGAAATGTTGGTTTTTACATTCCGTGGAGGTGCCTGCCCATGGTCAATTACATGATCTTGCGGGGCATTTTTTTTAATGATGGAAAATCACCAGAGAAAATTATCTATTCATGGGCAAATGTGTAGATAAATATAATTAGTCAATAGACACAAGCAGTGACTATTGTCCAGAATGTATTACAATATTGTGAGGAGATCATGAAACCTGAAAAATTGCCCCAGTACTTGACTTCTTAAATGAATGTAATAACATATGGGAATACCACTGTTTAGAAATGCTTTAAGCATGGGGCCCCTAGCTGGCTGAGTTGGTAGAGCATGCAACTTTTTAATTTGGAGTTGTGAGTTCGAGCCCCTCGTTGGGTGTAGAAAGTACTTAAAAAATAAATTAATTAAATTGGAGCACCTGGGTGGCTTAGTGGGTCAAGCTTCCGACTTCGACTCCAGTCTTGGTCTCAGAGTTCTGGAGTTCAAGCCCTGCATCGGGCTCTCTGCTGTCAGCACAGACCCCGCTTCAGATCCTCTGTCTCCTTCTCTCTCTGTTCCTTCCCCTGCCACCCCCCTCTCAAAAATAAATAAGCATTTAAAAATAAAATAAGTTAAACTGGGATGCCTGGGTGGCTCAGTCGGTGAAGCATCCGACTTCAGCTCGGGTCATGATCTCACGGTCCGTGAGTTTGAGCCCCGAGTCGGGCTCTGTGCTGACAGCTCGGAGCCTGGAGCCTGCTTCCGATTCTGTGTCTCCCTCTCTCTCTGCCCCTCCCTGCCTGTGCTCTGTCTGTCACAAATAAACATTGAAAAAAAATTTTTCTTTTTAATCTGAAATGTGATGCTATCTTGTACATTAATCTCCCACTTTTTTTCCCCACATAATATTATATCATTGGAATCCATACAGTTCAAAACATGTACTGGGGCGCCTGGGTGGCGCAGTTGGTTGAGCGTCCAACTTCAGCCAGGTCGCGATCTCGCGGTCCGTGAGTTCGAGCCCCGCGTCAGGCTCTGGGCTGATGGCTCGGAGCCTGGAGCCTGTTTCCGATTCTGTGTCTCCCCTTCTCTCTGCCCCTCCCCGTTCATGCTCTGTCTCTCTCTGTCCCAAAATAAATAAAAAACGTTGAAAAAAAAATTAAAAAAAAAACATGTAAATCTGGTTTACTCTTTTTAATTTTCGTATAACAGTTTGTAGTAAAGATTATTATAATCAGTCCAACTATTCTCCTATTAATGTTCATTCAAGTTGTTTCCAGCTTGGGTTTTTTTTTTGTTTTTTTTTTTTTTTGCCAGTACAAACAACACTAAATAAATATCCTTATTCATATATCCTTAAAAAAATTTTTAAATATAAAAAAAGAAAAAGAAAAAATTAAATTAAATTAAATTAAATTAAAAAAGAAATAAGTGCTTTGGGTATCTATTTGCTAATGTGTAGGCTTTTGTGTCGGTTCAGATGATAAAAAATAAAGTGGACTATTTCTCCATATGTAATCACACATTTTTTTTTTTTTTTAAGTAATCTCTACACCCAGCGTGGGGCTAGAACTCACAGGCCTGAGATCAAGAATTGCATGTTCTACTGACTGAGCCAGCCAGGCACTCTGACCATGCACTTGATGAGATATTTCTGAAACATTTAACCTTGACAACAGTCTCACACTTCTTTCCTGCGGTCATCAATTTGGAAGGATACAACTGGTGTTCACCATCGAAATGTGGCTACCATTCTGAGAATATCTGAGTCATGGCAGGAATAAAGTTGCTACCATGAAAGTAAATGAAACTTTCAAATCTTTAATTCGACCCAGAACCCAGCATCATTTTACCTGGCACACCCCCAACAACTTCCTATGGTAGCTCCTGGGAAAACCTCACTTTGTATAACCAATTATATCCGGACTGTGCATGTATGTGTCACTTTTTAAAGGAGTAATCATCGACATGTATTGTGACAAGATCGAACATGTCTGGGAGTTAAAATTCATCACGGATCAAAACTTTCCATAATTACGATAAGCGTTTCGCCAAATTTGAGGCCAAAATTCAATATATCATGTCTGAGATAAATCAATTCCACAGCCTGATGTATTTCAGTTAACCCTTTTCTCCTGGACTGTTTGAAAAGAAAGGATAACTAACTCCATAATTTTTTTTTTTGCATTTATTTGTAAACTTTAGTTGGCTTGTTAAACTGGCAAGATTAAAGAGTTCGAAAATACATTTAAGTGAAACACAATCGAACTTCCGCTGCTATTTTATTTTGTTGGAATGTCTGAGTAACTTTAGTGGAGAACAAAAATATTCCTCTTGCAGCTATGTTGTCAAAACATTTAAAGAAGAGTTCCCTATTTAGGGTGAAATGATGTAATGTCTGGGATCTGATTCAAAATAATCTGGAGTGGGGGAAGTTAGAAGAGAGTATAAATGAAACAAGATAGTACAAGAATCGATCATTGTTGAAATTGACAAGTATATGAGAGTTTTAGTATACTATAGGAAGAATAAAAGACCAAGAACAGACAAGATTCTTTAAAATCATTATTGTAGAAAATTTTAAGTATATATAGTAAGTTTAAAAATAAAATTTAGGGGGTACCTGGATGGCTCAATCCGTTCAGCATCCTACTCTTGATTTCAGCTCAGGTCATGATCTCATGGTTCATGAATTCGAGCCCCACATCAAGCTCTGTGCTGACAATGTGAAGCCTGCTTGGGACTCTCTCTCTCTTCCACTCCCAAGTGCTCTCTCTCTCTCAAAATAAATACATAAACTCTAACCCCCCCCCAAAAAAAATAACAGATAAAATTTAGAAGGCACCTGGGTGGCTCAGCCAGTACAGCGTGCAACTCTTGATCTCAGGGTTGTGAGCCCCACATTGGGTATAGAGATTACTTAAAACCAAAATCTTTTAAAAAATTAAAATTAAAATTGAAAAATAAAATTTAGTCTTCACCATTCTTGGTCTATTCTTACATATACGTATTAGAATTAGCTGGTTTTCAATACTGGTTTTGAAAAAAAAAATGGTTGAATCTGTAGATCAACCTGTAGAAAATTGTCTTTTTCTGAATTCAAGTCTTCCTGCTGTTAATATGGCACAGCTCTTACTTCTTTAGGTTTTCATTAATGTCTTTTAGTACAGTTTTATAATTTTCTATGTGCAGATCTTACACCTCCTTTGTTAGGTTTATTTCTGAGCATGTCATAGTTTTGTGCTACTTGAATGGTTTCTTTGTATAATTACATGATATGATTGTGTAGAATTGCAATCGACTTTGGTACTTGGACCTTATAATCAGCTACCTTACTATATACTCTTAATACTTTAATAACTTGTCTATAGATTATTTTGTGTTTTTTAATGAGTGTAATGATAACTTCATTTCTTACTTTTCAATAGTTGTGCCATGAGTTTCTTCTTAATGTTTTATTGTCCTGGCTAGGACCTCCCTCATATTATTGAACAGAAATAATGAGAGTTCGCATGCATATCAGATTTATGATTTTATTTTATTTTTTTAATTTTTTGGGGGGGAGGGACAGAGAGAGACAGAGCATGAACAGGGGAGGGGCAGAGAGAGAGGGAGACACAGAATCGGAAACAGGCTCCAGGCTTTGAGCCATCAGCCCAGAGCCCGACGCGGGGCTCGAACTCACGGACCGCGAGATCGTGACCTGGCTGAAGTCGGACGCTTAACCGACTGCGCCACCCAGGCGCCCCTCAGATTTATGATTTTAAAAGGAATGCTTTTAAAGTTTCCACGCTTATGATACCATTTGTTGTAAGCTTTTCATAGATCTCTCTTCGGGTCACCATTTTATTTTATTTTTTTTATTTTTTTTATTAAATTTTTTTTTTCAACGTTTATTTATTTTTGGGACAGAGAGAGACAGAGCATGAACGGGGGAGGGGCAGAGAGAGAGGGAGACACAGAATCCGAAACAGGCTCCAGGCTCTGAGCCGTCAGCCCAGAGCCTGACGCGGGGCTTGAACTCACGGACCGCGAGATCGTGACCTGGCTGAAGTCGGACGCTTAACCGACTGCGCCACCCAGGCGCCCCCTTTATTTTTAAGTTATGTTGAATTTTGTCAAATAACTTTCTTGTATTTATTGAAATGTTTATATTACTTTTTTCTCCTTAATCTCTTATAATCTCTTAAGTGACATCTAGAGATATTCCAACTTGGAGATATATTATTCCTGGGACAAGCCCAAGCTAGTCATAGCATACTGTTTCTTTTATTCATAATTGACTATTATTCACTAATGTTTTGTTTAGGATCTTTGCACCTATATTCACAGGTGAAATGAGTCTATAATATCATTTTCCTGTTCTTCCTTTAGTTGGAGCTGGCATTGAAATTATATGGGCCTCATAGAATTGGCAGGAGGGGAGTGTTCCCTCTTTCTCCACACTCTGGAAGAGTTTGTATAAAATTAGAATGATCTCTGGGGCACTGGGGTGTCTCAGTCAGTTAAGCATCTGACTCTTGATTTTGGCTGGGCTCAGGTCACGATCCCACGATTCGTGAAATCGAGCCCTGGGTCTGGCATTGGGCTCTGCACTGACAGCGTGAAACCTACTTGGGATTCTCTTTCTCTCCTTCTCTCTCTGCCCCTCCCCCTGCTCGTGGGAGCTCCCCCTCTCTCTAAGTAAATAAATAAATAAACTTACGCGGTTCGTGAGTTCGAGCCCCGCGTCGGGCTCTGTGCTGACGGCTCAGAGCCTGGAGCCTGTTTCCGATTCTGTGTCTCCCTCTCTCTCTGCCCCTCCCCCGTTCATGCTCTGTCTCTCTCTGTCCCAAAAATAAAAATAAACGTTGAAAAAAAAAAAAAGGTAAAAAGGGGACTTCAGCCAGGTCACGATCTCGCGGTTCGTGAGTTCGAGCCCCGCGTCGGGCTCTGTGCTGACGGCTCAGAGCCTGGAGCCTGTTTCCGATTCTGTGTCTCCCTCTCTCTCTGCCCCTCCCCCGTTCATGCTCTGTCTCTCTCTGTCCCAAAAATAAAAATAAACGTTGAAAAAAAAATAAATAAATAAACTTAAAAAAAAAAGAATGTTATATAAATGGAATCATATAGGATGTAACCTTTCAAGATTGGCTTTTTTCACTCAGCATCCCTTAAGTTTTATTCAAGTTGCTGCCTGTAACAATAGTTTGGTCCTTTTCATTCTGAGTAAGTAGTATTCAGGGCTAGGGATGTAGGGATGAACCACAGATGTAAGCATTGTAGGACATTTGGTTCTTTCCAGTTTTAGGTTATTACAAGTAAAGCTGAGGGGCACCTGGGTGGCTCAGTCAAGCCTCAAATTCTTGATTTCAGCTCAGGCATTGATTTCAGGGTTTGTGAGTTTAAGTTCCAGGAGCCTGCTTGGGATTCTCTCTCTCCCTCACTCTGCCCTCTCCCCCACCACATACACACACACACACACACACACACACACACCCCCTCTCTCTCTCTCTCAAAATAAATAAATAAACTTAAAAAAAAAGTGTGATGCACAAGCTACCAAAAACAAAAACAAACAAAAAAACAAGTTGCTATGACCAACTGTGTACAGGTGTTTTGGTTTGTGAACATCATTTTCATTTCTCTGTGATAAATGCTAAGACTACAATTTTAATAATTATAAGATGACTTGCCTTTTTGCTTTTCTCTTGAGTCAATTTTACTTGTTATATTTTCTAGGAAGTTGTCCATTTCATACAAATTTGGAAAATTATTGGCATAAAAATTATGAGAGCTTTCTCTAACTATCTTCTTCTTCTTTTTTTTTTTTTTTTAAGTAAGCTCTACGCCCAACATTGGGCTTGAATTCACAACTCTGAGATCAGGAGTCACTTACTCTACAGACTGAGCCAGCCAGGTGGCCTTCTCTTATTATCTTGTATTACTTTTTGAGAGAGAGAGAAAGTAAGTGGGGGAGGGGAAGAGAGAGAGGGAGACACAGAAACTTTCTTCCTCTTTTCTAGCTGGAACCATGGAGGGTACAGCAGAGAAGAAAAAGAAGTTTCTTACTGTGCCAGAATCTCTTAAGAAAGAGGGAAGGGATGCTGAAAATCAAGCATCTGAGAAAGAAGTTTACCCAAAAGATGCTTTAAAAGACAAGGAGGAAGTTTGTATCTCTCTACCTGCTACAACCTACGGGAAAATATAATTTAAAAAATTAAGAAACATGTCACCACAGGTACTTAGTTTAAGAACTAAGGGGCAGTTGGATGCTTCAGTCAGTTAAGCATCCAACTCTTGGTTTCAGCTCAGGTCATGATCCCGTGGTTTGAGAGTTCAAGCCCCCGCATCGGGCTCCACTCTGTGCAGAGCCTGCTTGGGATGTTCTCTCTCTCCCTCTCTCTCTGCCTTTCCTCTGCTTGCCCTCTCCCTCTCAAAATAAATAAATAAGCTTAAAAAAAAGAAGAACTAAGCAAAAATATGGAGATATCTATAGAGAGAATTTAAGACCATAGTAATGAATATAGATGGATATAGATGACAACCCAAATAAATGAAGAGACATGTCATAGGAGAAATAACTCAGAATTAGAGTAGATGTCAATTTCCCCAACATTCTAACTCCAGACTTGAGTAAAGTGCTGAGTAAAGAAGGGAGACCGATTGTGCTGATAGTAAGACGCTACCAACCCATCAGGCTACACGATATATTGTAGCATTGTTCAAGAACAAATAGACAAATGAAATAAAATAGGAAGCTTGGAGACAAACCCAGGCAGAAATGAGAACTCAACATACAAGAAAGGCAGCACTACAGCCAATGTGGAAGGACTCGTTGATTTAGTAGGTACATTTGGGAAAATCGACGCATAATAAAAATGATGACTGCTTACCACTGTATACAAAGATAGACTCCAAATGAAATAGAGACCTAACCATGAAAAAAAAAAAAAGCAAAAGTCTTGAGTTAATAAGAGAGCACATTCGTGACCTAGAAGCAGGTGAGGATTCTTTCAATAAAACTTCAATCTGGGCCCTCTGGCTGCCTCAGTTGGTGGAGCATGTGAGCATGAGACTCTTGATTTGGGGGTTTTGAGTTCAAGTCCCACATTTGGTGTAGATCTTACTTTATTTTTTTTTAATTTTTTTTCAATGTTTATTTATTTTTGGGACAGAGAGAGACAGAGCATGAACGGGCGAGGGGCAGAGAGAGAGGGAGACACAGAATCGGAAACAGGCTCCAGGCTCCGAGCCATCAGCCCAGAGCCCGACGCGGGGCTCGAACTCACGGACTGCGAGATCGTGACCTGGCTGAAGTCGGACGCCCAACCGACTGCGCCACCCAGGAGCCCCTAGATCTTACTTTAAAATAAAAACTAAGGGGAAAAACCATTTAAATCTGAAGCACAAACCATTTTGACAATATTAACATTAAGGATTTTTTTTAATGTTTATTTATTTCTTGAAAGAGAGAGTGCAAGCGGGGGGGGGGGCGGGGTGGGTAGTGGCAGAGACAGGGGAGGACAGGGGATCTGAAGTGGGTTCTGAGCTGACAGCAGAAAGCCGGATGTGGGGCTCAAACTCACAAGCCACGAGAGCATGACCTGAGCCAAAATCAAGAGTTGGATGCTCAACCGACTGAGCTACCCCGGTGCCCCCAAAATTAAGTATTTCTTTTTTTTTAAATTTTTTTAATGTTTATTTATTTTTGAGAGACAGAGACAGAGCACAAGTAGGGAAGGAGCAGAGAGAGAGGGAGACGCAGAATCCAAAGCAGGCTCCAGGCTCCGAGCTGTCCTCACAGAGCCCAACACGGGGCTCGAACCGTGAGCTCAGGACCTGAATTGAAGTCAGATGCTCAACCAACTGAGCCCCCCGGGAGCCCCAAAATTAAGTATTTCTATTCAAAGCATGATACAATGGGCAAAGTTACAAGACAGAAGACAGAGTGGAAGAAGATATTTGCAACGATTAAACCCAACAATGACTAAAAACCAAGGAACTCTTGCAAATCAATACTGGCAAAGGGTATATGAGCAGATAACTTGCAGAAAAGGAAAAGCAAAAGACTAAGGATCTTATGAAGAGATGCTCAGACTTACTAGTCATCAGAAAAATGCAAATTAAACCATGGTGAGATATCACTTTACACTATTCGAGTAGCAAAAAGTAAAAAGCCAGATAATCTGAATGTTGTCAAGGAGAGAGAAGTGTAAATTCCCTCAGGCCCTGCAGCCATTTATGGATCAATAGATCTGAACTTAATCAGATTAAGGATGAACACCTCCCAGGACCCAATCATCCGTCTCCTCATTTCCATTCCAAAGAAATGTTTGCAAGCGTCCTAACAACAGCTTATGCAAGGATATCTATCAAGGTCTTGTTTGTGGCAACAGAGACCAGGAGGCACCTGCTGTTCGTCATCCAGGCCTGGGAAGAAGGAAATGGGGTGGATACGCTCAATGAAGTGTCATGCTTCCATCCACGTAACACCATGAATAGCTCTCTCAAACATATTGTTACAGGGGCACCTGGCTGGCTCAGTCGGTAGAGCATGCAACTCCTGACCCTCGACCTTGGGGTCATGAGCGGGAGCTCCACGTTGGGGGTACAGTTTGTAGACCCTCTGAGCAGTTGGGGTACAGTTGTAGACCCTCTGAGCTGACCCTCTTAGGCCAACAGCCTTGAGCAGTGGAAGGAAGAAGGGCCCACAGTGACCCCCAACTCCTTGGCTGAATATAGACTGGCCCATCAGGCAACAGGCCCTAACTGACCAATGAACTACTCACAACGAGGCACAGTTACCAAAAAAGGGAAAATTCCATATGTCCCCATACCTCCTCACTTTTCCACTTTAAATATGGCCCCCCGCCCAATGCCTTGTTGTAGACAGCCTCTCCTCCGCTGTCCTGCCCACCACTCCCCTGTCGCATATTCAATAAACTTCTACCTCCTTTGCTCTGCTTCAGGTGAATTCTTGTCACTGCCTGCACCACCAGTTTCTACCTGATTAGTTGCCCCACCTTTGGGGGCACCCCCATAGGATCCAGAGAAGCACCACACAGTTTACTTAAAAAGGAAACAAACAGGGGCGCCTTGGTGGCTCCGTTATTTATTTTTTTTTTTAATATTTACTTATTTAGTTTTTGAGAGACAGCGAGAGTGCGCGTGACAAGCGGGGAAGGGACAGAGACAGAGGGAGACACAGAATCCGAAGTAGGTTCCAGGCTCCAAGCTGTCAGCGCAGAGCCCGACCTGGGGCTCGAACTCATGAACCATGACATGAGATCATGACTGGAGTCAAAGCTGGATGCTTAACCGACTGAGCCACCCAGGCGCCCCTTTATTTTTTTATCTATTTATTTATTTTTAAGTAACCTCTACACCCAGCATGGGACTGGAACTCACAACCTGAGACCAAGAGTCACTTGCTCCACTGGCCGAGCCACCCAGGAGCCCCGGGACTCCATTTTAGAAAGACTCCATCTGCGAGGCCCCCCCCCCTTACTCATGTTCCATAATTTGCCTCTGAATAAGCCAAAGAAACTATGTCCCCACTCCAAGCAGGAGACAAGAAAGTTAATCATTCTCTGAGTTTTGTCCTGGGCTCCAAACACCCGATAACATCTAAGAAGAGTTGGAACCAAACAAGTTCCAAGACATTAGCTTCAAACAAACCTCAGCCAACGCTGACATCCATATCCCCCACCTTCGGTGATTTATAAAATAACACCCATTATGCACCTGGCACCCCCCCCCTTTGATTGGACCCCGCCCTGGATTCCTCGAGGAACACGTATCCTCGACCCCTTTCCAGTATAAACCCCTAACCCAAAGCGACAAGGACACTCATTCTTTCTTTTGAGTCTCCCAGACACTCTGCCATTCTCTTCCTGTCCCTTACCCTATCCAACACACTCTGCCTTCACTTTCTCCTGCTCCCATTTGATTTCTATCCTGCGGGGAGGCCAGGACCCTCTGAGCTGGTCCTACAGGACCCTCCTCTGGGTCCCTGGACCCAGCCTGCTTGCACCAACTTCAAAGTTTTCCAGATGAGCAAGTGAAGACATTGGACCCTGTCTGCGTTTGTTGGCTGGGGAACAGCTGTGGGGGACACCCAAGAAGCCACAGAAAACAGCACCTTCTTTCACCACTGGTTGGGATGATAGGTGTCATGTTCACCAAAGCTTTGGGATCCATCAGTAAATAAATAAACAAAGAGCTTCCGCCCTCAGGGAGCTTACGGTCCAGTCCCGGAGAGAAAGATAAGAAACAATACACATCATAAGTAGATTAGGTAATACCTTGGGGAGGGAAAGTGCTAAGAAAAAGGAAAAACAGATCAGAGATTAAGGCAAGAGGACTCACACGGCCCCTCTCCCCTCCAGAAACGTAGTCTCAACCAGTCAGCCAGGATTTTTCCACCGAGCGCCAGTCTGTCACGCAGCCCTCTCCATTCCCCAAAGGAAGAGGTAATCTGCGAGATAAGGCCCCGCCCCCCAAGGGAAAGTGACCTGGTCTGGAATAATCCTTTTTTTCTTTTCTTTTCTTAAAGTAAACTCTAGGCCCAACATGGGGCTTGAACTTATGACCCCGAGATCAAGAGTCCAGTACCCTACGGGCTGAGCCAGCCAGGTGCTCTAATCCTTGCTTTTCCTTATAGCTTTCTAACGCCACCCTCCTTCCTATAAAATCCTTCCATTTTGAAGGCCCCTGACTGGCTCCGTCCTGCAGAGCGTGCGACTCTTGACCTCAGGGTCTTGAGTTAAAGCCCCACGTTGGGTGTGGAGCCTGCTTAAAAGCAAACACCTGCCATTGTGTATACCTCCTCAGAGCTCCCCTCTGCTTGCCAGATAGGATGCGGCCTGATTCGTGAATCATTTAGTAAAGCCAATTATACCTTCAAAACAGAAGATGAGGGGCGCCTGGGTGGCTCAGTCGGTTAAGCGTCCGACTTCAGCTCAGGTCACGATCTCGCGGTCCGTGAGTTTGAGCCCCGCGTCGGGCTCTGGGCTGACGGCTCAGAGCCTGGAGCCTGCTTCCGATTCCGTGTCTCCCTCTCTCTCTGCCCCTCCCCCGTTCATGCTCTGTCTCTGTCTCAAAAATAAATAAATGTTAAAAAAAAATTTTTTTTAGGGGCGCCTGGGTGGCTCAGTCGGTTAAGCGGCCGACTTCGGCTCAGGTCACGATCTCGCGGTCCGTGAGTTTGAGCCCCGCGTCGGGCTCTGGGCTGATGGCTCAGAGCTGGAGCCTGTTTCCGATTCTGTGTCTCCCTCTCTCTGACCCTCCCCCATTCATGCTCTGTCTCTCTCTGTCTCAAAAATAAATAAACGTTAAAAAAAATTAAAAAAAAATTTTTAAAAAGAAAAAAAACAGAAGATGAGAGGACGCGTGTGTCGGGGGGGGGGGGACAGCATGGATCGCAGCACGGCCAGAGGGTGGTCCACGCAGGTGGGCCTCAGAGAAGGTGACGTCTGAACAAATGCTTGATGGAAGTGAGGGAGTGGGCCAAGCTGACCTCCAAGGGGAGAGCAGTCGGGCAATGGGGACGGCTCTTGCAAAGGCACTGGGGTGGAAGCAGCAAGAGCCAGGGAGGGAGAGGCAAGAGTCCAAGTCTGTGAGACCTACCACAGACTACGGGGCCGGGCTGACTGGGGACTCAGAGGCCATTGTGAAGACGGAGGTGAGGAACCATTGCAGGGTACTGAGCAGGGCCTCCACACGATGTGACTCAAGGCTCTAGAAAAATCACTCCAGGGGCACCCGGGTGGCTCAGTCAGTTGAGCGTCCCACTCTCGGTTTCGGCTCAGGTCACGATCTCACAGTTCGTGAGTTCGAGCCCCACGATGGGCTCTGTGCTGACAGCACAGAACATGCTTGGGATGCTCTCTCTCCCCCTCTCTCTCTCTGCCCCTGCCCTGCCGGCACCCTGTCTCCCTCAAAATAAACAAACTTAAAAAAGAAGTCACTCTGGCTGTGGCGTCAGGAATGACCGAGGGGCAAGGGTAGAGGCACAGGGACCCAGCTAGCGGCTACTTACAATCGATGCGAAGAAGAGACGGTGGTGACTCAAAGTGACATCAGTGGAGGCGGCAGAAGAAGCTGGATTCTGGATTTTTTTTAAGTTTATTCTTTTTATTTTGAGAAAGAGAGAGTGGGGGAGGGGAGCGGAGGGAGCCCTACTCGGGGTTTGATCCCACAAACCCTGAGATCATGACCTGAGCAGAAACCAAGAGTTAGACGCTCAACCAACTGAGCCACCCAGGCGCCCAGGGATATTTTCGAAGGTCGAGTTACTAGAACGTCTTACGTGAAAGAACGAAGAAGGTGAAAGAAAAGAGGGGACACAGACAGTAGCCTCCCCAAGGGAGGGATGGGAAGCATGGTAACCAGATGGTTCTCCCTGGATATAGACAATAAGGATGAAGGGAGTACCTTGTCTGTAGAGAATTTTAAAATCATAATAAAATGGAGATGTTAATCTGCTGTGTAGTATCATCATGCATCGCCAATTCTAAACATTGTCTGAAAAGTCATAAAGTACTCCCTCCCCACTGTGGCAGGCCACTGTCCGTGGCCATCTCACCCCCCTACGGCCAACCTTGGTATGTCACTTAGATAACTTGAGGATTTGGAAGCCCGAGTAATAGTCAGTTGTCCTCTATTTGGTTGGGGAAGGCTACGGAATGAGGAAGTGGGGAGGGGAGAGATTTGGGGTTCACTTTTGAACACTTGATTTTATTATTTTTTAACGTTTCTTGATTTTGGAGAGGGGGGAGGGGCGGAGAGAGAGGGAGACAGGGGATCCCAAGCGGGTTCCCAAGCGGGCTCTGTGCTGACAGCAGAGTCCGATGCGGGGCCAGAAGTCACGAACCATGAGATCGTGACCTGGGATGAAGTTGGACGCTTAACTGACTGA
Organism: Lynx canadensis; assembly: GCF_007474595.2. Taxonomy (NCBI): domain Eukaryota; kingdom Metazoa; phylum Chordata; class Mammalia; order Carnivora; family Felidae; genus Lynx; species Lynx canadensis. The sequence continues at coordinate 23,163,777 of NC_044310.1, forward strand.
GCCACCCAGGCGCTCCAAGTTTTAAACATTTAAAATTGTTCTTAGTGCTTATTCATTTTTGAGAGAGAGACAGAGACAGAGACAGAGCACAAGCGGGGGAGGGGCAGAGCAAGAGGGAGACACAGAAAATGAAGCAGGCTCCAGGCTCTGAGCTGTCAGCACAGAGCCCGAGGCGGGGCTCGAACCCATGGACCGCGAGATCGTGACGTGAGTTGAAGTCGGACGCTTAACCGACTGAGCCACCCAGGTGCCCCCAAGTTTTAAACATTTTAAATCTAGGCGCCTAGGTGGCTCAGTCGGTTAAGCATCTGACTTCGGCTCAGGTCACGATCTCGTGGTCCATGAGTTCGAGCCCCGTGTCGGGCTCTGTGCTGACAGCTCAGAGCCTGGAGCCTGCTTCGGATTCTGTGTCTACCTCTCTCTCTGACCCTCCCCTGTTCATGCTCTGTCTCTCTATCTCAAAAATAAATAAACCTTAAAAAAATTTTTTTTAAATATTTTTAAATCTGAGACAGCTATTCAACATTCAAGCAGATCTGAGCAGTGTTGGTATGTAGGCAGATAAGTAAGTCTGGGGTTCAGGAAAGGGGTCTGGGCTAGAAATACACGCTTGGAACTTGCTGGCACACAACCGGTAATCAAATCATGAGGCTGGATGAGATGGGGGTGACAAGAGGTGGAGAAGGGAATCAGCTCAACCTTGGGGCCCTGGGGGCACTCCTACACCGAGGTCTGGGAGAAGGACAGGAGTCCACTGAGAAACAGAGGAGGACTGGAGGTGAATGATTTGGTGTCCTGGAACCAGAAAAGAAAGTATGTTGAGGAGTGAGCAGATCGGTCAAACCAGAGAAAGAAAGAGAATTAACCACTGAACTTAACAAAGTGAAAGTGGCTGGTGACCTTGGCCAGGGCAGTTTCGGTGGAATGCTGGAGGAAAAACCAGACTGGAGAAAAAGGTTAAAGGGGAATGAGGAGAGAGATTGGAGACAGTGAGTAGGTTGACTCTTTGGAGGAGACTGGCTTTGAAGAAGTTTGTTCTTTTTTTTTTTTTTTTTAAGGTTTTTGTTTTGGGTTTGTTTTTTTTTTGTTTTTTTTTTTTTGTTTTTTTTTTTTTTGAGAGAGAGCAGGGGAGGCACAGAGAGAGAGGGAGAAACAGAAAGAATCCCAAGCAGGCTCTGCCCTGACAGTGGAGAGCCTGATGCGGGGCTTGAACCCACGAACTGAACCGTGAGATCATGACCTGAGCCAAAATCAAGAGTCAGGTGATGAACCGACCGAGCCACCCAGGTGCCCCTCAAAGAAGCTGTGACCGGTGGGGGGGGGGGGAAGGGTAGAATGAGGAGGAGTTTCTTTTTAAGATGGGAGAAATAATAGAATGTCTGTAAACTGGTGGCAATGAGCCAGCAGAGAGCAAAAGTTGATGACATTGGGGAGAGGGGAAGATCGCTGTCGTTGAGTCTGGTGGCTCAGAGGAGAGACTGGCTTTAGAGAAGAGCGAAGACCGTTCATCTACAATGGCTAGAGGGAAGGCACGTTCGTGGGTGCAGACTCTGAAATTCCCATTGTTTGCTAGACCATTTCTTTAACCAATTCTCCCCTCGGAGGTCAAAACACACGGGCCCGGGGCGCCTCGGTGGCCCAGTTGGTTAAGCGTCTGGCTTCGGCTCTGGTCATGATCTCACGGTCCGTGGGTTCGAGCCCCGCGTCGGGCTCTGGGCTGACAGCTCGGAGCCTGGAGCCTGCTTCCGGTTCTGTGTCTCCCTCGCTCTCTGCCCCTCCCCCGCTCATAAGGGGTCTGCCCGAGAAGAAAGCTTAGCCCAGAGGAAAACAAAGCCAAGAGACGCTGACCTGATGACACTGAGGCCACGGATCCAGCCACATCCAGAAGCCAGTCCTCTCTCCTGAGTGGAAAAAGCTCTCTTTTTTGCTTTGCTTTTGCTGAAGTCAGTTACGTTTGGGTTTCTATTATTTACAACTGACAAAATCTTGGAAGACAGAGCCTGTACGTTTTATGCTGCTGCGATCCACGTTCTTAGCCCTGGATTCTCTTTTCTGTATCAGTCTTTCCTTCACTGATTCCATCCACGCAGTGCAGCTACGATGATTATGTCCAGTAGGCTCAACGTGAGAGTTTAGCACACGCTTTTCTGATAGCCACCCCGTGTCTATTAGACTCTTCTGCACGGATAGCCCACAAACACCGAAAACCCAACTTGTCAGGCCTTTCGCCCATCATCTAACTCCCCCTCTCCAACCTGCTGTTCACCCCCCTGTCTGTAAGTGACATCACTCCTCACCCAGGTGGCCCCCCAAATGATACTCGAGTTCTTTGTTTCATCCGAGCAGCCGCGAAACCTCAGGTCGATGCGCCTCCGTTTCCCACACGGTTTCCTCCAACTCCGCTGAGCGTGTGACAAGCATTAAATCCCGAGCAGGCTCTGCGATGCCTTCATGTGAGATAATTCACATAAAGGATTTAGAACAGGGCCTGACACATGGTAAGTCTACCTGTCTGGGTCCTCCATTCGGCACGGAAGCCAGGGACTATGACTGGTCCATCTTCAAACCTCCAGAGACTAGCATGAAGCCTGATATACTTAGTGAATGAATGAATGAATGAATGAATGAATGAAGTGAGCGTTGCATCTCAGCTAGTCAAGGCACGAGAAAGCCTGAGTAAGGACCAGGTTGCTAATAAGGCTCAGTTCTTCAGGTCAGAAAAAAAAAAAAGAGGAGCGAGGCCACTCAGTAGGATAACTGGGGTAACCTTCACGAGGAGTCATTTCAGGCTATCTCTGTAGCCCTCCTCTTATCTCCTCTTCCATCCTGTCCTGGCAGTGACTGTCATGGGGTTAGGATCAAATAATGCCCCTCATCTGAGATGAATGGTCCTTCCCAGGGCATTAATCACCATTCTCATTGATCACTCACATAGCAGAGCCTCTGGGTATTGTTGTTAAGGTTGTACACTGCACAACACCACCATATCTAAGGGAGTGCCGTTAAAGTGGTAGAGAGTTTTGCTATTTAGAATTTTAAAAAACATTCCATCATAGGGGCGCCTGGCTGGCTTAGTTGGTAGAGCATGTGACTCCTGATCTCAAGGCCATAAGTTTGAGCCCTGTGTTGAGTATAGAGATTACTTAATCTTTTTTTTTTTTAATGATTATTTATTTTAAGAGAGACAGAGCTCGAGCGGGGAAGGGGCAGAGAGAGGCGGAGAGAGAGAATCCCAAGCAGGCTCTGCAATGCCAGCACAGAGCCCATCGTGGGGCTCGAACCCATGAACCATGAGATCATGATCTGAGCAGAAATCAAAAGGCAGACGCTCAACTGACTGAGCCACCCAGGCGCCCCTTAAAATAATTTTTTTTTCATTATAATTTTGCTGACTCCAAAGACGAGTGATCTGCATACGTAATGCAACAATATTCAAGCATACACTGAGGTGTCTTTTTGTAAACCACGTCATCAGATATCATTCCGTTTTGACAATAATCAAAAAACTTTGTTGCTCAGAAAAGAAAAACAAAACGAAAACCTTGTGGCTCTAATGTCATCTAATAAAAACAAGAGGCCCTCCACCCCTCCGCGCGTTGGAAAATCCACGTGTAACTGTTGATTCTCCAAAAACTTAACTACGAATACCTTACCATTGATCAGAAGCCTTACCGATGGCACAAACTATTAATGATGTGCATTACATATTGTATGTTAATAACCTGCTAATTGTATTCCATTCCTGCCCATCCACCACCTGTCAATCCTGCCTGTCCTCCGGGCCCCTTTCCAACTCCCCCAGCAGCTCCCCAGGGAGATTCAGCTCTCCCCCAACCGGGGTATCTAGGACCCCAACCCCTAGGCCCCTACCCCCCTCCCTACCCACCACCTGCTCCTGGCATGCCTCCTGTGAATCCCTTGGCACCCTGCATGGTAGGACCAGGAATGACGATGGACAAGAAGATGAAGAAAATGAGGAAAGCGCAGAAAAAGATGCGCCAACACCACAAGGTAGGAAAACATTTCTTCTCCTCCTTTTCCAGCAGTGACTCTGAATACAGGGCCTGGATGCTTCCCTCAAGCCTCTCCAGCTCCACTCGCCCATCAAGCTCCAGAAGCCATCTTGTACGGGGGAAAATTAAGCCCTTGAGCCCTTCCTCCCTCACCCCCCAATCTGAGCCTGACTCTGCCGTTCAGCCCTGAACGGCTAGGGAAAACGGGGAAAAGAATTACCGTGGGCCAGCAAAGACCGACTTCTCACTACTTGGATACAACTTTTCGCTGATGAGGTTGGCGGGAGAATCATTTTTGGGGGATGGTGAGACCTTTGAGCTAAATGCCGAAGATAAGCTCAAGATCTGTCAAAGGTGATGTTTTTAAACTTTCTTTTGCAATACTTGTGGCTGGGAGGTGTTGTGGAAACTTAAAAAGAAACTGTACCTTTTTTTTTTTGTAACAGGGGCTGGCACACTTTGGTGATTTAATGGCAAATACATTTCCCAGCAGGCCTTTATTGATTGCACTAACTGAAGGTTGCTAGGAAGTGAAGTTCATTTGGTTGATGAGCTCTGTCTGCCGTTTTGTTACCTAATCTTACTCTTTAGCTCAGTAGGCTGCTCAGTTCTTTCTCATTCTCCAACTCTCTGTCCAAATAACACTGTTTTTCCTGGGACGGGGGGACATGTGGCTCGAACTCATGACCCTGAGATCAAGAGTTGCACGCTCTACCAACTGAGCCAGGCAGGTGCACCATAAAAATTTTTTTTTTAATTAAAAAAAAAATATATATATATCTAGTTGCTTACAATGATCTAAGCACCCTCTTACACATTTAGGTTCCAGTGGCCAAACTTAATGACTCCTCTAGATGACTGGATTTCTGGAATAATGAGAAGGATTGCCAGAACACAAGGAGGTACCAGTTTTAGCAAAATGTAGCTCTCACACAACTCACAGGTTGTGAGTTTACCTTGGACTTCAACACCCCATCACGGATGGAATTCGAGAAAAACTGGAAGAGAGAGCAAAACAAAAGCAAACAAAACCCTCAAAGAATCCATTAACCCAGGGGTGCCTCAGTTGGTTAAGTGTCCAACTTCGGCTCCAGTCACGATCTCACAGTTTGTGAGTTCGAGCCCTGCGTGGGGCTCTGTGCTGACAGCCTGGAGCCTGCTTCGGATTCTGTATCTCCCTCTCGCTCTGACCCTCCCCCGCTCATACTCTGCCTCTTTCTCTCTCTCTCTGTCTCTCTCAAAAATAAACATTAAAAAATTAAAAAAAAAAAAGAATGCATTAAACCAAATGCACTTTCTGCCTGTCAGGTACTGACCACATAACTGCATATTAAACAGGCAACTCTGGGGGTGACTGGGTGGCTCAGTCGGTTAAGCCTCCCACTTCAGCTCAGGTCATGATCTTGAGGTCCATGAGTTCGAGCCCCATGTCCGGTTCTGTGCTGACAGCTCAGAGCCTGGAGCCTGCTTCCCATTCTGTGTCTCCCTCTCTTTTTGCCCCTCCCCCACTCACTCTCTGTCTCTCTCTCTCAAAAAGAAATAAACATTAAAAAATTTAAACAGGGAACTCTAGTTGTAATGATATATCTCAGGTGAGAAATGTTAAGTTTCCAGATAACATCATAGGTAGAAACTTTTAGAAACTTAATACACACAGTTCTAGGGCACTTGGCTGGCTCAGTCAGGAGAGCACGTGACTCTTGTTCTTGGGGTTGTGAGTTTGAGCCCCAACTTGGATGTAGAGATTACTTAAAAATACTTTTTTTAAAAAGAAAAAGAGGGGCGCCTGGGTGGCTCGGTCGGTTAAGCGTCCGACTTCGGCTCAGGTCATGATCTCACAGTCTGTGAGTTCGAGCCCCGCGTCGGGCTCTGTGCTGACAGCTCAGAGCCTGGAGCCTGTTTCAGATTCTGTGTCTCCCTCTCTCTGACCCTCCCCTGTTCATGCTCTGTCTCTCTCTGTCTCAAAAATAAATAAACGTTTTTAAAAAAAAGAAAGAAAATACAGTTCTTCTAGGAAAAAAAAAATCACTAAATCCTCCTTACTTTATTTCTCCTCCAGGAATTCTATATTTTGTCTACATTGTAAAGTCTTTGGAGATGGAAAAAATCAAATCAACACGAGAATGGGAACACAGAGATTGGCAGCGTCTCCTGCATATTCCTAATAAACATGAAGGGAGTGAAATGCACACCAACCAAATTGAAATCTGATTCCAAAAATATATGATATCCATGTGAAAATGAGAAAACAAAATTGGGTGCTGTTTTTGAGCATATGATACTTATGATTCACTTTTTGGTGAGGGAATATCTAAGCTCATCCAAAAAAAGTTAATGAGTGTGATAATGAGAAACGTTCTTGACTTGGCAGGAATCATAGCCAAGTTTGAAACAATCATGTCAGAACATTTTATGCGAAATGTAAACATTGACACAAAATAATATTACACATTGTTTAGGGAATAAAAGGCAAAACGAAATAATTAAAAGGAGAGATGCAACGAATAAGACCATGTTGAATAAAGAGATGTTAGACATTACTCCATTATTTTAAGTACGACTCCAGAAACAAGCTATGCAGAATACATAACAATTATTTTAGATTTGCTGATTTCCAAAATGCAAATATATCTATGTGTGAACATCTTGGGGGATTTTGTTTAGCAGATGACTCAACTAGGGAAAGATTTTACATTCTCAGGAGACTACTTACAAAAACTGAATCAAGGGGAAGACAGAAATAACCCCAGGGGCTGGGAATATGACTATGTAGCAGAAATGCATGGAAAACTATGATGGATTAGAAGAGCCTTGAGAAATAGTTCCAGGGAAATCCATTTTATTTTGTCTTGTGTATCCTTTAAACTTGATAGCGAATGATGTGGTAAAAGTTTCCTTTGACATCACTGAATTTTTAAATAGCGTCTAGGAATGACACAGCAAGAGTTTTTCAGTTTTGATGAAACGTTGGAGGGTTTTGAATAAGTATTTTCAAACAGAAATGTTCCAAAGTTGAATGTCAATGTTGAACCTACAATGAGAAAGTCAAGTGCATGCCACTGTGTCACTAAAAACTTAAAAGTCAAGATACCTTTGGGGCACTTGGGTGGCTCAGTTGGTTGAGTGTCCACCTTCAGAGATGTCATGATCAACTTGGCCAGACCACAACCTCGCGGTTCATGGGTTTGAGCCCCACATCGGACTCTGTGCTGACAGTTCAGGGTCTGGAACCTGCCCCTGCTGATGCTCTGTCTCGCTCTCTCAAAAATAAATAAACCTCAAAAAAATTTTTTAATATATTTTTCATATTTTTTATGTATTTTAAATAAATTTTATATAAATATTAAAATATTTTATATTTTAATATATTCAATATATTTTAATATTTTTTATTAAATTTTTTTTCAACGTTTTTTATTTATTTTTGGGACAGAGAGAGACAGAGCATGAACGGGGGAGGGGCAGAGAGAGAGGGAGACACAGAATCGGAAACAGGCTCCAGGCTCTGAGCCATCAGCCCAGAGCCCGACGCGGGGCTCGAACCCATGGACCGCGAGATCGTGACCTGGCTGAAGTCGGACGCTTAACTGCGCCACCCAGGCGCCCCTTAATATATTTTTTTAAAAGCAAGTCACATAACTGTCCTTACCTGTGCAGTGAGGATCGGGGCAACAGGTCATACTTGCCGAGGCCTCATCCCTTGAGGATTAAATAGGTTCATGCACATGAAGGACTGAGCAAGGGTTGGCATACGGTGGGAACCTGGTAAAAGGAGTTGTTCTTACCACCCAGAGCCTGCACACACCCAGGCGCAGCTGGGACACCCCTTTCCTCTTTCCTGGGCCTGGTTGTTAGCTCTTCGGCTCTCTTTAAGAGATCCCTTTGTCAGGGCACCTGGGTGGCTCCGTTGATGGAGCATTGAGCCTACAACCTCAGCTCAGGTTTGTGAGTTTGTGAGTTCGAGCCCTGCATCGGGCTCACTGCTGTCAGCCCAGAGCCCTCTTGGGATGTCTGTCCCCCTCTCTCTCTGCCCCTCCCCTGCTCTCGCTCTCTCTCAAAATTGAATAAGCAGTGCAAAAAAAAAAAAAAGAGAGAGAGAGAGAGAGAGAGATCGCTTTGTCTTTCCTAACAGAGTTTCTTAACGTAGTTCCAGTGGAATTCTGTCCCTTTTAACCGAAGAACTCTAACTTAAACACCCGCTGTGGCTTCCCATTGCCCTGGGGACACTGGGCAGAAACTTTGTTCTAAGGGTCAGCTCCTGCCAAGGCTCCTCAGAGCACCTCCCCCCCTCCAGCTCCCTCCGGGTCCTGGAATTTGCCGAGCTCTCCCTTTGACCCCAGGGCCCAGATCTCTGCTTTCTAATCAGTACAGTCCTCTCCGCTCCAGGCCCTCCCCCATCAGCCTGGAATCCACCTTTTTAAGTCTGGTAAATAAAACCAGCTCACGCCCACCCATTCCTGATACGCCTCTGGAAAAGGGCAGGGCCCTGCCCCTCCTCCACTCCCCCAGGTTTGGGATCGCTGATAACAAGAGGCTTGCGATAACCCCAAGATCAGGCGTTTGTGGGTTTTTTTTTAAGTTTATTTATTCGTTTCAGGGAGTGCAGGCAAGGGGGGGGGGGGAGAGAAAAAAAAATCCCAAGCAGGCTTTGCACCATCAGCTCCAGATGCACAGCCTGAACTCACGAGACGAACCCGTGAGATCATGACAGGAGCCGAAATCGAGTCAAGACACGACCAACTGAGCCACCCAGACGCCCCCCAAGATCAGATTTCTTGACCAGATTTCCTCTCAGCTGACTTTCCATAGTCGGCATTAAGAAAAAAGTTTTGTTTTGCATTTTCCAATTGAAAAGGCTGTTGTAATAATTAGTATTGTTATTTTTTAAAGTTTATTTATTTTGAGAGAGAGAGAGCATGTGCACGCTAGCCAGGAAGGGGCAGAGAGGGAGGGAGAGAGAATCCCAAGCAGGCTCCACGCTGTCTGCAGAGTCGATCCCATGATCCCGGGAACCGTGAGATCATGACCTGAGCCCAAATCAAGAGTCGGATGCTGGGACGCCTGGGTGGCTTAGTCGGTCGGGCGTCCGACTCGCGCTCGGGTCATGATCTCACGGTTCGTGGGTTCGAGCCCCATGGCCGGCTCTGTGCTGGCAGCTCGGGGGCTGGAGCCTGCTTCGGATTCTGTGTCTCCCCGTCTCTCTACCCCTCCCCCACTCATGCTCGCTCTCTCTGAAAAAAATAAACATTAAAAAAAAAAAAAGAGAGAGATGCTTAACCCACTGAGCCACCCAGATGGCTTTATTCGTTATTTTTATTTATTTATTTTTATTTTTAATTGTTTACAAACGTGTATGGGACAGAGGATCCACAGCGGGCTCTGCGCTGACAGCTGCAACCCCGATGCAGGGCCGAGCTGAGCCATCGACTCTGCCCTCTTCACGCTGGAGGGGGGGTGGGGGGAGGAGGGAGGGTGCGCAGGGACAGGTGGCTGTCTCTTCCGCCACCCGCGGGCTAAATAAACACCACAGGTGTCCTGTAACCCAAAGAGCAGAAACAAACTGTTAACAAAAAGGTTGGCTGGCTCTCGGTGGGTGCCGGGAGTAGCTGTGTTTTCATTTTGTGTTTTCCGTCCTGGGCAAGGAGCAAAACCCGGAATAGACATTGCTCTCCACGTTGACTTCTTGTGTATGTGTTTTGCTTTTGTGGCTTATTATTCTTTATTTTCAGTTGACTAGAAACCAGCCTCCTTGCCACAAGGCACGCGCAGGCTCCGCACACAGGCCACCCCCCAGGAATTAAATCATTACACGGAATTATAAGTAGGAAGAAGGGGTGGGGGAGGAGCCCAGGTCTGCGGAGGGGGCAGGGTGCGGAAAGACCTTTGGGTGCGACGAGACCCGGTCACCAAGTGCCAGGGGGATACCCCACTGCAGATTGTACCCCCCTCGTGGCACACACCTAGTGAGGGAGGGAGGGAGGGAGGGGCAGAGGGGATGGGGTGTGGGGCCAGCAGGTGCAGGGGCAGCCCAGAGGAAGCCTAGGATTTTGCCACATTCCCTCTGTGACCTCACTTTTCTTAAAAAGAAATGATTTCACATCTGCTCTGTTTCTTTCTTTTTTTTTCCTTTCCTTTCTCCTTTCCTTTCTTTTTTCTTTTCTTTCTTTCTTTCTTTCTTTCTTTCTTTCTTCTTTCTTTCTTTCTTTCTCTTTCGCTTTTATTTTTAATTAACATCTACACCCAGTGTGGGGCTCCAACTTACGACCCCAAGATTGAGTCCGCTCACATGCTCCACTGTTTGAGCCCATCGGGCGCCCTGTCATCTGCTTTTTTTCCGCAAACATCTTTAAAAAAAAAAAATTTTTTTTTAAGTATGTTACTTCATTTCAGAGGGAGAGAGGCCGCACCTGACTGGGGGGAGAAGGGCAGAGTGAGAGAGACTGAGAATGTTCAGCGGGCTCCACGCCCAACCCTGAGCCTGACACGGGGCTCAATCCCTGACCCTGGGATCATGACCTGAGTGAATTGAAGTCAGACGCTCAACCAACTGAGTCACCCAGGCACCCCACTCCTAAACATTTCTGAAGCAAAATGGTTAAAATATGTATTATTATTTTTTAATATTTTTGTTTATTTATTTAAATTTTTTTGCAGTGTTTATTTATTTTTGAGAGACGGGGCGGGGCGGGGGAGGGGCAGAGAGAGGGAGACACAGAATGGAAAGCAGGCCCCAGGCTCTGAGCTGTCAGCACGGAGCCTGACGCGGGGCTCAAACTCATGAACTGCGAGATCATGACCTGAGCTGAAGTCAGATGCTTAACCGACTGAGCCACCCAGGCGCCCTTATTTTTATTTATTTTTGAGAGAGAGAGAGAGAGAGGCAGAGAACAACTGGGGGAGGGGCAGAGAGAGAGGGAGACACAGAATCCAAAGCAGGCCCCAGGCTCTGAGTTGTCATCACAGAGCCTAACACGGGGCCCAAACCCACAAGCCATGCGATCATGACCTGAGCAAAGTTGGACACTTAACCAACTGAGCCACCCAGGAAGTCCCAATTATTTTCATTCTTTTTAAAGTTTTGTTTTTGTTTGTTTTTGTTTTTATTTGTGTGAGAGAGAAAATGTGAGCAGGGGAGGGGCATGGACAGAGGGAGAGAGAGAGAATGCCGACCAGACAGGTACTGACAGTGCTGAGCCTGTCTCTGGGCTCAGTCTCACCAACCGTGAGGTCATGACCGGAACCGAAATCAAGAGTCAGATGCTCAACCGACCGAGCCACCCAGGTGCCTCTCAAAGAATCCTCTGAATGGAGCTCTCTCTCACTTATATCTCTGTGTGGCCATCACACGGGGTCACTGGGGTGAGGTAGGGGGCAGGCCAGGGCCTGAACTGTGAGGGTCCCGCCAGACCTGCCTCCACAGGCTGCCATCTTGGCGGGGAAGAGAAGCCGTCCCCTCAGGCCAACAAGGAACCGATCCCCCCGCAAAAACGCGCGACCCTCCCAGGGACTTGCACAAATTGACTTTACAACCAGCATAAAAATTCTGAGGATTGTGGAGAGCGGAGGAACTTGCTTCTGGTTTCCCTCAGGCTGCCTCCTGCTTAATTAAGGAAACCACTGCTGTGCTCAACAGCTGAAGAAACACAGGAAGGACCAAGAAGGGAACTTCTCCCAACTCCACCTCCCCATTCTGCCTCAGAGTCCAAGTGAAAGGTTGGCTCCCAAAATAGGGCTGACTGGAAGGACCCAGCAGGTGCTGAGTGCTCAGCGTCTTGACTTGCCTCAATTTCTTTATCTGTAAAACGGTGTCAGGCACCGTTCTAGGAGCCTGACGCACATCAATTCACTCCATCTTGACCAGGACCCTAGGTGGGAAGTGTCACTATCATCTTCATTTTTTTTTTTAATTTTGTTTTTCATGGTTTTTTTTTTTTATTTTTGAGAGAAAAAATACTGAATCTAAAAGAAGAAGGAAGGGGCACCTGGCTGGCTCAGTAGGAAGGGCATGTGACTCTTGATCTCAGGGTCATGAGTTTGAGCCCCACATTGGGTGTAGGGATTCCTTAAAAATAAATATCTTAAAAAATAATAATCATAAGAGAGGAGTAAGAGAGAAGGAGGAGAACTGGTAAAGGAGGGAAGGGAGAAGAGAAAAACAAAACAAAACAAAACCCCGAATCCAGACCCCAGTGATTTAGGCAGACTGCTGAATTTTTCTCTTTAGGGCTTTTGTGCTAAAATACCATTTATGTTCCATTAACTTTTCTTGTTTTCTTTTGAAAGTTATAATTCTAATATGTGCTCGTGAGTAACATTTCAAACTAAACCAAAAGAGTTACAGCCATTATGGAAAACAGTATGGAGATTCCTCAAAAAATTAAAATAGAAGTACCATATGATCTAGCAACCCCACTTCTGGGTATAAATCCAAAGGAAATGAAATCAGGATTTCGAAGAGACATTCCACACTCACTACATAGTATTCCATGGTGAAAACTTTTTTTCATGCACCCTGCTTATTGGGGAACATTTATTTTGTTTGTAATTTTCTTTTCATCATGTCCTATAATGCTTCAACAGATATTTTTATTTTCTAAAGATTTTATTTTTTAAGGAATCTCTACACCCAATGTGGGGATTGAACTCACAACCCCAAGATCGAGTCATCACCCGCTCTACTGACTGAGCCCCTTCAATAAATATTTTTAGAGGAATATCTTTGTCCCCTCATGAAAGAAGTTTTCAACAGATTCTCTGGACTAGAGTTTCCACGCTTAGAGAGGGACGCCTATGTGGCTCAGTCGGTTAATCGTTTGACTCTTGATTTCGTTTCAGGTCATGATCTCACAGTTCGTGGGTTCAAGTACCCACGCTGTCAGCGCGGAGCCTGCTTGGGATCTTCTCTCTCCCTCTCTCTCTGCTCCTCCTCTGCTCACACTCTCTGTCTCTTTCTCAAAATAACTAAATAAGTAAACTTAAAAAAAAAAAGAATTTCCACACTTAGAGAAACGTGAGTGTAAAATTCATGCCTCCATTAAGTTAAGTATTTACTCAAGGCCTATTATGCCATACCTATACTCTTCCAGGTTCTGGGAATACAACAGCAGGGATGGCCACTGAGGTCCTTGGATCCCTCTTGGATCTTACGTTCCTGGGGAGTGAGGGGAGGGAGAGAGAGCAAATCATTCAAATATTAATACATACGGTCAAATTATTCTCCAAAGTAGTTGCCCAATTTCAAACCCACTTAAAAAGGGTACACAGGGCGCGCCTGGGCGGCTCAGTCGGTTAAGCGTTCAACTTCAGCTCAGGTCATGATCTCGCGGTTAATGGGTTCGAGCCCCGCGTCGGGCTCTGTGCTGACAGCTCGGAGCCTGGAGCCTGCTTCGGGTTCTGTGTCTACCTCTCTCTCTTGCACTCTACCCCTCCCCTGCTTGCACTTTCTCTCTCTTTCTCTCTCTCTCAAAAATAAAAAACATTTCAAAAATTAAAAAAATAAAATAAAAAGGGTACACGGGAGCCCTGGCTAGCTCAGTCAGTGGAGCACATGACTCTTGACCTCACGGTGGTGAGTTCGAGCCCCACATTGGGGGTAGAGTTTACCAAAAAAAAAAAAAAAAAAAGTACACAAATACACACAGACACACAGATGCACCATTACCAACACAGGCTATCATTAACCTTCATGAAGTTTGTCAATCTGATAGATAAAAAAGATCGTATTTTTTTGTTGGATTTTTTTGTAGCTTCACATAGTAAGAATGATAAACATCTTCTTGCGTTCCCCAGCCATTTCTTCTGTGAGTTGCCTATTTGCCCTGTCTTTCTGTTGCTATTTGCAGGTGCTCTGTGCTTACACTACACACATGTTACATTTATTATAAATATTTACCCCCAATCTGTCATTTGCTTTTGGTTTTGGACTCTTGTGCCGTACCTGTGTTTAGACTCCACCCCCCCCCCATCAAATTAATCAATCTTTTACAACATGGCTTCTGGCTTGGTGTTTAGAAGGAACCCCTTCTTCAACTCTATACTGTAAACTTATTCACATATTTCTTCCTGAGCTTTTTAAAAAAATTTTTTTAATGTTTATTTTTGAGAGAGAGAGAGAGAATGTGATCAGGGGAGGGGCAGAGAGAGAGAGACACACACAGAATCCCAAGCAGACTGTCAGCACAGAGCCCAACGGGGGGCTCGAACCCACAGACAGCGAGATCACGACCTGAGCTGAAGTCCTCTGCTCAACCGACTGAGCCGCTCAGGCACCCCTCTTCCTGAGCTTTGATGGTTGTATAACATTTATTTTTTTTTTTAATTTTTTTTTTCAACGTTTATTTATTTTTGGGACAGAGAGAGACAGAGCATGAATGGGGGAGGGGCAGAGAGAGAGGGAGACACAGAATCGGAAACAGGCTCCAGGCTCCGAGCCATCAGCCCAGAGCCTGACGCGGGGCTCGAACTCACGGACCGCGAGATCGTGACCTGGCTGAAGTCGGACGCTTAACCGACTGCGCCACCCAGGCGCCCCAATATATAACATTTAAATCTGTAAGGGAGCTGGGCTCCATCCGGATGACAATCCAGCCTCTCTCAGAGAATTGTCCCTCCCCCACCACGAGTGACCTGGTGAGTCCTAAAATCTTACGGCCGTGCCTTCCCCGCTACAGAGGTTGACACATACTGAGCCACCCTCAAACAAAGAACTCTTTTCCTTATAATCCTGCGAAAAATCGTCGCTGGCTGTGGGAAAGTACCTTCCCAGTCTGCCCTCCGGCAAGCTCTACTAATCCAGAAAACCTACCCTTTGTTCTGGGTGCCCGCCTCTCCCAGTGTCTCCATCACCCCTAACTGGCAATTAGAGGCCCCCGCTCCCGCCTGGCCTTGTCACCTACACACAGCGCTCTGTTCACACCACAGCAGATGCCTCCCACCCTCACCCAGTGTGAATCATACTGGGAACTTCTTCAGGGCTCAAATCCCACAGACACGTTGTTGTAGCCAACAGTAGACAGCAGATGCTCCCTGTTTGTTGAACAAATACGTATACAGGCAAGTGAACTGAGTGCTTACTGTATGCACTTAGCTTGCGTGTATGTGTGTGTGTATATATATGTTCATCTATACGCGTATTTCTACTGACAAAATAATACACTATTTTTTAAAAAAATTTTTTTTAACGTTTATTTATTTTTGAGACAGAGAGAGACACAGCATGAACGGGGGAGGGGCAGAGAGAGAGGGAAACACAGAATCGGAAGCAGGCTCCAGGCTCTGAGCCATCAGCCCAGAGCCCGACTCGGGGCTCGAACTCGCGGACCGCGAGATCGTGACCTGAGCCGAAGTCGGACGCTTAACCGACAGAGCCACCCAGGTGCTCCCAAATAATACACAATTATTGTAAAATATTTACAGTTATAAAAGTTTGTGAAATATGTCTCCCCTAATCCTGCCCCTTAGTGATCACCACTGAGAAGAATCTGACATGCAAATATTAATCTGAATTCTTACAACAGCTGTGCGAGATAAGTTCTATTGTCCCCATTTTCCCGCCGAGGAAACTGAGGCCCAGAGAGGTAAAGCAACCTAACTGGGGTTGCAGACCTGGTGAGTGGTTGAGCCAGGATTGCCACGGGCAGCGGTCTGACCCCAGGGCCTTGACTCCCTTCGCTGAGACCTGCTGTTGGAGCCACAGATTCGCAAATGAAAGATTCAGGAGACTTCTGCGGGATTGAATGGAATAACGAGTGCCAAGCGGCCAGCAAGGCCTGGCACACAGACACGACAGAAGTAGGAGGGTCCCCTGATGGTCTTTCACGGACTTGCCACTTCCGAGCTTCTAAGGGTTCTAACGTTGTGGGATTTGGTGCACAACCGAAGATCATACGCGGTGTTCTCGGGAAAAACCAGGTCTTGGGTAACCCATCCAACAGAGGAGGCTGCAAGCCTGGACAGAGTCTGAGAGACAGTGTGCTCGTAAGATGCACCCAGACAAGCTTCCGGAGTCCGGAGCCCCGATCCTGACTCTGCCACACCCTCGCCGTGTGACCTTGGGCAAGTCACTTTACTTCTCTGAGTATCTGCTTTGTGTTCGTAAAATGAGGATAATCACATCTGCCCTCACTGAGTCCCAGGGTTATTGGGGGCATGTCTGGAAGTGTTGGGAGATCTTTTGCTCCTAAAGGCTTCTGCATTTCTTTCTTTCTTTGTGCTTCTCATTCTCCATTGGAGATACCTTTCTCCAATCTGGCACCCGTGAGATGAAAAAGGGAAGCAATCATATATAAATAAATACGTAAGTGACAAGTCCTGCGTGTGCCTTAACTCCCCAACAAGGTAGTTAAGCTGACAAACCCTGGAAGTGGACTGCCTCGGTTCAAATTCCAGCTCCGGTAAAGAATTTTGTGAATTTGGGAGAGGGGCTTGCAAAAAGAGAGAGAGAGAGAGAGAGAGAGAGGGGGAGAGAGAGATTGAGAACTATGTGAATTTGGGGGATGCTTGGCTGGCTCAGTCAACGGAGCATGTGGCTCTTGATCTGACAGTTGTGAGTTTGAGACCCATGTTGGGTCTAGAGATTACCTAAAAAAAAAAAAAAATCTTTTAAAAGATTTTCTTAAATGTGTATTTATATTTGAGAGAGAGAGAAACAGAGCATGAACAGGGGAAGAGCAGAGAGACAGGGACACAGCCCGAAACGGGCTTCAGGCTCCGAGCTGCGAGCTGTCGGCACAGAGTCTGATGCGGGGCTTGAACTCACGAACTGTGAGATCATGACCTGAGGAGTCAGATGCTCAACCGACTGACCCACCCAAGTGCCCCCCCCCCCCAAAAAAAAACCAAAATCTTAAAAAAAAAAAAAAAGAATTATGTGAATTTGGGCAAGTTATTTCCCTTCTTGGGGGTTCTCTCAGTTTCCTTGTCTATAAAACGAGGATAAGCATACACGCCTCATCTCATCGATGTGAAGATTAATTGGACGCTTATACCGAATGTGATGAACAGGGATCCTGCTGTCCATTTTTATACAACTCGTGAGCCGAAAGTGGTTTTTACATTTAAAAAAAAAAATTTTTTTAATGTTTATTTATTTTTGAGACAGAGAGAGACAGAGCATGAACGGGGGAGGGGCAGAGAGAGAGGGAGACACAGAATCGGAAGCAGGCTCCAGGCTCTGCGCTGTCAGCACAGAGCCCTCTTGGGATCCTCTGTCCCCATCTCTCTCTGTCCCTCCCCCGCTGGTTCTCTCTCTCTCTCTCTCTCTCTCTCTCAAAATAAATAAACGGAAGCAAAAATAATAATAATATTAATCTTTAAAAAAATTTTTTTAAAGTAATCTCGGGGTGCCTGGGTGGCTCAGCCGGTTAAGCAACTGACTTCAGCTCGGGTCACCATCTCGCAGTCTGTGGGTTCAAGCCCCGCATCCAGCTCTGTGCTGACAGCTCAGAGCCTGTTTTAGATTTTGTGTCTCCCTCACTCTCTGCCCCTCCCCTGCTCACGCCCTGTCTCTCTCTCAAAAATAGATAAACATTATAATAAAATGTTTAAAATATTTTTTTAAACACACACACACACACACAGAGAGAGAGAGAGAGAGACTATGTGTGATGAGTAATGCCCTTTTTACTTCTTTATCCATTTCTGAAATGTAGTTCTGTTTTTCTGCATCATAAAGTTAAGACCAAGCATGGCAGAGCCACAAAACTGGAGGAAACCTATTTCCTGACAACAGAACGACACAGAAACCCTGGGCCACCACCCAGATCACAGTTGATTGGGGCTTCATTGCATTTGCAGCTAAATCTAATAAATACAGCTTTTTTTTTTTTTAATTTTTTTTTTCAACGTTTATTTATTTTTGGGACAGAGAGAGACAGAGCATGAACGGGGGAGGGGCAGAGAGAGAGGGAGACACAGAATCGGAAGCAGGCTCCAGGCTCCGAGCCATCAGCCCAGAGCCTGACGCGGGGCTCAAACTCACGGACCGCGAGATCGTGACCTGGCTGAAGTCGGACGCCCAACCGACTGCGCCACCCAGGCGCCCCAAGATTTTATTTTTAAGTAATCTCTGCACCCAACGTGGGTCTCAAAGTCACAACCCCGCGGTCAAGAGTCACATGCTCTACCGACTGAGCCAGCCAGATGCCCCAATTTCTCTCCTTTTTTAAAGGATTGACGGTATTGAAAGGCTTACGGTTTCCCAGACGTATCTTGCTGTTTCACATCTTTGGATGTTTGCCAAGTTGTTCCTTCTGCCTAGAATGCCTCGCTCACCCCTTCCCACCTTGCCTTGTCAGCCTGGTGAACACCAACCTACCTCTCAATACCCAGCTCATGTATCACCAAGTACCTCCCTGGAGGGAGTGACCTTTCCTCCCTCTTTGCTCCCGCTGTAGTCTGAACAGATTTCTGTCAACCTACTGATAACCTTTCACGGTGCGATAAATTGCAACAAGTTCACACCGTTGTGCCCCATATTCTCTCTCTCAAGCCTTCCTCTTTTTTTTCTTTCTTTCTTAACAGCTTTATTGAGGTATAATTCACATACTGTACAATTCATCCACCTGACATATACAATTCCTTGGTTATCATTATACTCAGAATTGTGTGACCATCACCACGATCAATTTTTTTTTTTACGATCAGTTTTTTAAGTTTATTTATTTATTTATTTTAAGAGAGAGAGAGAGAGAGAGAGGGCGCAGGAGGGGCAGAAAGAGAGGGGGGTAGAGAGAGAGAATCCCAAGCAGGCTTCGTGCTGTCAGCACAGAGCCTGATGCGGGGCTCAAACTCATGATCTGTGAGATCATGACCCGAAATCAAGAGTCAGAAGCTTAACCAACTGAGTCACCCAGGAGCCCCAACTTCATTCCTTTTTATTGCAGAACACTATTCCGTTGTACATTAAAACTTTATTTATTTGAATAAGTGTTAAAAAAAAGAAAAACAACTTTATTTACGAAAACAGTCCAGAGGATTTGGCCCAGAGGCCCCAGTTTGCTGATTCTTGCTGCAGACTATTGTCACACGTCAAACTGGATACAAATTGAATATCTGAAAGTGAGTGAGAACTTATGGAATCTGACCTAGATGTCCCATCATTAAGGGCTCTATTACTCAAGGGGGATAAAGAGGGAAGAAATATATATTTTTTTTAACGTTTATTTATTTTTGGGACAGAGAGAGACAGAGCATGAACGGGGGAGGGGCAGAGAGAGAGGGAGACACAGAATCGGAAACAGGCTCCAGGCTCTGAGCCATCAGCCCAGAGCCCGACGCGGGGCTCGAACTCACGGACCACGAGATCGTGACCTGGCTGAAGTCGGACGCCCAACTGACTGAGCCACCCAGGCGCCCCGAGGGAAGAAGTATTTAATTAACACGTTTGTTACACCAGCAACGGCAATGAAATGGCATGAGTGCTGTGGAAACTCACGGTGTAAGTACCTAACTTAATTCAGGATGAGGAGGGAGCATGGGGGGTGGGGGAGAAGGGAAGCGGGGTGAATGGAAGTGTAGGAAGAGTGTTCAGGTAGAGAAAACCCAGTAGCAAGAGCAGAATTACTATGTTTGAAGGAACTGAGAAAACTTCAGTTTCAAACTCAGCTTCTGCTGAAGCTGAGTGTGCAAGGCAGGGTGAGGGATACGTAGGGGCTGGGCGTTAAGTGCCTTGTAACCCAAGCTAAGGGATCTTTTCTCTTTTTAAAAAATATTTTATTCTTAAGTCATCGCCATACCCAGCACGGTGCTTGAACTCACAACCCTGAGATGAAGAGTCGCATGCCCCACCAACTGAACGAGCCAGGCGCCCCACGCTAAGGGATCTTGAGTTTCGGGCCACCTGGGTGGCTCAGCTGGTTAAGTGTCTCTTAATTTCGGCTCAGGTCATGATCTCACGGTTGGTGGGATTGAGCCCCTCATCAGACACTGTGCTGGTAGAATGGAGCCTGCTTGGGAGTCTCTCTCTCCCTCTCTCTCTGCCCCTCCCCTGCTCGCTCTCTCTCTCTCTCTCTCAAAATAGATGAACAGACTTTATTTTTTTTAATGTTTTTTATTTATTTTTGAGACAGAGAGAGACAGAGCATGAGCAGGGGAGGGGCAGAGAGAGAGGGAGACACAGAATCGGAAGCAGGCTCCGGGCTCTGAGCCATCAGCCCAGAGCCCGACGCGGGGCTTGAACCCACAAACTGTGAGATCATGACCTGAGCCAAAGTGGGACGCTTAACCAACTGAGCCACCCAGGCACCCCAGATGAACAGACTTTAAAAAGAGAAAAATAGGATCTTGAGTTTGACTTTTATTCTAAGGGTAACAGGAAGCCTCGAACAGATTTAAGGATTTAAGAGCTGTATTTCAAAAGGATCACTCTTACTACCCAGACACCCTCATCTATAAAACGGAAAAGTAATATCAATGAAATACAATTATATTCATAAATTACTTAGCACAATGCCTAATAGTAAATATGCAGTAAAATTGTCACCAGCAGTAGCAGTGATAAAAGTGTCCCATAAATCAGTTGTGATTAAACACCTATGGGATTAAATTAGAAGTAACAAATGTGGCCTTAAAGCACGTTTTCTTCAGTCAGAACAGGGTTTTAAATTAAAAAAAAAAAAATCCGTTGCCAACATTTAAAAATCTGGAATTTTTACATCAATTTTAGATTCCCAGTTTCTCTTAAAACTCAAAAGATCTGCCCCCCCACCCCCTCCCACCCCCCAAAATCAGAAGACCTGGCAACTTTGGTCACATGTCCACATGGCAGAGATCTTGTGTTGTCTGGTGTCAGCTGTTCCTCTACGATGCATAAACCCTCTGTTTGCCCCCGTCCCCACGTAGCCCACTTCATTCGTTGGTGACATATGCCTGGCTCCCCCTAGGATTTGAGAATCAGAAAGGAATCTTTTTTTATTTTTTTTAATGTTTATTTATTTTTGAGACAGAGAGAGAGCATGAGTGGGGGAGGGTCAGAGAGAGAGTCTGGAGACACAGAATCCGAAGCAGGCTCCAGGCTCTGAGCCATCAGCACAGAGCCCGACGCGGGGCTCGAACTCATCAACCGGGAGATCATGACCTGAGCCCAAGTCGGACGCTCAACCGACTGAGCCACCCGGGCGCCCCGAGAATCAGAAAGGAAATTAACTGTGATGGAGGATTTCAGGAGCAACCAAAACTCTGATCCAAGGTGACCGGGCAGTGATCTCACGCAACAAGCCAGGACGCTAGTCAATTGCAATGTGGTGCATTTGCAGAAAGGCGGAGGGAATGAGAAGGGATCCTATGCCTACAGCAGAGAGCTACAAATTGACCATGCCTTTCTATCTTCAACATATTTTGGTTACAAGTAACAGATGCAAATTTTGGTTAGTTTAGTACAGGACATTTTTATTAAAATGTAACTGGAGAGGCGGTGGCCCAAGATGACAGCCTGGCCCTTGTATTATGTTCTGTCTGGGGATGCCACCGAAAGGATAGCAACATTTTTTTACATTGTATATATCTGCACCTAAAAAAGGAGATTGATCCCTGGGGGAACTAGAAGTTTCAATAAATTTCCAGGGTGGTGGAAAATGGGCGGCAAAGCAGATTGGTGAAAGCAGCGAGTGAGAAAATGCCGAGAAGGGGCTGCAGGAAGAGAGGGAATCTATTTTTTCGGCAGAATTCTAGAGAGGTTCCTGACTGGCAAATGAGAACTGGGATAACGTGGTAGAGTCAGAGATGGGCTGTAAAGGGAGGCACTCACTGCACGTCTCACCCAGACGCCCTTCCACCACACGAAATGGCAGGCTGTAACGTGGGGGCTCTTGTCTACACAATTAAGCAATTGAACTCTCTGGTGATGGTGAAGACGGATGGGGAAGACGGCGGCTACTGTCTGAATAAATCTCCCCTTGAGATCCTCCAGCACCGTGAGGGCCCCTCCCACGGCTCCAAAAATGAAGCTTTCAGCCAGAAAGCCTCTAGCAAGTTCGTGCAAGGCCCCTGAGAGCTTTGACACTGCGTCCTTCTTAGAACTGCACACACCAAACAAGACTTGCCAGGCATTTGAAGAAGGCTTCCATGGGAAAGAGGGAAAGAGGAAGACCAAGATAAATGAGGAGGAGGGGTGCCTGGGAGGCTCACTTGTTAAGCAACTGACTCTTGATTTCGGTTCAGGTCATAATCTCACGGTTTGGGAGTTCGAGCCCCGCATGAGGCTCTGTGCTGACAGCTCAGAGCCTGGAGCCTGCTTCGGATTCTGTGTCTCCCTCTCTCTCTGCCCCTCCCCCGCTCATGCTCTGTCTCTCTCTGTCTCTCAAAAATAAATAAACATTAAAAAAAATTTTAATAAATAAAAAAATATATATATATAAACAAGGAGGGAAAAAGATCTTGGAGGCAGCAAAGGTACTTTAGGGGACCCTCGATTATTGTCATCTCTTCAACAGTAACAGCACATTTTAAAAAATGAACAGAGGACAAGAAAGTCTTCTTGGAATTAATTACACGATTGCTTGAGTTGTTTGTTGTTGTTTTTTTTTAATGCAGATAAAAGATTTTAAATGAAAGGTGACAAAATTCCACAAAATGGAGAGCTAAGAAGACAGGCAGAACATTTTAAGAGCTGACTCAAGGACAGAAAAGTTGGAACACCGATCATCGAGAAGGGGCTGGAAGGTAATGAAAGTTCCATTATTTTTCTAAAAGGGGTGAGGCCAGATGTTCGAGGAGGAACAGGGCAGTTAAGTGGACTCAAAGTAATGTCCCATAAATATTTATTAATTATAAGGAGAAAAAACAGTGACCCTGCAGTGAAGAAACAGAGGACACCAACTTAAGCAAATGGTCAGAGTTAACACCCCAAGACTGGGACAAGCAGACAGTTTCCTGGGGTCCTGGGCCCCGAGAAGGACACAGCTCGCTTGCGTGATGCTCTAGCCAAATGCATAACTTGGATCTAATCACAAGGAAACATCAGACAAACCCACGCGAAGATAATTGGCCCGGGCACTTCCCAAATGCCAAGTCAGAAAAACAGAGAAAGTCTGAGGAACTGTTCCCCAGATTATAGGAGACTGAAGACAGGACAGCCAAAGGCAGTGTGTGACCTTGGACTAGAGCCTGGACCTGGAAAAAAAATAGCCCCAAGGAGCATTACTGCAACAAGCCATAAAATGTGAGTATGGACTGTATATTAAGTAATAGTAATACACTAATATTAAATTTTCTGATTTTTGATAATTGTACTGTGGTTATATAAGAGAATGGTCTTGTTTCACATACATAGAAAGAGGGAGAGAGAGAGAGAGAAGGAGAGGGAGAGAGGGAGAGAAGAATGAGAGAATTATGTAGGGCAGAATGTAAATGTTTATTGAATCTGAAATCCTTGTACAGTTTTTATGACTTTTCTGTAAGCCTAAGGTTATATCAAAATGATTAAAAAATAATTTAAAAAAGGATATCAGATCAGATGCTTTCATAGCTGAATTTTCTGTAACCATTAAAACTCGAGTATATCTAACGCTATTTTTTGTATTTTTTTGATGTTTATTCATTTTGAAGCGAGAGAGAGAGACAGAGCACAAGCAGGGGAGGGGCAGGGAGAGAGGGAGACACAGAATCTGAAGCAGGCTCCAGGCTCCGAGCTGTCAGCACAGAGCCCGATGCAGGGCTCAAACCTATGAACCTTAAGATCATGACCTGAGCCAAAGCGGGAGGCTTAACTGACTGAGCCACCCAGGCGCCCCTAATGCTATTTTGGATCACAAAATTGAAAGCCTCACAATTTATTTGTATGACACCGGCATAACCTTAATATGTAAATTAATAAACTTGATACATGCCGAATTCACATTACATAGTTGTAAAAGTTCTTAATAAAACCTTGACAATCCAAATCTAGCAATATAATGAGAACATGATACACTACAGCCTCCTTCACAGGGTATGTGACTATAATACAAACAGGCTTCGTTGTGAGTATGTGAATGCATTTGCTGTCAAAGAACACACTGATATTAATTAAGGAAGAAAACCCGTAAGATTACATGAATTGAGCCTGAAAAGCATGATCAGTTGTTCCTAATAAAAACTCTTAAGTAAAATATGACATATTTGTAGCTGTTTTATGATAACAGCTCCAAAATAGAAACTATCCAAATATCCATCAACAGGAACACTCGAAAATAAATGTTTTATATTTATTTATTTTCAAAGATTTCATTTAAAAAAGTGTTTATTCTGAGACCGAAAAAAAAAAGAGAGAGAGAGAGTGCACTCGTGGGGGAGCAGCAGTGAGAGACAGAGAGAGAATCCCAAGCAGGCTCCCCCACTCTGGCAGTGCGGAGCCCAACATGGGACTCGAACTCACAAACCTTGAGATCATGACCTGGTCCGAAATCAAGAGTCAGCGCTTAACTGACCGAGCTACCCAGGTGCGCCAGATTTTACTTTTAAGTAACCTCTACACTCGACCCGGGGCTCAAACTCACAACCCTGAGATCAAGACCGGCATGCTCTACTGACTGAGCCAGCTAGGCGCCCCAGCGTGTTTTATATTTATGTGGTAGAATGTCACAGAACAATGTAAAAAGAATCTACTCTGGCCTACACAGTAACACAGGGGAATCTCATGGATACAATACAGAGTGAAAAAAAAAAATGCATGTCAAAGGGTACATCCTGCATGGTTACGTTTGTACGAAATTTTACAACAGACAAGACTACTCTATCACAACACCAAGTGGTTGCTTTTGGAGAGGTCTTACTGCAAGGGGCAAAGGGAGAAATCCGGGGTGCTGGAAACGTTCTCCCTTTTGATCTGAGAGATGATTCCATGGGTATGTTGATTTTTGTTTTAAATAAAGTTTATTTAAGTAATCTCTCCACCCAACATGGGGCTCAGACTCAGAATTGTGACATCAAGAGTCACATGCTCCGACTGAGCCAGCCAGGCGTGTCAGGTATGTTCATTTCTAAAATTTAACGAGTATATGTTTCAGATTTATGCACTGTAGAGGTGTTATAAGTTCAAGCCCCCTGTTGGGGCTTGATTTAAAGATTACTTTAAAATTTTTGTGTTTATTTATTTCTGAGAGAGAGAGAGAGAGAGAGAGAATGAGCAGGGAGGGGCAGAGAGAGAAGACAGAATCCAAAGCAGGCTCCAGGCTCCAAGCTGTCAGCACAGAGCCCAACGCAGGGCTCGAACTCACAAACTGCGAGATCATGACCTGAGCTGAGGTCGGACGCTCAGCCGACTGAGCCACCCAGGCGCCCCTCCAATTTTTCTAAATTGACTTCACACTTGGGAAAAGAGAGAGAGAAGTGAGTTCAGAAGGAAGAACATCTAACTACGAGGAGTTCCAGAAAGAGAATAGAAAGAGAGAAGACACGTTAGTCCTCCAGAAATGGTTGAAGATCACTGACGCTCATGGGGAAGGGGGCAGGTCTCAATCTGGTCATTCTTAGAATGCAAATTTCCTTACTTCTGTCTCCTTCAGGACTCCAGTTGGAGAGGAAGCCCCTGTCAGGTTACAAAGGGTACCTACACACACACACACACACACACACACACACACACACAGATAAGGAGCAAACCAGTCTTACATTTACATATGTAACAGGGATCACTCCAGGAATCCTTGCCTAGACTGCTCCGCACCTAGGTGACTTTCTATGTCCTTCTAGGGTGGGAAGCAGGCAGTAATTTTAAAATAGCAGCTTCTCTTGCCAAACTAAAAATTAAGGCCTGTCTCACTAGGCAGCCTTCTACATTATTAATGGCTAAGAGACCATTAAAATCTGTCTGGTCCGGCCCTTCTCTGCCTGGGTCCTTCGGTCTGGAAGAATCAGAAAGCCCCAGGTAGATGTGCTATCTGGACCCTAACTCCATGTGCCCTGGCTTGCTCCTCCCTTCATTTTTCAGAGGACCAACCTGAGACTCAAGTGTGAACGATGAGCTCAAGGTCACTCACCTAGCGAGCTGCCAAAGTCAGATCGGACGCTGGTCTCCTGTGCCTATCCCGTTGGGCTATTCAGGAGGACGATTCTGCACAGGAAAGGGCAGTCGGCATGACGGGTGTCACCAGCAGCGTGCCATTAAGTGTTCACCAAGCGGCTGTCAGGAGTGAAGAGACAGCTCCGGTCTGTAGCGTTGGCTGATTTCCTCGCTGTGAACGCTCTCACTGTGGCGGATTTCAAGCTGGTTTTCTGTCCTGCATCAGCCTGAAGATGGAACGGTCGGCTCCCAGGTGGGCAGACTCCAGCACACCTTCCCGAAAGCCTGCAGACCCAGGGTTCTGGCACCTTCTAGGTCAACTCTCGCCTCTGCCCCCCCCCCCCCAGCAGGGCCCTGTTACTTCGAAAAACACGTTGCTCGTAAGGCTTTATGTTGAGGCAATGTGAGAAGAACGGGACAGAAACTTGGGGGTCTCGTAGCCTGGGTCCCTCCAACAGCGGCCCCGCCCCTTACAACCTGGGCTACCAATTATGCTTCACCAACCTGGGCCTCAGTTGCCTCACCTGGAAAATTGGGATATTGATACCTGACGAGGTTGTTGTGAGAAATAAATGAGGTAATACTTGTGAAGCACTTGACATTGGGGCGATATGTATGTTCATACGTGACCACGAACAGCTGCTGCTCTTCTAACACTATTTGCAAATATCAGAACGCCAAACTCCTCCTATGTGTTATTATCAGGGACGTACAGGTCGCCTGGGACGGAGGTGGGGGAGATTAATAGGAAAGCGCTGAGGCACCTTTCTAGGGTGATGAAAATATTCTCTCTTTTTTTTTTTTAAGTTTTATTTACTTTCAGTGATCTATATACCCAACGTGGGGCTCGAACTCGCAACCCTGAGATCAAGAGTGTCATCTCCCAACTGAGCCAGCCAGGCGCCCCGAAAATATTCTTTATCTGGAGAAGGGTGTGGGTTACAGGGCCGTATGCCTTTGTCGGACACATCCGACGGCATACATACTTACAATCTGAGGACATCATTCTGCAGACATTTAAGTCTGTTAAGAAATGAGGGGCGCCTGGGTGGCTCAGTGGGTTTAGCGTCCGACTCTTGATTTCGGCTCAGGTCACGGTCTCTCGGTTCATGAGATCGAGCCTCGTGTCGGGCTCTGCATTGACAGGGTGGAGCCTGCTTGGGATTCTCTCTCTCCTTCTCTCTCTGCTCCTCCTCCTCTCCTGCTCATGCTCTCTCTCTCTCTCTCTCTCAAAATAAATAAATACACTTAGAAAAAATGAAAAAAAAGTGGGGAGAGGGGCGTGGTGATTTATTACAACGGACTTCAGAAAGCATGCAAATTAACACGTGGACGGGAGGCAGAGCTGGGTGAACAGCCTCACTGGGCCAGGCCACCTCTCATCCCTGCCTGGAGTTTGCCCTAATCTCTCTCTCCAGCATGAAGCTATCCAGGCAGCTGCTGATCACAGAGACCAGGAGGGTCCTGGGTTTAGGCAAGGGTGCTGTGCCCAAAGCAAGATATACCACCTCACATCTATCAGGTTACTGTTCCAAGACCACACGCCGAGGGACCCAGAAGTCAGCGTTCATTCAAGACTTCCATGGTGCATGGGATACTCAATCCAGGCAGGGTGACTCTGCTGAAAAGTCTCACCCTGTAGAGCTGGCTGTTGGATCGAGTTCGTCTGACAGACATGGTGATTGACCTGACCATGCCTTTGAAGACTGTTAAGCGATGCCTTCCTGCTTCCTAGGTTCCTACAGCCAGCGCCTTGGATACTGTGCTGATCCAACCCTCCCCAACCCACGGGCGTCTGGGAGCTGACCGAACGCTGTTGCCGAGAGACCAAAGGCTTAGGAAGCCCAAAGGAAACCTATCCTGCAATATTAACAGGGAAAAAAAAAAAAAAAAAAAAAAAGGATGTAAGAGACATAGAGACATCGTCCTGATAAGAAACCAATATGATCTGCCCTCATTCATATCCTTTCCTACAAAAAAGCAAACAAACAAAAGTAGCACGAATAAGGTAGAAAGCAGCCGTTACTTCAAGATGAAAATTGGGGGCTGGGGGTGCCTGGGTGGCTTGGTCTGTCAAGCGTCCAACTTCGGCGGCTCAGGTCATGATCTCACAGTTTGTGAGTTTGAGCCCCGCCGTCGGGCTCTCTGCTCTCAGCACAGAGCCTGCTTTGGATCCTCTGTCCTCCTTTCACTGCCCCTCCCCAACTTGCTTTCTCTCTCTCTCAAAAATAAATAGGGGCACGTGGGTGGCTCAGTCGGTTAAGCGTCCGACTTCAGCTCAGGTCATGATCTCACGGTCCGTGAGTTCAAGCCCCCGAGTCAGGCTCTGTGCTGACAGCTTGCAGCCTGGGGCCTGCTTCGGATTCTGTGTCTCCCTCTCTCTCTGCCCCTTCCCCGCTCATGCTCTGTCTCTCTCACTCTCAAAAATGAATAAATGGTAAAATTTTTTTTTAATTTTTTAAAATAATAAATAAATAAACATTAAAAAAAAGAAAAATGAGGAATTAGTAAAATGAGCAGAACTTCCTTTTCCAGTCATTCAGAAGACACTTTACCTAAGACCCTAGCAGATACAAATTCATTCTAATCGTGTTCCCATTTCATTTCCACTGATTTTTAAAAAAAAATTTTTTAACTTTTATTTATTTTTGAGACAGAGAGAGACAGAGCATGAACTGGGGAGGAGCAGAGAGAGAGGGAGACACAGAATCTGAAACAAGCTCCAGGCTCTGAGCCGTCAGCACAGAGCCCGACGCGGGGCTCGAACTCATGGACCGTGAGATCATGACCTGAGCCGAAGTCGGATGCCCAACCGACCAAGCCACCCAGGCGCCCCTCATTTCCACTGATTTTAATCTGGATACCAAAAGATGGGCAAAAGAGCTCAATATTTAGTTTTTGTGTGTGTGTGTTTTTAATTCATTGGGAGAGAAAGCGTGAGAGGGGCAGAGGGAGAGAGAGAATCTGAAGCAGGCTCCACGCCAAGCATGGAGCCCAATTCGGGGTTCGATCTCACGACCCTGGGATGGTGACCTGAGCCAAAATCAAAAAAAAGAGTCTGACACTCAACCAACTGAGCCACCCAGGTGCCCCTAAGATTTAGGTTTTGGGGGTTTTTTTAGTTTATTTTTTGTTTAAGGATTTGGATTTTTTTTTTAAGTTTATTTCTTTTGAGAGAGAGAGAGAGAGCGCGAGGGAGGGGAAGAGAGAGAATGGGAGACAGAGAGCCAAGCAGTCTCTGTGCTGACAGCTCAGAGCCTGGAGCCTGCTTCAGATTCTGTGTCTCCCTCCCTCTCTCTCTCTCTCTCTGCCCCTCCCCTGCTCATGCTCTGTCTCTCTCTCTCAAACATAAATAAACATTTAAAAAAAATTTTTTAATGTTTCCAGTCAAAAGTAATAGAGCAGTCCATTGTTACCTCTTTTTTATCTTTCAGAGTAATGTGTTTATAGCGTTTCCGTGTTTTTCTGGGAAAGTAATAAAAGATTACATAATACTAATTTGGGAAAGTATCTCAACAGAACTTTTTATGTGGACTGATGTCAAAACACCACATTTCTTACTCTAGAATGCAGTTTGTGATGCTCTGTTATCTACAAAATGCAATTCTTTTTTTTTTTTTTAATTTTTTTTTCAACGTTTATTTATTTTTGGGACAGAGAGACAGCATGAACGGGGGAGGGGCAGAGAGAGAGGGAGACACAGAATCGGAAACAGGCTCCAGGCTCTGAGCCATCAGCCCAGAGCCCGACGCGGGGCTCGAACTCACGGACCGCGAGATCGTGACCTGGCTGAAGTCGGACGCTTAACTGACTGCGCCACCCAGGCGCCCCCTTTTTTTTTTTTAACGTTTATTTATTTTTGAGACAGAGAGAGACAGAGCATGAACGGGGGAGGGTCAGAGAGAGGGAGACACAGAATCTGAAACAGGCTCCGGGCTCTGAGCTGTCAGCACAGGGGCCCGATGCGGGGCTCGAACTCACGGACCGCGAGATCGTGACCTGAGCCGAAGTCGGCGCTCAACCGACTGAGCCACCCAGGCGCCCCCAAAATGCAATTCTTAATAAAAACAACCTGACTTGCGGATCGAATGTTGCAGAATATAAATTCACTAGTGCCTTTATACATAAAAACCTTGTAAACAAGTTGGCTACATGTGCTGAATTTATTTTGTTGGTGAACACATTTCAGTTTGTCTGTTTCAAAAAAATACTCAGGCTTGAGTTTTGGATACTCAACCTGCTATAAAAATCCATCAAATGACATTTTAGAAAACATTATTTTTAAACGGCTCGCTTTTATTTTTCTGTTGAAAGTACATACGTCTGGAGGGCTGTGATTTATGCTCGAAATTGACACCACGATCTGCATGCTTGAATAAACACCAAAGTTGCTTGAATTTTCTCCAGGGGCAAGCTAAATGAGGTCTTGTGTTATCGGAGGTGACTCAGCTTAAGAAATGTGTGCGTCCTGATGGACTTCCCAGCTTTTCTTTCTGCCCCC
This sequence comes from Lynx canadensis, assembly GCF_007474595.2. NCBI lineage: Eukaryota > Metazoa > Chordata > Mammalia > Carnivora > Felidae > Lynx > Lynx canadensis. The sequence continues at coordinate 23,194,267 of NC_044310.1, forward strand.
CAAATACCTTTGATGGGTAACAAACCAAAGTACAATAAAAGGGACAAAAGGCAGCCCGTGGCCCTGTGTACAGCCAGCGTTCTCTGTCATTAGGAAGCAGAAATACAGCAAGCCTGTCTGGAAAAAAACAATCTCTTGAGACACATTGCGGTCATAATTAGTAAACAGGAAAAGCAATAAAAAGACTTCACATGGTTGGGGTCCTAGGTTAAGGAGGTCTTGGAAAGTAACTTAGTTTGCTGCAGAGAGATCTTTGTTCCTGGTGAAAGCAGATGGTACTGGCTAGCTTTCCGGGCCCTCCAGTCTCAGGGGCCCTGGAGTGTAATTGGAGTGGCCATTCTGTAATCATGGTGCCGGATTCCCAAGTGAGGCCAAGGGGTTGCATGCGTCAGGCATGGGGCTCCGCGCGGGGCAGCATATCAGAGACAGAGGGGTGACGTGGCTATTTCTAAATGGCCCGTTTCACCTTTACTTCGCTTTGGGCTAAATCCAGATAGCATTCACAAGCTGAATGTCATTACTTGCCTTGGAAAGATCGTTCCAGCTCCTAAGAGTTCACTCAAGGCACTTAGAATACGATGTTCGCCCATGGCTCTTGAAACGTTTTGGCGAGAGAGATTTTTTCCCCCCACCTAAAATTTTTAAATTCGATATCCACCTTTTCAAAATGGACGAGACTTTTTTAAAAAACCGTTTTTAACGTTTATTCATTTTTGAGAGATAAAGAGACAGAGCGTGAGCCAGGGAGGGGCAGAGAGAGAGAGGGAGACACAGAATCCGAAACAGGGATTCAAACTCATGGACCGAGATCATGACCTGAGCCCAAGTCGGATGCTTAACCGACTGAGCCACCCAGGTGCCCCATAATGGACAAGACTTTTAAAAGAAGTACAGTTACCTTTTACATCGAACGTTTTTTTAAGTTTTTATATTGTTACATTTTATTTATTTATTTTTAATTTTTTTAATGTTTATTTATTTTTGAGACAGAGAAAGACAGAGCATGAACAGGGGAGGGGCAGAGAGAGAGGGAGACACAGAATCTGAAACAGGCTTCAGGCTCTGAGCTGTCAGCACAGAACCCGATGCGGGGCTCGAACTCACGGACCGTGAGATCATGACCTGAGCCGAAGTCAGAGGCTTAACTGACCAAGCCACCCAGGCGCCCCTATGTTGTTACATTTTAATATTCATGTCACATGCTTTTCATAATTGTTGTGACGTGTTAGACTTATTCTTCATCGCCTATGAGAACACAGTCAAATTTCAGGGAAATAAAAAATGAAGATATAGTAAGGAAGATAGTACTAAGTACTATCTAAGTACTAAAAAATGAAGATAGTACTAAGTTTTCCCAAAAGGAAAACAGAGGAGGGAAAAGAGAGAGAAATGAAGACATTTGGAGGCCAGACTGAGGCCATGTTACAGGCACTCCAGAAGTGGAGAATGGGGCAAATGGCAGAGAGGCAGTACCTGAAGAAGTCAGGGGCGAGGACTTTTCCAGAACACAAGAAAGACATCAGATCTCAGACTGAAAGTACCCAGCTACTGAGCAACTTCAATGAAAATCAGCCATCAGACCGGTAATAGTGGGAATCTCTGAAAGGGTTGGAATTGGCATGACGCTCCAAGCGGATTTCAGTCTTGGCGATAATGCACACATTTTTAATAAGGAGATGGGATTTGTCCCCAGGGACGCCTGAGCGGCTCAGTGGGTCAAGCGTCCGACTCTGGCTCAGGTCACGATCTCACGGTTCGGGTGGTGGGTTCGAGCCCCACAGTGTAGAGCCTGCTTGGGATTCTCTCTCTTTCCCCCTCTCTCTGCCCCTTTCCCCACGCACGCTTTCTCTCTTTCAAAATTAAATAAATAAGAGAACCCGACCAGACTTACACGTTGGGTTTCCAACTGGGAAACCAATCAGTTGGAAAGGCAGGGAGAGGTCTTTCGGGGAACAGCCGCTTGGATCGCCGCTTCTGCCCCGGAGATGCCAGTGCTGGGGGCGGAGGCAGAGCCGCACGGAAAGGTGCGTCGTGGAAAGTCTCGAAATAGATGGAGACGTCAGTCTCTGGCAGCGGCCTCGGGTGTTCTGACCACGGCGCCAGGTGCTTCACCAGCAGTGGCTGATCTAAATCCCACGCCAGTCCGAGAGCTGGGCCGTCGTGACGTCCCGCTTATGGATAAGGAATCGAAGGCGTAGAAAGAGTAAGGCAGTTGCTTGAGGATGAAGTCATGGGCTGGTAATCACGTTAGCTGACGTTCAGCCAATGCTCTTTACGACGCGGGCACTAAGAACTTGTCGTGGGCATGTGTTCAAGTCACTTAATCCTCACGAAAACCCTATCAGGCCGCCCTAGTTTATCCCCTTCTGCAGAGGAGGAAAACTAAAAAAGCCCAGGTATGTTCAACAGGCCAATGCTAGAGCTGGGATTTAAATTCCACCGGAACAGGGGCGCCTGGGTGGCGCAGTCGGTTGGGCGTCCGACTTCAGCCAGGTCACGATCTCGTGGTCCGTGAGTTCGAGCCCCGCGTCAGGCTCTGGGCTGATGGCTCAGAGCCTGGAGCCTGTTTCCGATTCTGTGTCTCCCTCTCTCTCTGCCCCTCCCCCGTTCATGCTCTGTCTCTCTCTGTCCCAAAAATAAATAAACATTAAAAAAAAAAATTAAAAAAAAAAATAAATTCCACCGGAACAGAGTTTATGCCCTTACATTTCATACTCTTGTGCCTACGGGGCGAGGAGAGAGAAGAGGTTAGGGAGTGATCTGCGTTTGAAGACGAGTTCAGGATGGCCCAGGGCAGGACACTTCTAAGTAGGCTCCGTGCCCGACGTGGGGCTCCAACTCACGGCCCTGAGATCAAGAGTCACATGCTCCTCCTCCCCCTGCCAGGGACCCCAAGGCAGGACACGTTTGCGTGGGTCCTGGAGGACGCATAGGATCTTTCCGGAAGAAAGGGCATCCTGGCAAAAGACAAAACAGGAGCAGGGCTTGGTGGGGGGAATGGAAGTGTGGGCAGGAGGGAGGTGTCCCTTTGAAGGGAGGGTCTCTGAGGGCCTCTTACGTGCCTTTGATCTCAGGGTGTGAAAACAAGAAGTAAGCCGCCCACCCTGTCCTCGGTTGCTTTCTCTGTTTCACTGAAAACACGCTCATGGTGCCTGGCACCTCGTCACCCCCGATACACGTAAGTTATAATTATTTGTTGCACAGGTAAGTCTGGTCGCCCTTTACATTTCTGTATTAGGCACAAGACTTTGCTCCAGTGATGGAAACCCAGGTCAGAGAAACGTTTGGTTCGGCTGTTTTGTTTTGGAAGACCTCACATCACCCCGAAAGTTCTAAGGGTCTAGCTTCGACTACTTTCGGGGACGGCCGGATCTCAGGGCTCGGAAACTGCCAAATCTCATCTCTGCTTCTCTCTGCCGGGACTCTAGGCTTTCAAACATCTACTGGGCTCGCGGTGGCCAGCCGCCAAAGAAGCTCCCATCTTTCCCACCCAGCCGGAAATCAGTAATGACTTTCCAGCCCCGGGTTTTCACAATTTTGGAGGTGGCTCTGATATAACGTGGCCAGGGAGGAAGGAGCCTAGCAGACCGGGGAGTAGCCACTCGACACGCAGGGTGTACGTGGAGGAGAGAGGGACAGAACCCCTTCCCAGAAGAGTGATGTGTCCTTCCGGGCACACAAAGCGACAGTTCACCCCCACTTCCCTCCCTCCCACAAAAACTACGTCCCCGCACCCACACGGCGTTTTGCAGAGTGAACAGAATCAGTGTCCTTTGTTCAGCACGTCTGAATACCGTTACCGGACTCCCTGTGCACGCGTGCCTGTGGAAAACTTGTTTTTCTCTCTGGAATCTTTTAACATCTTCTCTCTGTCCCTATTGTTCTGAAATTTCCTGCCGATGTAACTTGGCACAGGCCAATTTTCACCTACTTTTCTGGGAACTTAGTGGGCCTCGCTATGGTAACCAATGTTCTTTAGAGTTCTTGAATGTGCTCTTGGAGGATTTCCTCCACTCTGTTTCCTCTGTTCTCTTTGGAACTCCTGGGACTGAGATACTGCACCTCCAAGGCTGGCCCTCTGGTGTTCTGGTGATTTCTCTGTTCTTTTCCATCTCTGTCATTGGGCTGTACCACACCTGTATTCCTAACTCTTTGGCTGTAATTTTCGTTCTGTTCCTAAATTTTTTTTTTAACATTTATTTATTTTTGAGAGACAGAGCAGGAGCGGGGGAGGGGCAGAGAGAGAGGGAGACACAGACTCCGAAGCAGGCTCCGGGCTCCGAGCTGTCAGCACAGAGCATGATGCGGGGCTCGAACCCACGAACCGCGAGATGGTGACCTGAGCCGAAGCCGGACGCTTAACCGACTGAGCCCCCCAGGCGCCCCAACTGTTTCTAATTTCATTGGTGTTTTCATAATTCGAGTTCCAAGAGCTGTTTCATAGGTCTGTGCATCACTTGACACAGAAAAGAAGGTTGGAACTTGTCAAAGCATCTCCACGTGCAGAACGAGGAAGAAGATTCCTTTCAGATGGTGCGTTTTCATTCACAGTATCAGGTCCAGCTCAAGAGGGTAGTTTCAACCTCACACAGTGAGTAGCTTAAACCAAGATGCGGTCGTGTCATTGCCAAAGTGTTGATTTTACTGGCTTGCGTGCAGTCAACACTGCATTTTGGACCAAAGGAAACATCACCTTTGGAAGTAATGGAAATGAGAAAGGTGGGTTTGTGAGTTCGAGCCCAGCATCGGACTCTGTGCTGACAGCACGGAGCCTGCTTGAGATTCTCTCTCTCTCTCTCTCTCTCTCTCTCTCTGTGTCCCTTCCTCACCCTCCCCCCCCCAAAAAAAAAAGAATTCCTTCTGGGAAACCTGACTCAGGTGATACTTGTCTTATTCTGGGAAAAGCTCTTCCGTGTGAGCTTGTAGACGTTTGCCGATAGATCTGAATGCCTGGCACGTGAGGTTATTGAAAGGATGAATTTAAGGAATAATCCAAGCTGTTACAATCCCTTCTCCTTAGGATCAGACTATCACTTCTGACAGTTCACATCAAAGTACATGGACTTCCACGAGATACATTTTATGGCTCAAACAAATACTTCTTGTGAATAATGCTTACTGTTCAGCTCTGTTGAAGGTGGCGACCGTCTTTACAAAAGGTTTTATTCATTCGACCTTTTTCTTAACCGCAAATTTCAAAGAGGACAGGAACACAGTTCAGCGGTACTGAAAGTGTTCATAACCTCAAGGCAGAATTCAACTTTGGGAAGGAGGGATTGAAAGGGAGTGTGAAAGGAAGGAGAGATTGGAAGTTGGTGGTGTGTAACATGGGGAGGCAGGGAGGACCTCAGGCCTCCCCGCCTCCAACCGAGTTTCAGCAACTCTCGCCCCTCTCGTGTAGACCAGAGCTACCCGGTCCTTCCACGCCCCGAGCTTTGGGGTCCGCTGCGGCGAAGTCGGGCGGCGTCTCCGCTCCGCCCTCGCCGGTGTAGATTCGGCTCAATGGGCTTTCCTCTCGTTTTAGTTCGAAGGAACACAGAGTAAGTGTGCGTTTAGTCTGCCCCACTCACCTGGAAGCGGGCAGGATTTCGTCCACCTTTTTTGAACCAGGGATATTTCTGAGCCAGGCCCTGTGCTAGCTCCCGGGGATGCAGACGTGGGCAGCAAAGCCCCTGCCCTCGGGGAGCCCGTGGTCCAGCGGTAGACGGACATGCATATAAAGTATTACGAGACTTGGGGCGCCTGGGTGGCTCAGTCGGTTAGGCGGCCGACTTCGGCTCAGGTCATGATCTCGCAGTCTGTGAGTTCGAGCCCCGCGTCAGGCTCTGTGCTGACAGCTCAGAGCCTGGAGCCTGCCTCATATTCTGTGTCTCCCTCTCTCTGACCCTCCCCTGTTCATGCTCTGTCTCTCCCTGTCTCAAAAATAAATAAACGTTAAAAAAAAAAAAAAGTATTGCAAGGCTTCAGGCCCCTGAAATGACACATGAACAGGTGTATCAGGAGGGGCTTGTCTTTCAGCTGGTCCTGAATGGAAACCCTTTTCAACCAGCTTACACAGATGGAGCGGGAGTGGGGTTTTTATTTATTTATTTTTTAACGTTTATTTATTTTTGAGACAGAGAGAGACAGAGCATGACCGAGGGAGGGGCAGAGAGAGAGGGAGACACAGAATCGGAAACAGGCTCCAGGCTCTGAGCGGTCAGCACAGAGCCCGACGCGGGGCTCGAACGCATGGAGGGAGTGGGGTTTTTAAAGAATGCTATGAGTGCAGGGGTGCCTGGGTGGCTCAGCTCAGGTCATGATCTCACGGTTTGTGGGTTCAAGCCCCGTATCCGGCTCACTGCTGTCAGCGCGGAGCCCGCTTCGGATCCTCTGTCCCCCTCTCTCTTTGTGCCCTCCCCTACTTGTGCTCTCTCTCTCTCTCAAAAATAAACATTAAAAAAAAAATCCCCAGGGGCGCCTGGGTGGTTCAGTTGGATAAGCGTCTGACTTGGGCTCAGTTGACCCCAATGATCTCGCAGTTGGTGAGTTCGAGTCCCGCGTCAGGCTCTGTGCTGACAGCTCGGAGCCTGGAGCCTGCTTGAGATTCTGTGTCTCCCTCTCTCTCTGTTCCTCCCCCACTTGCTCTTTCTCTCTCTCAAAAATAAATAAAGATAAGAAAATTCATTAAAAAAAATTTTTTTTAAGTAAAATATATGTTTAAAAAAAATCCCCGTCTTTGTAAAACCCTCGCTGGACACCTTAATTAACATTTCAGGACTTGCCCTCTCTTGCCCCTACACTTCCTGCCCCACTTCTTAGCCTGCTTTCTTTTCCCTTCTCAGCTCCTATCACCATTTATTATTTTCCTTATTGATATGACATACTGTCTGTTCCCTATTAAAATGTACCCTCAAGAGAGCAGGGATTTTTCCTTTGGTGTTTCACGGCGTGTCCTGAGCACACGGAATAGTGCCTGACTTAGTGAATATTTATTCACTTATTTTCAAAAATCAATTTCTTTTTAAGTCATCTCTACGCCCAGTGTGGGACTTGAACTCACGACCCCGAGATCCAGAGTCGCGTGCTCTTCTGACCAAGCCAGCCGGGCGCCCTGATCAGTGAATATTTACTGAATGAATGAGAGTCTGGTCTAGCTTCCCTCTGTAGTCTGCCTTCTCCTCCTCCTCCTCCTTCTTGCTTTCCTCAGCATCTGACGGTAAATTGCCGGGTCAGTTCTGGAGCTCTGTGATAAATTCCAAATTCTCGGCCCAAGGACTCTGAGTGACCCAGTTTGAGACAGGTTTCGAGCTCAAGACTCATCAGCTATGGCCTCTGGGGAGGAACCATATGTATAACACGCTTCTCTGTGGTAGGGGTCGGTTCTCGGAGGATCAGAGCTGGACAGATGGCCCCAAATGGCTCTGTGGATGTGAAGAAGCAAGCTAAAATTTATCTAGAAAGTGGTAGCTGCCATCTCAATTTTCTTTTTTTTTTTTTTAATTTTTTTTCAACGTTTTTTTTTTTATTTATTTTTGGGACAGAGAGAGACAGAGCATGAACGGGGGAGGGGCAGAGAGTGAGGGAGACACAGAATCGGAAACAGGCTCCAGGCTCCGAGCCATCAGCCCAGAGCCTGACGCGGGGCTCGAACTCACGGACCGCGAGATCGTGACCTGGCTGAAGTCGGACGCTTAACCGACTGCGCCACCCAGGCACCCCCATCTCAATTTTCTTAAACCCAAAACAAAACAAAACAAAACAAAACAAGCCTTTGTAGTTTTTTCTTGTTTTTTTTTTTTTTTTTTTTTTTTTTTGTATAACAAAAAAAGACAAGAGACAAGAAGAGACAGGGCTGCCTCACGGAGACGGAAACAGAGAGAAGCCGTCTGGCAGCTTTTCCCTTCTTCCTTCCACTCACTCAACAACCACTGAGCTTCCTCGCTTGGAGCTGTGCCGGTCCCTCGCGAGGTGAGCGAACAAGACAGAAGGGAGGCCTCCCTCCTGGAGCTTGCACTCCAGTCAGGGAGAAAAAAAATGAATAATTAACTCATTAATTAGCAGCACGATTACCAATGCGAATTAATGACAAGACGACTTAATTATTTACCAGGACTCCAAAGGCAAAATACGGGGTATTATAAAGACGAAGGGCATGAGATGTCACCCAGCCTGGGGCCTCAGGGAAGGCTTTTCTGCTGGGACCTCAAAGGTAAGGAGGAGTTAGCTAGGCAAAGGGGAGAATATTCTAGAAAGAAGAGATGGGCCGTGCAAAGGCCCTGAGGCACATTCAAGTAAACAAGGGGAGTCCAGCGAGGCTGGAGGGGTGTGAAGAGGGTGAGAGGAGGCGGAAGTGGTGGGCGGGGCCTCCAGGAGCAGTGGGGAGCATTACTTCGAAGGCCCCTAAACTGGGGAGCTGCTTCAAGTCACAGGCAGTTTAGGAAGGTCACCCTGGAGCCTGGGCTAAATGTGCTGACACGGAAAAACATTCAAGACAGATTCTTAAAGAAGAAAGGCAGTTGGCCAAGTGAAACACACAAAGCTATCCAGCAGACAAAACACGCGTCTGAGTGAAAACATACAGTCGAAGGTCTGAAAGGCCACACCCCTCATCAAGAGCAGAATTTGCCTCCTCAGGGTGCCACCGACTTGGGACTTGGGACATTTAACATTGCTTTGGGCTCAGTTTTACTTGAATTTTTACAGCAAGAGTAAATGTCTGTATGATGTATTTACTTAAACAAAAAGATAGATGTCGTTTTCATGAAAGCAAATAAACAAATATGTTGGGTTTGTTTTTTGTTTTTTTCCTTCCAGAAGCAGACCCCAAGATGAAGCTTCTTGTGCAGGTGATTTATTAAGAAAGGACCCCCAAGAGAAAGAAACCGGTAAGGGAAACAGGACAGGGCCAGGGAACAGGGCAAACAGGGATGTGATTTCAGACAAAATCCTGAAGGGGGCGGGGGTAACATCTGCTTGATCCCCCTGGGCATTGGGGGTTCTAGAGGGGAGGTCACGGTCTCTGCCGCTGTCCTGCCCTGAAGCATCGGAGTGGGGCTTTCCTTTCGGCTCTGATCCCTCGCTGGCTAAAGCACAAGGGGGTAGGGAATGGGGCCAGGCCAGGAACTTAAACTCTCCAGTTTTTCCAGCTCCCCCCCAGGACAAAGTGGCTGCAGCACAGAGTCCAGGCTTCTGTAGACGGCTCCCCCTACCCCCGGGGTGGGGGTGGGGGGGGGTGAGCACTGGAAACTGAATCACCCGCATGCAAATAGGGGAGGTGCACATAGAAATGGTAAAAGGGATCCAAGGGAATCTGGGCTAAGCAGAAGTGTCCACTAGGATATTAATTAAAAAAAAAATAAATTAATGGTGGGGGCGCCTGGGTGGCTCGGTAGGTTAAGCCTCCAACTTCGCCTCAGGTCCCGATCTCATGGTTTGTGAGTTCGAGCCCCGCATTGGGCTCTCTGCTGTCAGCGCAGAACCCGCTTCAAGTTCCATGTCCCCTTCTCTCTCTGCCCCTCCCCCGCACACGCACCAGTTGGTACAAAAGAATGTACCCTGTCCCTAGCCATGTTTTTGCTTTGCCTCAGGAGAACTAGGTTACCAGAGATACTCTGTGCCTATACAAGCATACATTTATATTTATATTTATACTTATATTTATATTTTTTCTACTCTTTTTTAAATTTATATTGGGAGAGAGAGTGGGGGAGGGGCAGAGAGAGAGGGAGAGAGAGAATCTCAAGCAGGCTCTGCATTGTCAGCACGGAGCCCAACATGGGGCTCGGACTCAAACCGGGAGATCATGACCTGAGCTGAAATCAAGAGTCGGGCGCTTAACTGACTGAGCCACCTAGGCGCCCCTCTATTTCCTCCCCAGTTTAAAAAACAAAACAAACTAATAGAACATTGTATGTTGACTAACTGGAATTAAAATAAAAACTTAAAAACAGGATTCTCTGTCTCCTCTCTCTGTCGCTTCCTTGCTGGTGCTTTCTCTCTCAAAATAAATAAACAGACATTTAAAATAAAATAAAAATGTAAGGGCATTTGGGTGGCTCAGCTGGTTAAGCATCTGACTCTGCTTGGGTCATGATCCCAGGTTCATGGGTTTGAGCCCCACGTCGGGCTCTGTGCTGATAGCTCAGAGCCTGGAGTCTGCTTTGGATTCTGTGTCTCCCTCTCTCCCTGCCCCTTCCCCCACTCATTCCCTCCCTCTCTCTCTCTCTCTCAAAAATGATATTTATTCCAAAGCAGGCTCCAGGCTCTGAGCTATAGCACAGAGCTGGACGCAGGGCTCGAACTCACCAACCACAAGATCATGACCTGAGCCGAAGTCAGATGCTTAACTGACTGAGCCACCCAGGTGTCCCTTAAGACTTTAATGTAAGTAATCTCTACACCCAACATGGGCTTAAACCTACAACCCCAAGGTCAAGAGTCCCCTGCCAGCCAGCTGGCTGAGCCTGCCTGCTGCCCCTATGCAGTTAAAATTTTTAAATAGATATTAGCCAATAGCCTTCTACAGGCCTGGTCCTAAGTTACGCACCCACCAAAAATTATGAAAATCCTGACAATTTATTTAACTCAGATAAGGGCATCTTCTGTAGAAGTCTCTTACCTCTCTCTGGTGCTTCTGTCTTCCTGGGCATTGAAACAAAAAGCAGATTAGAGTTTATGAAAAGGAAAAGAAAGAATTTTAGGTATAAGATGATTCACTGGAAGTAACACGTGTGTTTTTATTCTTTTTTTTTTTTAATTTTAGGGAGAAGGAGAGCATGAGTGGGGGAGAGGGGCAGAGGGAGAGAGATAAAGAGAGAGAGAGAGAGAATGAATCCCAAGCAGGCTCCACGCTCAGTGCAGAGACTGACACGGGGTTCGATCCCAGGACCTGGGGATCATGACCTAAACCAAAATCAAGAGTTGGAACGTTCAACCGACGGAGCCACCCAGGCGCCCCAGCATGTTTGTTTTCAAAAAGCAGCCCACTGCAGTATGGTGAGCTGGTAGAGAGAGGCACTGGAGCTGGGGAGACGCTGGGAAGTGTCTTACAGTTCTCCCCGATCATTTCACAACCCCTTTTTATTTGATCGAGCTTGAACGGAGCTCAGTTTCAGTTTCTTGCAAACAAAGAGCCTTCACCAGGTCCCTGCCAAAGACCTTGTGATCCCTGGATGGGACAGCTCTCTGACATTGGCCTTCTTTGGACACGCCATCTAATCACAGTATCAATTCCAAGACAGAAAGAGAAGGGAGCTATTTGTAGCTCAGCACCCACCAGGCCCTCGACATCTCTTATGTAAATTGGTCCCTGGTGGCGGGCTTAGTCCCCACCTCCCACATCCATTCCACACCCAGATGATGTATCCAAGCTAATCATGATGATTCCATCCCTTTGACAGTGATGGCTCGAGATTGGTCAGGAGACCCAATTCTGCCCAATGGGACCTGGGCGGGCTCTGCTGGAGAGCTTTGGGGACATGTCTTCTCCTAAGAGACGGTCACAGAATGGTACGGACTCTTCTCTTTCCCTCAACACCGTGGTGCTTGGGTGTGAGCCCTCAGAACTGCAGCTCTTTCAACCGACCTGAGGATAAGAACCAACACTGAGATCGCCAAAGCGGGGAGGTGGCCTGAACCCGCGTCCTGCGTGGCATTGTGGAGTCATCAGCCAGCCCAGAAGCTCTCCCTACCCCTACACCGTCTCTGATGTGAGATGATAAACATCCTTTTTGCTTAAGCCAGTTTGAGTTGGGATTCCTGTTCTGTGCTACAGAATGCATCGTGACCGATTGGTGCTGGTGCCATCAACTGCCCCTCCTCGTTCCACGATCTTCACAGGTACGTTGCTGAATTTGGATCAATGTGTGAAACGCATTTACTATGCTCTCCCTGGGCATACATGCTGTTATGATGATGTCCTGCAGACAGATGGCTGAGAGGTGTAACGCCCCCAGCTGATGCCCCGGAGAGACTCTGTCTTGACTGTAACATGCAAGACCCTGGCCTTCTGAGTATGAAAGGACATGGTGAAGGCAGGAAACTGTTCTCAAACAGAGAAGGCCCTTGATCCAGCCTGATACTTACAAGCATTTTGAGCACATGATGCGATGTCAAAATTCTGTGGCCATCTTACACTGTGATTACTTCTTTTAATCCTTTCAAGGTTGCTACCCAGAATTTCAAGAATGAATCACTACATTACAATGCTGCGAGCTAACAACGGAGGTTCAAAGAGCTCAGTGTCAGACCTTGGGCTTGAACTCAGACCTGTCTGCCTCCAAAATCTGGCCTCTTTTCAGCTGGAGGCGCCAATTCTCTGGTTGAACAACATAAAATAATGACAGAATGGTCAGAGTTTTCTAAAGTAGACTGGTTGTACTGGTCTGCCCAGAACTCCTTCCTTATTCTTTTGGGGGAGAAAATCCTCCCTTATTTTCATTTTTATTTTTTTATAAAGAACTGTTCTTTGTGGTTTGACCAATACCAATTCTAGCCTACCTGTTCTTGGTGACAGGGGTGGGCATGGCCATGTCCTGCCCAACAGGGTATCCTATTTGCCTAATCTCAGTGACTGGATCAGAGAAAGAACAGATACTTTCTCTGAGTCAAATAGAGTCCTCCTGAGATATTTTTCCCCCCAGAGCTTTTGGAGAAAATTATCTTTCTTCCTAAAATTGTAAGCGAAGTCTTGGACTGTTGGAGGCCATCATCCTTCTCACACAGAGCACCTGTGAAACGAGAGAAATGGAAGATGTGATCTGAGATCCTGGATCCACGATCCCCGAAGTCAGTAGTGTTATATTTTGAGTTGCCTAATGTTTTTCTTCTGCTTCTTTGATCTAGGCTTCTGCCTCTTTTAAGAGAATCAGTCCTATCGTACTTCGCAGCCTCCCGTACTGACACACGTGCTCTTTGCATCTCTCACATCCATGCAGAACTCAGGGTCGATACTAAACTTGCCTGAGAACTTTAAGATCCCCCTCATTTTACACAAGTACGGTGTAAACAGGTGAGTGGGATTCTGACCCCTCGAGGGTTCCTTTGGAGCACAAGATCACACACCAGACCATGAAAATAAAAGACCTTTGGTTTTCCTTTAGGGTAGAGCAAAAGGAACCGAGTGCCAGTCAGAAAGATGGTCTAAGACTGGGGTGGATGGGGGGGGGGGGAGGAGAGTTTACAATCAATGGCCTTTAGGGTTAGTTGCACAGGTTTTGGGGTTAGTGACTTGGTCTGGATCCTATCTCTATCATGTAATCTCCGTGTGGTCCTGGGCAACTCACTTTCCCTGTCTAAGCCTCAGTTTTCCCAACTGCAAAATTGGCTAATAGTGGCAATCCTAAAATCTGTTCTGAGGATTAATAAAACAATACACATAATCCCAAATCAAACTATCCTTAATCATAAAAAAAGAATTTCTTGGCTCATATATACCTGAAAAGTCCAGGAGGAATGGCTTCAGGCATAGCTGGATCTAATGGCTCAAATATTGTCATCAGAAACAATTTTGTAGCTCTGCTTTCTTTTCCTCTGGCTCCATTCCCAAACAAGCCATGCTAAATCGCACTACTTTTTTTTTCTTAATGTTTAATTTAATTAATTTATTTATGTATTTATTTTGAGAAAGCACGAGCGGGAGAGGGGCAGAGAGAGAGGGGCAGTGGATCTGAAGCGGGCTCTGTGCTGACAGCACTGAGCCCAATGTGGGGCTTGAACTCACAAACCGTGAGATCGTGACCTGAGCTGAAGTTGGACGTTCAAACGACTGAGTCACCCAGGTGCCCCTAAATCACGCTACTTTTCACCACAGCTATGACCCTAGTCCAAAACAGCACGGTTTCTATTTTTTTTTTTTTTAACGTTTATTTATTTTTGGGACAGAGAGAGACAGAGCATGAATGGGGGAGGGGCAGAGAGAGAGGGAGACACAGAATCGGAAGCAGGCTCCAGGCTCTGAGCCATCAGCCCAGAGCCCAACGCGGGGCTCGAACCCACGGACCGCGAGATCGTGACCTGAGCTGAAGTCGGAGGCCCAACCGACTGAGCCACCCAGGCGCCCCGAAACAGCACGGTTTCTAGCTTGATGATGGCAACAGCCTCCTAACTGGTCTCCCTTCTTCCCACACCCCTGCCTCTCACTCCAAGCCTCATCTCCACAGAAAGATCTTTTAAAAATGCGAAGCCTGTGACTCCTCTGCTCGAAACCTTCTACTAGCTTCTCCGAATAAGATCCAAACCCCTCTCCGTGGCCTGCCTGGCCCCTCAAACTCCACCCGCTGTCTGACTCCCTGAAGGTTCTTGCTCTTTCACTCCATTGCACTGGGCTTCTCATTTTTCCTCAGGCTGGGGGTGTTCCTCTGCCAGGACCTCACCCCTACGCCTTGCTGCCTAACTTCATTGGTAATTCAACTCCCTTGATCTCCTCTCTCCTAGGTCTCCATCCCCAGGATTCCAAGTCCAGTAGAAGGAAGAGCGCCTGCTTGCCCACCAGTGGGAACCCAAGTCCAGGGCTGGCTTTCATTGGCCAAAGGGCACATCCCTCAACCAATCACTGTGGCCAAAGGGGTGAGATTCTCCTATTGGTTAGGCTCAAGTCACATGCCTACCTGGAGCTCAAGGAAGTGTGGGCTGAGCGGACAAAGACAGTTCCCCTGAGAAAAATTGAGGTCCTGTTACCGGAAGGGTGAAATAATGCTGGGCAGCAAAAATAACACGTGTATTTTTCGGTTTGCTCAGAGCCTGACATGTAAGAAATGTTGGGGAGAAAAAAGAAAGAAAAGAAAAAACCGAGTTGCACTGCTTGCAAGAACACCCAGGGGTCCCCTTCATCAACATTCACTCATTTAACAAAATTTTATTGATATCACTTAATTCCAGAGTCCAAAAGGACTCTGCTACACTCTCTTGATTTAAAATGATAATGTAAGGGTGCCTGGGTGCCTCAGTCAGTTGGGGGTCTGACTCTTGATTTTGGCTCAGGTCATGATCCCAGGGTCGTGGGATTGAGTCCCACGTCGGGTCCCCACTGAGTGTGAAGCCTGCTTAAGACTCTCTCTCTCCCCCTACCCCTCTCCCCCGCTCATGCTCTCTCTCTCTCTCTCTCTCTCTCTCTCTCTCTCTCTCAAATAAAAAGAAAATTAAAAATGGGGGGCTCCTGGGTGGCTCAGTCAGTTGAACATCCAACTTTGGTTCAGGTCATGATCTCACGGTTCATGGGTTTGAGCCCCACATGGGGCTCTGTGCTCTCAGTGCAGAGCCCGCTTCGAATCCTCTGTCCCCCTCTCTCTCTGCACCTCCCCTGCTCACGCCCTCTCTCTCTCTCTCCCAAAAATAAACATTAAACAAAAATTAAATGGCATAATGTAATTGGTGATACGTCTTTTCTAGAACAGCGCCTGCCATTCATTCAATAATATTGACTGGGCTTTGATTTAGCATCGGAGAGGAGCTCAGCTCACAACTGTGAATACCATAGGTGACCCCTCTCCTCCTGGGGCTTGTACATTCTAGTAGAAAGGAGACAGTCAAAAAGAACAGTTTGAATGGAGACCAAAGCCACTCATAAGGCTGATACCTTAGGGTGAAAAATCGAGTGAAGTGGGCCTCTTCTTTACTGAATAGCCTTTTGTACCTTTGGAATTGTATACTTTTATTAATAATTTTAAACAACATGGATTCATTATTTTTAGAAGTAATGCCATAGAGATACACTGCATCCATTAAGTGGGTAAAGTAAAAAGTCTGGCAACACCAAATGACCTGGAGGATGTGGAACAACCGAACCTCTCATGCACTGACGGTGAGGACGTAAAATGCTACAACCACTTTAGAGGACTAGTTGGCAGTTCTTACAAGAGTAAATCTACAACTACCCTATGATCCAGCAATTTCACTTTTTTTTAAAATTATTTTAATGTTTGTTTTTTTGAGAGACAGAGCGCAAGCAGGGGAGGGGCAGAGAGAGAAGGAGACACAGAAGCCGAAGCAGGCTCCAGGCTCTGACCTGTCAGCACAGAGCTCGATGTGGGACTCGAACTCACGAACTGTGAGATCATGACCTGAGCTGAAGTCAGATGCTTAACTGACTGAGCCACCCAGGCGCCCCTATTTTATTTTATTTTTTAATGTTTATTTATTTTTGAGAGAGAGAGACAGAGTGCAAGAGGGGAAGGGGCAGAGAGAGAGGGAGACACAGAATGTGAAGCAGGCTCCAGGCTCTGAGCTGTCAGCACAGAGCCGGACGCAGGGCTCGAACCCACTGACCACAAGATGGTGACCTGAGCCAAAGTAGGACGCTCAACCTACAGAGCCCCCCAGGGGTCCCCAGCAATTCCTTCCACTCTTTTATCCAAGATAAATAAAACCTCAGGTCCACAAAAAGATTTGTGTAAGAATATTGATAGGGGCACCTGGGTGGCTCAGTCAGTTGAGCCCCTGACTCTTGGTTTCAGCTCAGGTCATGATCTCACAGTTTCGTGAGTTCGAGCCTCGGGTCGGGTTCTGTCCTGGCAGCGCAGAGCCTGCTTGGGATTCTCTCTCTCTTCCTCTCCCCTGCTCACACTGTCTCTGTCTCTCTCAAAATAAATAAGTAAACTTAAAAAAATAATAATATTGGGGTGCCTGGATGGCTCAGTTGGTTGAGCGTCTGACTTTGGCTCAGGTCATGATCTTGCCATCTTTGGGTTCCAGCCCTGCGTCAGGCTCTGTGCTGACAGTTCAGAGCCTACATCCTGCTTTGGATTCTGTGTCTCTCTCTCTGCCCCTCCCCCACTCTCTCTCTCTCTCTCTCTCTCTCTCTCTCAAAATAATAAATACACATTTAAAAAATTAAAAAAAAATAATATTGATAGTTGATATAACCCTAAGCTGAAGACAATACAAATGTCCATCAACAGAAAAAATGGTTAAACGAGTTATATTATAGTTATATAATGAACTACTACTCATCAGTTTCAATTTTTAAAAATTACTAATACAACAATATGGATGACTCTCAAAAAAAGAAGAAAAAGTGATATGGGTGAATCTCGAGAAGATTATGCTGAGTGAAAGAAGCTAGACTCAAAAAAACATATTGTATGCTTTAATTTATATTGTTCTGGGTAGAACAGGCAAAACTTACCTGTTGTCAGAGAAGAGAGTCCAGTGGTTGCCTGGGGTGGGGTGTGTGGGATTCATTGGGTCGGAACTCTTAGAACTTTCTCTGGAGCTGGAGATGTTCTGTCTTGATAGAGATGTGGGTTACAGGGGTGTTTTCATTTCTGGGAACTCGTGGAACTGCACGTGTAAGTTCTGTCTGTGCATTTCATCGAATGTAAACGATAACTCCTTAAAAAAAAAGTATTTGAATAGGGAAGTTACCGTATACTAGGGAAATGTACGACAGGGTAACTCCTGGAGGGCATGGGGGTGTGGGCGAACTGGGGGTAGCGTAGAGATCAGGGAAGGTCTGCACCAGAAAGTGAGATTTCAAAGCCCCTAGGGGGACGTCAAACTGTCCCGATGAAGCAGGATAAGGGAGGGGCGACCTCAACACATAAATGTTAGCGTTTGATCTGTGGAGACTTTCCAAAAACAAGTATCCAACGTTCATTTTGTACCTGCCACTTTATATTGGTGTTTTCGCACTTAATCTCATAGTGACCCTTCCACTGCAGCATTTTGGCTCCCACTTTACAAGTGAGGAAACTGAGATTCAGGGAGGGGGTCGTCGAAGGGTTTCCTGAAGACCAACAACCAGGACGTGGTGTCAGGGCTGCTTCCTCGGTGTCAGTTTCCCTGAAACATAACCTGAAACAGTAACCGCAGACGCTCCAAATCGGGAGGACTGGAGCAAAGGAATGTCCTAGGGAACAAAAGAAGGGCTGGGCTGGCGCGCTCGCACCTCCCACCTCCCCAGGCGCCGGCTCCCAGGTCTCCAGAGAAAGCGGGGTGGGGGCGGGAGCGCGGAAGGCTGGCTCCACTCCGCTGAGTCAGCGGCTCCCGAGACCCAGGCGGGCGGCTCTGGAACAAAGGGAGTCCGCGTGGGGCTGGTGGGGGGTTGGGGGGCCAGGGCGGGGGAGAAGGAGCCGGGCCGGAGCCGGGGGAGAGGGGCGGGGAGCAGCGGGGCCCACGCAGAGTGGGGCGGGGCGTGCCCCTGAGAGTAGGGGCG
This sequence comes from Lynx canadensis, assembly GCF_007474595.2. NCBI lineage: Eukaryota > Metazoa > Chordata > Mammalia > Carnivora > Felidae > Lynx > Lynx canadensis. The sequence continues at coordinate 23,212,400 of NC_044310.1, forward strand.
GAGAGGCGGGGCCCATGCAGAGTAGGGCGGGGCCTGCGCCTAAGAGGAGGGGCGGAGAGGCGGGGCCCATGCAGAGTGGGGCGGAGCCTTATTCTGAGAGTGGGGCGGAGGGGCGGGGCCCATGCAGAGTAGGGCGGGGCCTGACTCTGAGAGTGGGGCGGAGGGGCGGGGCCCATGCAGAAAGAGGCGGGCCTGCGCCTGAGAGTGGGGGCGGAGGGGCGGGGCCCGGGAGGAGTGGGGCGGGGCCCGAGCTCGCAGGGGCGGGGAGCCGCGGGGTCCCGCAGGGGCCCCTACCCCAGGAACGCGGCCGCTGGAGAGAGCCGAGCTGTGGGGAACGCGCCAAGGGGCGCCGGATGGGCTCCCCGAACCTGCGCGCCGCCCGCGCCGCAGCCCCGCCCGTCCCCAGTGTGCTCAGGCCCGAGGCTCCACCGCTAGGGGCTGGGTCCTGGACGGAGTCCTTCTCCTGCATGGTCCCGTTTCCTCTTCTGTGAATTGAGGATGACAGGTCTTGTTTTGCCGGGTGTTGGGAGAGTGGGTTGTGAGAACGGAAGTGAGGAGGAGGGCTTGCTGTCATCTCCTTAACAGACGTCTATTTTGTACTTGCTAGGAAGAACTGTCTTAATAACTGTACTAACACTTCACTCACACATTTCCATTTATTGCACGAAACAATCCATAAACTAGGTAATATTATCACCCCCATTTTACAGCTGAGAAAAATGAAGCTCACACGCGCTTATGTGGCATGCCCACATGAAGACAAGTAAGTGGCAAGCAGCAGGACTTAAACCTTGGGTCTCACTTCACGTTTTTGGAGTCTTTCTCACCCTAAGGTTCATGCTCTTAACTAGCATTCATTCGTTCATTCATTCATTCATTCAAAGATATTTATTGATCACCTCTGTGCTAGATCATGTGTTGGGTGTAAGAATACAGGGAACAAGTGACAGTCCCTACAGAAATGAAGATTACAGTATAGTTGGAAGACAGTGAGCAAGTAATGACAACAATAATTACTCGGTTAAAATTGCAGTATGTAATTGCATTTTGGTGGGAAAGTAAGGGAACTACAAGAACAGTGTTTCCTCAACAATGAGTGCCTATCATGTGCCAGGTTCTATCCTAAACCCTTTATGATTTGACTTGGGTTTCCCGCCCACTTAAGATCTTGACCAGACTCCTTTCAACATTGTATTAACCAGATTTCTAGCAGTTGCAAATGACAGAAACCTACCACAAGCTAAAGCAAAGAAGGAGGTGAGGGGGAGGAGAATTCCTGGCACACTCTAGAAGTACAGGAGTTTTGGGTATGGCTGGATCCTAAGGGCTCAAGAGAAGTTTCCAGGGCCCCCTCTCTCTCAGCATCCCTCAATTCTTCTTTCCATGTAGCCAGGCAAGATGGCTACCAACAGCTCTAGGCTTTCATTGACTATAGCTCTCAGTCCTCAACGAGAAAGCATACTTTCCACTGGGGCTTCAGCATAGAAAAGCAGTCTTGGGACTGTTTCCCCCAAACTCCCTGAGGTCGTCCTCAACCCGCGCACAAGCTGAATCCCAAAGCCAAGTCTGTCCGAAGTCCTCCCTATCTGCTAAGATTATAGCATATTTGCTGAGCTTTTCATGTGCTAGGTATAGGCATATTTGCTCAGCATATTTGCTGAGCTTTTCATGTGCTAGGTAAAACCATCTGGTGAGCAGAGCAGACCCCAGTCTTGCCCTCACGGGAACTTACTGTCTGGGTGGAAAAGAGCATGGTATGTTCAAGGACTTGAAGGAAGGTCAGCAGGGTGCGTGCAGACAAGAACTAGCATGAGATGAGGCTGAAGAGGTAGTCACAGTCTGGTGGATTTTCCCCCAAGTTCAGTCTGAGAAAAGGGGGTGTGCACAGAGGCTAATCAGGACCGTGCTACGATGTTTTGGGGGTCAATTAAATGAGGTGATGTGTGAAAGGGATTCTGTGTCTCCCTCTCTCTCGGCCCCTCCCTGTTCACACTCTGTCTCTCAAAAATAAATAAATATAAATTTTTTTTAAAAAAAGAAGAAAAGGAGGAATAGAAAGAGCCCTTCTGGCTAAGTGATGGTCCAGGCCAAGGGCAGGAGGCGGGAACAGACTTAACTGATTTGGGGGAGGGGGAAGAGACTTCAAGGCTGATGGAAAGTGGAGGGGGTTTGCACCATAATGGTCACTGGTTGGATGCCTCCCTAGCATCCATCTCCAACCTGTTTATTTAGAGCCACTGTTCCCCTCCAACTTAGAGAGTCTGGCGACCTTGGGTCAATACCCTCAGCATCAGGGATGAAGCAAGCACCTGACTTGGCTTGGCCCATCCTTGTATCACATTCTCTTGGCTGTGATGATCGGTACGTGTGTGGTCACATGACATACACCAGTCCAATCAGAATGGGTTTCAGAAGTTAGGCCAGCCTCCCAGCGTCTGGCTGGCTCAGTCCATGTTGCTTGCTTGTGACTCTTGAACTTAGGCTTGTGACGTGGAGCCCCATGTTGGGTGGAGAGATTACTTAAAAAAATAAAAAGTTTAGGGGCGCCTGGGTGGCGCAGTCGGTTAAGCGTCCGACTTCAGCCAGGTCACGATCTCGCGGTCTGTGAGTTCGAGCCCCGCGTCAGGCTCTGGGCTGATGGCTCGGAGCCTGGAGCCTGTTTCCGATTCTGTGTCTCCCTCTCTCTCTGCCCCTCCCCCGTTCATGCTCTGTCTCTCTCTGTCCCAAAAATAAATAAAAAACGTTGAAAAAAAAATAGAAAGTTTCAAAAAAAAAGGAAAGAAGTTAGAGTTAGGACAGCCCCGCGAGGATGAGGGCTGTAGCATCCATTCACAAGAGGGTCTGAGAGCTGAGCCAATCCAGAGGCCTTGTCACTGCAGGCTGAAGATAGAAACCAGTCCCGGTGACGTCCCGCCAGAGCCTACAGCCAGGCCTATTCCTGGGTTGTTCAGCTCCGGGGCTAACTTTGTGATTTCGCTGCTGAGCATTAGGCTTTCTGCCACTTGGTTCCCGAGGTTGGGAAGCTGGTGAAACCACTCTAGGAAGGGCCTGGATGTGGGCCCGTCCTGGCTTTTCGATGAGGCAATGCCTTAGCTCCTTGCTGTGGAACCAGGAGACAGGCACAGGCATGTGGAGTGGGGAGACGAGTTCACCCGGTGTAGAGTGACCTGGCAGGAAAGGAGCCGGCAGCCAAGGTGTGAGGGCCTTGCAACCGTAGAGAGCTTTTGTGATGACAGTTTTACCGGGACTGGCCCAGGTCCCTGAATAACTACAGGGAGCAGAACCACCCACCCACAGGGACTATTCGTATGGGGGCTGCTTTGTGAGAAAGACCCTTCCCTGTTCTTGAAGCCCCTGCATTGTTGGGTCTCTCTCTGTAAAAGCAGCCTGGCCTTATACCAATTAATTCACTCTCCCTGAGGACTGGAGAATTCCTTCTCCACCTCTGACACTCAGCTCAAAGGTCCCCTCCACCGTGAAGTCCTCTCTGAACTCACCCAGAACTATCAGCTGTCCTTGCAATGTGTGTCGAAAAGAGAACCATGGGCCCAAAACGATGCCACTTGGGCCTGTTCAAGTCACCATACCAGGACTTCATACCTAATCTAATTGTATTTGCAGTTGCAACCTCATTCAGAAATACGAGTCTTAACCGCTCAATCCAGAGTTTTTCTGCTAAGCACCAGCGAGGTAATCTGTCACCCGGCCCCTCTCCATTCCCCAAAGGCAGATGAGGTGGTCTGCCTGAATAGACCCCTTGTCCTTCCGCCCAAGGGAAACTGACCGTGCCTGGAACAATCCTTTCTTTTCTTTTGATCATAACTTTCTTGGCCCTCCCTCCTTCCTATAAAAATCTTCCATTTTGTACACCTCGGAGCTGCTCTCTCCTTGCGAGATGAGATGCTGCCCGATTCACAAATCATTTAATAAAGCCGATTAGATCTTCACATTTGCTTGACTCTTTAAAGTTTACTTACTTACTTAAGTAATCTCTACACCCAATGTGGGGCTCGAACTCATGGCCCCAAGATCTAGAGTCACGTGCTCTTTCAACTGAACCAGCCAGGCACCCCTGAATTTTGTTTCTTGTTTGCGTGCGTGCGTGCGTGTGTGTGTTTTAGCTTATTTATTTTGAGAAAGAGAGGGTGGGGGGAGGGTCAGAAAGAGAGGGGGAGAGAGGATCCCAAGCAGGCTCCACACTGTCTGTACAGAGCCCAATGTGGAGCTCCGATCTCTCGAGAACTGTGAGATCATGACCTGAGCCGAAATCAAGAGTCAGACGCTCAACCGACTGAGCCACCCAGGCGCCCCTGAATTTTGCTTTTGAACACGCCTTTCAAGGTTGTACTCCCAAGTCCCTCCTCTAGGCCTCAGCTACAGGCCACGTTGGACTCCAGTGCGCTCTTGTGAGGTACAGGGCACCTCCCCCATTGGAGCGTGACCCCTCAAGGGAGGTGAAGTCAGGTTGTAATGGATCATTTGACTCCTCCATTCATACTCTGTGGAGGCCCATGGTGCTTGCACGTTGTCTGCAAAGCCCTGGAACATACCGTGGGGGGTGGAATTTGGATTCTTGCCGTCAGCCGGCAGTTTGAGGTCCTGTTCATCCTGAGTTAGTTCGGGTCACGGAAACATTTCCATCCTATTCTCCTGGCTCCGGAAGACGTCTTGTTAAACCAGATTGAGAATTCATCCTCTTTCTCTGATAGCCACCAATCCCCGTCACGCGGGTAGCAGACTTTCCTGAAGATTTGGTGTAGGTTGGGGGCGGGGGGTGGTTTAATATATAAAGCTGATCCCTATTTTATTCTCTTTCTCAGCAACTCGTGAGTTTGCTTCATGGGACTTATCACGATTTGCAATTACTTTACATGTCTTTTAGCTTTTTCTTGGTTTGTTTCCTCCGGTAGTGAGTAAGTAGGAACTGATCTTACCATCATGCTGGCAGAGCTCGCTGGGTGCTAGGGAGGCAGCTGTTGAATGAATGAATGAATCAATATGGAATCAGACATCCGTCTTGAATGTTCATCCTCCACTGGGAAACCCCCTCAAAGTTTCTCTCAGGCCTTCTGCTTGTCCCCTTTCTCAACTTTTTTTTTCTCAAATTTTTAATGTTTAATTTTGAGACAGGAAGAGACAGAGAGAGAGAGACGGGGAGGGGCAGAGAGAGAGAGGGAGACACAGAATCCGAAGCAGGCTCGAGGATCCGAGCCGTCAGCACAGAGCCCGACATGGGGTTCGAACTCGCGAACCATGAGATCATGACCTGAGCCGAAGTCGGATGCTTAACCGACTGAGCGCCCCCCCCCTTTTTTTTTTTAACACCAGTTTGTCCTGGAAGGCCTCCAAAATTCTCAGCCAGTCACGCAGAACATTTGCCATTCTCTCCAGCCCCTGGTTCCGTCTCTGCATCTAACGCCCTCAAGGAATTCAGAAGAAACCAGAGGCCTGTAAAAGGAGGGACTCTCCACTGCCTAGGACACAGCTGTGGGTTTAGATGTCCCCTTTCTTGTGCCTTTACAATGTTATCACTATTGCCCCATGCAGGGCTCGGCACATTAGGAGTTGAGGCTGTATGTGTTATATTAAATTTCAAGGGAATGGAGAACAGTACCTCGAGAGGGGAGACTTCAGGTGGTGGGGCCAGTGACAGTGGTCACAAACTGTGTGCCAGGCTTCCTGTCTAAAGGTAGGGCCAGTGAGTGGTTCCTCCTCTTGACTCTGAGCTGGCCTGTGGCTGCTTTGACCAGTGGATTGTGGTAGAAGTGATACTGTGCCAGCCGCACAGCTTTTTTTTTTTTTTCTTTTTTCAGTTTATTTAGAGAGACAGACACAACTCAAGTGGGGGAGGGGCAGAGAGAGGGAGACAGAGAATCCTAAGCAGGCTCCATGCTGTCAGTGCAGAGCCCAATGTGGGGCTCGAACTCACAAACCATGAGATCATGGCCTGAGTGGAAATCGGGAGTTGGAATCTCAACTGACTGAGCCACCCAGGTGCCCCTTTTCTTTTTCTTCTTTTTTTTTTTTTAAGTAGTCTCTAAGCCCAACATGGGGCTCGAACTCATGACCCGGAGATCCAGGGTCACATACTCCACCAACTGATCCAGCCAGGTGCCCCCCAAACCTAGGCGGTACCCTCCTTGGTCTCATGGGGCTCTCAGTCACCATGGAAAACTCCAGCGATCCTGCTGGAGACACTGTGTGGGAACACTCAAACTCACAGGGAGGGTCCGGCTGGGTTCACTGTCACTGCTGATGTCCCCAAGGCACCAGGCATGCGAGTGAAGCTTCATGGGTGTCTTGGAACCTTAGATCAAACTAGCCACCCACTAAACTTTGCCAGATGACCCCAGTTGATGCTATGTAGAGCAGAATAACCCAGCTGAGCCCTGCCTGCATTCCTGACCCACAAAACTGTGAGATCTGTTGAAATGTTTGAAGCCACAAAGTTCGGAGCTGATTTGTGATGCAGCAATAGATAATTGGAACCGAGGGAACAAGACCGTTGGGCAGCCAGACCAAGGATGCTGGCTGGGCAGCCACCGGGACTCAGGAGGGCAGGTGAGTGATCGTCTGGTGGGAAGAGGAAAGCAATGAGAGCTTCATTTGCACCCGGGCAAGGCTGCAGCTGGACGGGCAGGCAGTCACTGGCCACCCTATTTCTCCCTGACTGGCCCAAGCTGAGAGAGTTCTTAGTGGTCCATGGCATTGACCTCATATTGGAGGTGTTGACTTACCTCATGCTGATGCCATGGAACAGAAAGGGCTCATATATATTGGGCTCCTCCTGTGTGCCAGGCACAGCAATGCGTGGTGTTTTACCAGCTCAGCACAATCCAGAAAGAGAGCGAGAGACAGAGAGGGAGAGAAAGAAAGAGAGGGAGACGCACACACACGCAATGGATCTACATTTCAAACATGGAAAACTGAGGCTTGTTGGGGGAGACAGAGCTGGGACTGGAGCCTGGGCTCCAGCCCTAGAACTGTGGCCTGGCCATGTCAGAGGGGTTAGAAGGCCTTGAAGATGTCACGGCAGTGGGGGACAGCTCCCAGGGGGACAGAGTGGTGGCCCCCAGCACATGTGCACTAACCCGGGAGGAGGGGCTGTGGCGCCCCCTGCCAGGATAGAGGAGGATGGGCAATGTGGGGAGCCCAGGTCCCTTAAAACCCAAGGCATTGGGCCAAGTGTTCCCACCACACCCATGGAGAACACAAAATGCTGCACGAGGCAGGCAGCGGAGACCGGCCTGTCAAGGGAGAGGGCACTTTGCCTCACCATGCCTCAGTTTCCTCATTTGTAAAAGGGGAATAACCATAGCACCTACCCTGCTATTCCTTCCTTCCCTCCTTCCCTCCTCTCTTCCCTCCCTCCCTCCTCTCTCTCCCTCCCTTTCTTCTTTCTTTCTTTCTTTCTTTCTTTCTTTCTTTCTTTCTTTCCTTTTTTCTGTTTCTTTCTTTCTTTCCTTCTTTCTTTTTTTTCCTATCCTTCCTTCAACTCTTTCTTTTTCTTCCTCCCTTCCTCCCTCCCTCCTATCCTTCCTTCCTTCCTTCCTTCCTTCCTTCCTTCCTTCCTTCCTTCTTTCCTTCCTTCTTTCCTTCCCTTACTTACTCAAGGAACACCTACTGACTTCTGACAGGCCCAGGCCCAGGCCCACACTAAGGTGTGACCCCGGCAGTAGTGTGCCAGTCCTTATAGGCAACGGGATGGAGGTGATCATCCCTGGGGCCTGGAACCGTTTTTTCCCTTCTAGGGGCTCTGTTTTCACCTCTAGGTAATGGGAGTGCTTATCACAGTGGAGGCTTGGAGAGACTTCACAGGGCTTCTGGGCAAGGCTGCAGGGAGGTGAGCAGATCATGGGCTGGAAAGAAGTTGACTGGTTCTCAGGGCCAAGTTCTGGGACAGTGAGACGGGCCCTTTGCCCATCGCCCTCCCAGGGGGCAGCTGGGGTTGCAGAGGCAGGTGGAGGAAGGCTGGGGCTGGCAGGAAAGGCTGAGCAGCGCTGAGAGCTGCCCCCAGGCCAGGGAGGCCTCTGTAAGCCCCACAGGTGGCGGAGCTGAGACTCTGGTCCCTCCAGACTGCTGTGGGTGCCATCCCGCAAGGAGGCCTCGGGCCACCCCAAATATAATGAGCTCTTCCCCTGTGGACACAGCTCTTACAGTTTCCAGAGCCCTTACTCTTACTCTCTATGGCCTGAAGACACACATTATTAGGGCCATTTTACAGATAGAAATACTGAGGCTCCGAGCAGCAGGCTAACCTGCCTAATGCGACCCATTAAACAGACAGGAACTTGGGGCACCTGGGTGGCTCAGTCAGTTAAGCATCCAACTCTTGGTTTCGGCTCAGGTCTTGATCTCATGGTTCGTGGGATCGAGCCCCGCGTTGGGCTCTGCACCGACCGCTTGGAGCCTGCTTGGGATTCTCTCTTTCCCTCTCTCTCCCTGCCCCTCCTCCACTCGAGCGCCTGTGTGTGTGCGCTCTCTCTCAAAATAAATAAATAAACAATAAAAAGAAGAAGAAGAATCACCGTCCGGTCACGCCCACTCCTTCCAGCTCCCCACCGACTTACTCCCAACCCCAGCTCCCCATCTACCCTCTTCTTGGGGCCCCCAAACCTCCCCACCCCCATCCATGGGGATCCCAGGGGCTGCCATCTTTCAGGAAGGGTGAGGTGTCAGGGAAGGGCAAGATTCGGAGGTTCACGGAGTGGGATGCCCCTCTGTCACACCCAGGCTCTAGGCAGGCAGAGAGGACACATTCCAGGGCCCCAGACTCCGCCTGCCTCCCCCAGCCCCCTGGGTAGCCCCTCAAACACGAATGCCTGCAGGCTAACGTTAGGGAACTCACCCCTCCTATCTTACATTCACCACCACCTGGGATCCTCACAGAACCCTGCCCAGGGAGGCATTTTTCAAGTGAGAGATGATAAGACTTGGCTGAGTGTGCCCAGGTAGCAAATGGCAGAGCTAGACCGCAAACTTCAGAATCCACGATCCTTCCTGGGCCAAGAAAGGAGAGGGAGAGGGAGGGCGCTGACCGGGCAGCAGGATGTCCAGGTATTCGGGGGGGGGAACTTAGGACTCAGGGGTGCCTGGGTGAGGAGGGCCGGCTGACGGGCAGGGAGGGGTGCATTGCCAGCCAGCAGGTGTTGCTGGGACAGACGTGCTCCCAGACACCCCGCCCCCCCGCCCCGTGTTCTGATGGGAGGGGTAGAGTGGGCTATTCAAGGGCAAGGCTAAGAGATGCACGGTATCACTTACGACAAGTGCCCACGAGGCACTTTCCACTTTACCACCTGGGAAATCTTACTGCACTTCTCTATGCCTCAGTTCCCTCATCTATCAAATGGGAATACAGCAGCTGCTTCACAGGGTTGCTATGGGGATTAAGAGAATTATGGAAGTTGGACACATTCTAGGGACGCAGTGAGTGTTTAACGTTGATCCCGTCCCTCCTCGTCAGTAGCAGCCCTCCCTGCTGGGTCCCGGGGGCTTTATTTCCCACTTTGCTCACGAAGCCTCGAGTCACTCCAAGGGTAGGATGCCGAGGGGGGCGACAGAAGTGCATACAGGGTGTTCACCTAGAGGGTGGGAGAGTTTGGAAGTCCGTGCCCCTGGCAGGTGCTCGGAATTTCTGACCCATCGAAACTGTGTGAGACGATGTCTATGGATTTAAGCTGCTGCATTTGGGATAGCTCGCTAGGCAGCAATAGAAATCTAACGGGGTCCCCCCAGGTCCTAGAGCAGTGGTTCCCAAACCTAGCTGGGCACCGAAATTCTCCGCAAGGCAATGTGTGTCCATGGCTAGAGAAAGAGCCTGGGGTCAGAGTGGCTGGATTGAAACACCTATCTCACCACTTAGTAGGTGTATAACTTTGGGTATGTGTCTTAACCTCTCCCAGCTTGAGTAGCTCCATCCATAAATGATAGTAATAGAACTTACCTTCTCGGGATTGTTACGACGACTGAACAAGAAAATGCATGTCAATTCTGTCTAGAGGGTAAGAGAGCTAGAGCCTTGCCTGTCTTCTTCTGTTTTGTTTTGAAGTTTAGCTTTTTATTATTTATTTTGATGGGGAGGTGCAGAGAGACAGAGAGAGAGAGAGAGAGAGAGAGAGAGAGAGAAAGAGAATCCCAAGCAGGCTCCGGGCTGTCAGCCCTGAGCCTGATGCGGGCTGCAAACCATGAGATCATGGCCTAAGCCGAAATCAAGAGTCGGATGCTTAACTGAGCCTCACTGAACCACCCAGGTGCTTGCTTGTCTTGTTCATTGCTGTAGCCTCAGTGTCTAGAATGGTGGCTGGAACATAGTAGGTGCTCAATAAACATTTGACAGAGAATGAAATCAGTCAACTGAGACGACTCACTGATGCTTGTTTGCTGGTTTCCTGACTTCAGCCTTCCCTGGTGGTTCCATCAAATGTTCTCCAACTCCAAACGGGGAAATGCCCCAGGACTCAGGCTGCAACCCTCCTCCCTGTCTGCACTCATTCCTTGGTGGCTTTATCCATTTGCATGACTTGAAACGTCATCTTAACGCTAACGATGCCAAGCTTTCTGTATCAGCCCAGGGCTCTCCTCCTGTACCCAACGACCCCCTTGATATCTCCATGTGCACGTCTCATAGGCATCTCAGACTTTCCTGTGCAAAACCAGAATGCTGAAGTCCACCCCACACCTTCGCTGTGTGGTCATCCCATCTCAAGGGTAATCCCATCCCCTATGCGCTCAGGCCACAATCCCTGAGGTCCTGTTTGACCTTCTCTTTCACGCACATTCCCCATGCAGTCTACAAATAAATGCCCGCTGGCCCTGCCCTCGAGATGTATTGAAATGCGGTCATTTCACTGCTGCCACCCTAACTAAACCACCAGCGTCTGTCACCTGGATTACCTTGATGGCGTGTACCTGGTCTCCCTGGTCCAGCCCCTGACTTCCTACCGTCTATTCATCACACAGTACCCACAGTATCCATTCATTGCACATCTCCCAGCTCTGTGCTCTATGACCCCAGTGGCTCCCCATCTCACTCAGATTAAATGCTGAGACCCTTACGATGTCCTTCGAGGTCAAGAGCGTCTGACGTGCCACCTCCCACCCCTCCTCTCTCTGTGACTTCATCTCCTACCACTCTCCCTTTCCCTTGCTTTGAACCGCACTGGCTTCCTTGCTTCCCTCCAACATTCAGGCACGCACCCACCTCAGGACCTTTGCACGTGTTGCTCCCTTTGCTTCCTACTTAACCTTCTTCATGTCTTTTACTTCTCTTCCCTGCCACTTTGCTCTGTGACACTTCTCTGATATCCCATATATTTTACTGGTTTATTTATGTATGCCTCTTCCCAATAGATACCCTCCCCAGAGCAGGGATTGCTTTTCACTTTGTTCACTGTTGTACCCCCAATTCCCGGCACACTGTAGGTACTTAATAAATATTTGAAGAATGAATTCAGATGCTTGGGTCCCCTTGAATTAGTATGCAAGGTCCCCTTGAACCTGGTGTGCAAGTGGCGTCCAGGAATCGTGTATTTTATTTTTTTTTTTATTTTTTTTTTATTTAAAAAAAAATTTTTTTTTCAACGTTTATTTATTTTTGGGACAGAGAGAGACAGAGCATGAACGGGGGAGGGGCAGAGAGAGAGGGAGCCACAGAATCGGAAACAGGCTCCAGCCTCTGAGCCATCAGCCCAGAGCCCGACGCGGGGCTCGAACTCACGGACCGCGAGATCGTGACCTGGCTGAAGTCGGACGCTTAACCGACTGCGCCACCCAGGCGCCCCAGGAATCGTGTATTTTAAAAAAGCATCCCGAGTAGGGTTAGGTTGGATAAGCCCTGTTCCAGAATGTCAGCAGTTTGAAGAAGCCCAGGAATGTCGTGCAAAGTCCAGCCCTTTGATTTCCCCCACGAAGTCACCGAGGCCAAAGGCGGAGGAGCTGCCCTGTGGCCCAGGTGGATGCGGGGAAGGGGAAGGAACTAGAACTTAGGTACGGGACGCCCGGCACCGGGCTCTCTCTGCAGCTCCAGCCTGCCTGAGCCTGCCCGGTCTGATTCCAGGGAAGGCTCGAGGGGAACCGCTGAGTCACTGGAACAGAGGCTCGGGGCAGGGTGTGGCCCCCAGCTCAGGTGGCAGTGGGGCAACTTGAAACTGCCCTCACCTCCTCCAGGTGACCGTGACGGAGGCTGAGGGAGGGATAAGGCAGGGCATGGACCTACCTTTGCTCCCACTAACCTAGTGGCGAAGTTATGTCAACGTTTACGCTCAGGAGTAGAGCGCAGCCTTTAAAATGACTAAGCCATTAACACACACGCACACGCATATGCACGCTGATTGTCGGTAACAAGTGAAATTGAGCTCAGGGGAGTCTTAAAGTCCAGCTCTGACATGAGGAAGCTGGAAGGCATAATTTGATGGGACGTCCAGGACATCGGCGTGAGGGGGAGTTTCAAAAATGTCTGGATGTCTCTTCACCCAGGTCTAGGATTTCCCAAACCTTGAGCACAGGGGGCACTTGAAAAAAAATGCAGATTCCTGTCACTGCCTAGGAGCTGTTGGGTCTGTGTATTTTGGATCAGGATCAGGAATTTGGAGGTTAAGGGGTTCTTATGCTCTGGAAACTTGAGAAACCCTGTCCTGGGCCCGCAGCCTGTGGACTAGGGAGTCCTGTAAGGCAGTGAGGCCTTGGTGTCCGGCCCTGGAAATCAAGCTTCCAACTCTTGATTTCAACTTAGGTCGTGATCTCACAGTTTGTGAGTTTGAGCCCCACATCGGGCTCTGTGCTGACAGTGTGGAACCTGCTTGGGATTCTGTCTCTTCCTCTCTCTCTGCCCCTCCCATGTTCATGCTCTCTCTCTCTCAAAATAAATACATAAACTTAAAAAACAAAAACAAAAACACTCCAAGATCCAATTCCAATGCATTAAAGAAAACACTAGTGTGTCTATAAATCCCAGTAGACTATTGCACTTGTCAAATGTACCTTGGGGAATTCGTGTCCTCTTAAAGAATGCCTTGGGTACCTTTGGGATTCAGCAGTTACTGGAAGATGGCCCCTCCTACCTGGATTATTCTAATGTGCGGAGGTTGCTGGGCGGGGAATGGCAGAAGCTGGGATCTTCACCGGGTTTGGTAGAAAGACCGGCTTGACTGGTTCCAGAGTGACGAACTTGAACCCAGGCACAGCCTGACTCCTGCAGTTCATGGTGATCATTGCCCCACTGTACTAGCCCTCCCAAGTTTACACATAGAGCTCATGGCCACATACGAATCCCCGAGAACACACATCCACACAGGGCCGTGAGAAACCCGAGGTCGGTTCCTGACCAAAAAACCCTGCTTCCCACTTCCCTGCTCCACTCCAGCCTTCCAGCCCTGCCAGTTCTCGCTAAAGGGCAGCTCTAATGTTTCTTAAATTCCCCGTGAGTGAAATCATATGGTGCTTGTCTTTCTTTGACTCGTGTCGCTAGGCAGAATACACTCTAGCTCCACCCACGTCATTGCAAACGGCAAGATTTCATTCTTTTTTTTTTTTTTTATGGCTGAGGAGTATTCCATTTATATATAAACACACCCCATCTTCTTTATCCATTCATCAGCCAACGGACATTTGGGCTCTTTCCGTAATTTGACTATCGTTGTTACCGCTACTGAAAACTTTGAATTAGTACTTTTGTGTCCTTTGGATAAATACCTAGTAGTGCCATTGCTGGATCGTAAGGTGGTCCTGTTTTTGAGGGACTTCTGTCCTGTTTTGCACCGTGGCTGCACCAGTTTGCATTCCCACCAATACTGAAAGAGGGTTCCCCTTTCTCCGCATCCTCACCGCCACCCTGCTTTCCTGTGTTGGTAATTTTAGCCATTCTGACCGGTGGGAGGCGGTATCTCACGGTGGTTTCGATTTGTAGTTCCCTGATGAGTGACGTCGAGCATCTTTTTATGTGTCTGTGGGCCATCTGGATGTCTTCTTTTGGAAAAATGTCTATTCACGTCTCCTGCCCATTTTTAAACTGGATTATTTGTTTTTTTGGGTGTTGAGGTTTAAAAGTTCTTTATATATTTTGGTATATATATATATATATATACACACACACACACACCCTTTATCAGATATGTCATTTGCAAATATCTTCTCCTAGAAGGACAGCTCTAAAAAAGTGGCTTCTGCTCAAAATCCTTCAGGACTTCCCATCAGCTAACATGCCCTGATTTGACATCAGTGTGGCTATAACCTGGATTCAACTCCTACCCCGGAAGGCAGAATGATGGCCCCCAAGGGTGCCTACATTCTCCTCCCTGGAACCTGTGAATGTGTTACTGGCAAAAGGGACTTTGAGGTGGGGGAGATAATCTGGTTGGGCCCAGCCTAATGACATGAGCCCTTCAAAGTGGAAAGCCTTTCCTGGCTGAGGGAGACGTGAGGATGGAAGGAGGGTGAGAGAGACAGGACCTTGCTGGCTGTGAAGGTGGAGGAAGGGGCCACAAGCCAAGAAATGCAGGCAGCCTCTAGTAGCTAGAAATGGTAAGGACTTGGATTCTCCCCCAGCGCCTCCAGAAAGAAATGCAACCCTCCAGCCATCTTGAGTTGACCCGGGAGACTCATGTCCAACCTCTACAGAACCGTAAGATAACAAATTGTATTGTTTTACGACACGAACATCGCCATCATCTCGGAGAGCACAACTGAAGCTTCCTCCAAGCACGTGGTCCTTCGCTCTTCTTCCCCATGACACCATGTGCTTTGCCCCCTCCACATCTGGCTCTCATGCTGCTGACCCTGTTCGGGACACTCAGGTCGCCTCTCGCCTGAGCCTGTTAGTAACAACTGCCTTTCACCCCACCCGGTCCTCAGCCCTGACCCCCTGCCAGCGGCATTCGCCCTTCTGCCCCGCCCATCCTCGTCCTGCCCCACTAAACCATAAAGTCCTTGAAGGTGGTGTCCGTGATTTGTTTTCCCCTGAGCTCCACGACCAAGAGTGGCCCACAGAGGTCTGTATAGTGAACCTGGGGCATCTCGGGTAGTACGTCTGGTTCTCAGCTTCTAGCCGCATCAAGATGACCTGGGAATCTTAAATCCTAATCCTACCAGACTGCCACGGAAGAATGGGAGGCAGCCCCACGTGTATCATTGGGCAGAAGGTCTCCAAGATTCAAAGTTAAGCAGAAGCAGCAGGAGGAAGCTGAAGATTGAGGAGAGCATGTTGCCATTTGTGTGAAAAGGGGAAAATATATTTACATAAGCCAACAACGAATGGTCTACCTTTGGAAAGATATGAAAAATAAGCAAAAGGACATCAGTGCCTGGAACTTTCTGAATTCTGTAGCATCTATGCATATGATCTATTCACAAAAGTAAATAAAATTGTAAAAGTTCAAAAATATGGATTCTGGCTGTATTGCCAGGAAGGATCCAGGAAACTGTGTCTAAAGCACTGTCAGCTCATTCTAAGTCAGAAACTGAATTGTCAGGAAGAGGGCAGGGTCGAGATGCAAAGGATATTTGGAAGCATAAACTTAAAATGTACTTCATGAAAAAAAAAAAAAAACTAGAAAGCTCTCCCAGGGGTCGCGAAGCCAGGGTTGGGAACCCACCGACTGAGTCCCACCTCTGCATTTTATGGAGGAGGAAAGAGAGGGAGAGTGACTTCTCAAAACTACGCAGCCAATCGGAAGCACAGGCCGGTGCCCCAGGAGTGATAATGACAATGACATTGACTCCCGGCCCCTGCTCACCTTCAAGCAGGGACCCTGCTCACTCACAGGGCAGGAGGACAGAAAGATAGAGAAGAAATCACCATCTTTAATCAACCCACCTGCACAGAAACCAGGGGAGCACTCCCTGCCTTGCAAGGTCCCAGTGAGAAAAGAACTTGGGTCCCCTTGCAAAATCCATCTCATAAAAACAAAAGGCTTCAAAGCACCAGTGGCTAAACCCGTGGAGTAGAAAGGAGGCGGGGCGTGTGGGGGTGGGAGGAGAGGGCTGGAGGCAGGGAAGCAGTCAGGTCTGAAGGGAGCTGCTCCCTTCTTGAGCAGTACGCACAGTTACCTAGGCAGACCACCCGGGACTCAGTGCCTGGGGGAACCAGAGGAACTCCTGGGGCCGGCTCCTTGACACAGCACTACAGATGGGATGGTGGGGTGGGGTCCTAGCCCAGGATATTCTGGCCGCAGACGGTAGGGAATGCTAGATCAGAGGGTGGAGAGCAAGGATGGGAGTGTTCACCACGGACGGGCTCAGGTGTACGAGCCATCTGTGTTTCCCTCCAAGTCCCCCACGCCTCCTGCCCTCCTTCCTAACCCAGGGCCACTCCTGTATCACAGACTGGGAGCTGAGGCCTGATCCTCCTGCCCTTGGACTCCCAGCCCGTACACAGGAACCAAGGTCCTCAGGGGTGTCTGTGGAAGGAGGTGGGGAGAATGAGCTCTCATCTCTGTTTGCTCTCAAGGGTGCTGGCCCTCCCGGCCCCACACCACGACCCACTCCCCCAGTCTGCCTCTTCAGAACTCCTTCTGGGCTTCTTAGAGGTTTCTCCTGGACACTGGAGTGGTCACAAACGCTGGTGATCTTTGAAAAGTGGTGACTGGGCCGCGCCGACCAGCCCTCTTCTATTCCGGAACCACAGGTCTTCCATCTGGAAGGTGGATGGAACCATCAGGGGTCGGTGGGGTTGCTGACGAGGTAGGGATCATGGCTGCAGCAGACCCGGCCTCAGGGACCTGGAAGGGGGTGGCCTGACTGAGGTGTGGCCTCCCCTCTTACTGGAATGAGCTTGAAATGTTTGCCAAGGGTGGGCAGGGGCCGAGCCTAGGAGGGGCTTCCCTGTGGGTCAGGCTGAATTCAGGGCTCTGGGCTCTGTTCATCTGGTTCCCAACAGGAGAACAGGTATATTGCTACAAGAGAGGTGGTGTAGATCATGTGGATTCTAGAGTGTCCCAGATGGATGGGGGCTCAGAAATGGAATTCAGAGACCAGACCCCAGGGGTTCTGGAGCCTGAAACTGCAGAAAGTACACTGTGTTCAAGGCCTGCCTCCACCCAAAGCCTAGCTGTGTGGCCTCAAGCAAACGCTTCATATCTGGGCCTCAGTTTCCATATCTGAAAAATGGGAATTATAATCCCAGCCTCGCCCTGGGGACTTAAGAGTCAAATGAAAAGGCTAGAAAGAGCTCCATCTGCTAAGAGATTATTTTAATTATTTGAGGGAAACTGAGGCCCAGAGAGGGCAAGGGCCTTGCCAGATGTCACACAGAGAGTCAGTGACGGAGCTGCAACTGGAACCCAGGACTCCTGCTTCTAGGTCACAGTAACTCTCCCCAAGGCTGGTGAACCAGTGTGGTAAAATGAGGTGAATGCCATTTCTCTCTGGACACGGGACCGGAAGTTGGGTTTCAAAAAGAAGAGGCTGGAGCAGGGAGGGAGGCCCAGCGCACACCAAGGCTGAGATAAAAAAAAAAAATAACAAACAAAAAAAACAACCCCCGCGATCCCCTCCCCCGCCCGGCCCGCCCCACCCTTGGAGTCGGGCTGCGAAGGGCCAGGTCCATGTCCGGCGGACCCAGCCAGTGCAGGCTGCAGTCGGTCCGCTAGCCGCCAGGGGGCGCGCCTGCCATTTGGGCCCGACCTGGTGGCCTCAGCTTCAGTCTAGCCAGCAAGCACGCGGCGCCCGGGTGGGAGCGCAGCTACCCCGACCTGCAGAAAACAAAGGCGGGTTAGGGAAGTGGACCCCGAAAATATGGGGGCAGGCAGATCCGGCTGCCCTCCCCGCTCCTCCCTGCCCTTCGTCCCCCAGCAGCAACGCCCCGGTCCCTCCACCCCACCCCACTGGGCGCCAGGACCCACGTGTACAGAGGCTGCAGTTGTAAATGCGACGTCTTCTGGGGCGCCTGGTATCCGTAGGAGTCAAAGCCACCGATGAAGTCGACTGTGGAAGGGGAGGTGGCTCATAGTTAGGGATGGGCCCCTAGGGTGCGAGTTATGGGAGGGTGGGTCCTGAAAAGGAGGAATCTGAGAGCCAGATCCCATACAGGGTTTTAGGGCCAGGCTTTGCTGCCAGATCCCAATAGGTGGACCTATGGGGAACAGGACATGGAGAAGCTCAGCCAGAGTGGCCAAAGCCCTAAGTGGACAGGGAGCCTGGAGGGGCGAGGCCGTCCTTTAAGGGAGCAGGGCTTGAGCCACGTAAGGGGGCAAGACCACGGAGGTGGGTGCGTGGTGGTGGTGGTGGTGGGTTAATGGGGGCAGAGACTGGGCATGGGCAGTGTTTGGTAGGGGTGAGCCTCATGGAGCTCCTCCGGGGGGCAGAACCTAAGAGAGGTGGATAGAGAGAGGCGCTGGAACCATGGGCTGGGCACCTGGATGTCTAGGTCACAGCTCAAAATGTGCTACGTAGACCCCCACTACCCCTGCCGCCTTTTCTCCCCCACCAAGAGGGTCCAGTTGGCCAACCCAGGGCTCCCTCCCTGGAGGGAGCTTGGCGGCGCTGTCCAGGGTGCTGAAGGAACAGGATGGTGCGCGGCCAGGCTTCCCCATTCCCTAGGGGCTCCCCACTCACAGCTGTCCTCCTCCTCCAGGAACACTTTGCTCACGTAGCAGGCGAACACAAAGCCGAACAGCTGGGGATGGAAGGAAAGAAGACAGAAGCTCTTCCTCCACCCTCTGCCTGGCTGGGCCTTGTCCGACTGGAGGGGCACGGTATGCGAAGATGAAGGCCAACCCATAACAACTTCCAGTTAAATGACTGGGCCTTACTGTCAAACATAGTTGGTTCCATTCTCCATTCTGCGAGTGGACTTTGGACAAGTAATTATTTTACCTCTTTGAGCCTCAGTTTCCCCAGCTGGACCTGGGCAATACTTTACTGACTTGTTAAGAAGAAAGAGGAGTATGTGACTTTGGGCATGTGGAGTGTGGAGGGCAAGACTAGGAACCAGAACTGTCTTGGATCCACTCTCACAACTCTTACGCACTTGATGTGGTCATTCCATTCTGTGAATAAGCAAACAAGCTTAGAGAGGGCAAGTGACTTGTCCAAGGTCACACAGCAGATACACTGGAGATCGGGTTGACTTACAGTCTGATGACTCATCCTAGTCATTAAACCTGCTCACGCCAGGCTGGGGCAGGGGTGAAGGGAGAAGATACAAGATAAGGAGACAGAGCCAGACAGAAGCACAAGAAGGCTGGGAGATCTAGGTTCTTCCCTTCTGAACTAGAGCTAAACAAAGGGGTTAGGGTAGACTCCACCTCCGGGAGTGTGTGGCTCAGGGGGACGGGAGGACTCACAGCCAGGAAGATCTGCAGAGCACTGCTGAGTGCTTCGATGTAGGGATAGTCAAGCAGGCAGCCGGTGACAGAGATGACATGGTGGTCTTCCAGGGCCAGGCGGGAGTTCAGGACAGGTGTCACTAGGCAGCCTGGCCCATTCTCCATCCACCAGGAGCGGTGCAGGGACGTGTTGAAGGTCATGATGAAGTCCCGGTCCTGGGGGCAGAGGGGCCTAGGATACTGAGCTGGGGCCACGAGGTGGCGGGAATCTTCCCCAGGCAGCAGGGAACTTTATATAAAGCCTACTTCACACCTGGACTGTTGAAGCAGCCTCCTCTCCTGTTGACTTCAAGGGTCTGGAAGGGGGTCTGTTTCCACAAGTCTCTATTTGGCCAGTAGGTGGCGCTTGATGACTACGCAGGTCTCACACTTCCCTCAGAGACCGAAAGGGCTGGTGCTGACCCACAGAAAGCCCCAAAAATTTCAGGGATGGAAGGGACATTAACAGTGACAGAGTCCAGTTTTCCAGCCCTGAGCGGAATTATCAACACAGACCCCTTCATGGCCCATGCAGCCTCTCCACTGCTCTCTCTGTGTGACCCTGGGCAAACGTTTCCTCTCTTTAGTTCTTGGTCTGCCCATCTGAAATGGAGAAGGGCCTGGCTCAGATCCGAGGTTCTCACCCACGGCGTCTATGTGTTTACCCATCCAGTCACTCGTGCAGCCTGTTAACAGATCTTCACCGAGTGCTGACCAGGTGCCAAGCACTGAGATGTGTCGTCTCATTCCATCCCTTCCGCAACCACATGAAGTAATTATCTGCACTCATGAGACAGGGAAACTGAAGCTCAGAAGGTAAACCACTTGCCCAGGGTCACATCACTTGGAAATGTTGGAGCTGGGATTTAAATCCAGCAGAACTACAAAGCCAATGTTCCCATTCATGTATTTTGCCTTCTTTTTGTCTAAAGTTAGAAGTTGTGCCCTCTGGGCTTGCTCTTCTACAAGCCAAGAAGTTCCACTTTCTTCAGTGGTTCCGCACGGGCCCTGGGCCACTCGATTGTCCCCGAAGTCTACCCTCTTTCTCTTCCGAAAATATTGATCAGAACGGGACTCAAATCGGGGCGCCTAGCTGGCTCCGTCGGTGGAACATCTGACTTGATCTTGGGGTCGGGGGTTCAAGCCCCAGGTTGGGTGTGGAGATTACTTAAAAATGAAATCTTGGGGGAAAAAAAAAAAAGAACTGGGCCCAAATCTTTGTGGCCTTAGCCGTACAAAGTGCATGGCGTTTTCATCTCCCTTGCACCGAACACCTGTGGGGCCTGAGAGCAGTTTTCGGGGCCACGACGTGAGGCTGGTTTCTACCGAGCTTGGAATCACCTGGGACCCCAGGCCATCTTCATGCAGATGGCCCTTCAGCGTTGTCTGCTCCATCATTCGCTTCTGGCAGGTGCAGGGGCGGCCAAACAAAAACGTGGGGGTAGGGTTTGCGGAGCAGATTATTCGGATGTGTAGAGGGAAGTCTCTTCAAGAGACGATGTCCCAGACCCACACCTAACTTGGAGCCTTTGGGTAGGGGACAGGCAAGGTCCGGCTCTGCCCTCTAGCACTGCCAGGCCCGAGGCTTACCTGGGACAGCTGTCCGACCTCCAGGTAGAAGCAGATGATAAATGCATTCCAGCCAACCCAGAGCACCAGCCAGGCTGCATACTGGGGAGAGGAGAGGTGGGATCAGGGTGGGGCCTGGGGAAGTGGGGACAGGGCATGTCAACGCAGACAGAGCTCAGGGACTGAGGGGACCTTTGCAGGGGGAAATGATGCCATCCCACTTAGACGGCACTTTATAGTTCACAAGTCATTTTTATATCCGTCCGGTTCTTACAACAACAGCCCTGCATGGAAGGCGCGATCCTTTCTTTAAAGATAACTCATGTAAGCCCTAGAGAGGAGGTTTAAGGTTTCCAAGATCACACAGCGAGGAAGAGATAGGGCTGCCACTCAAACTCCAGTCCTCGGGCAGCTAATCCGATGCATTCTGCAGAGAACAGCAGCCACGGCCTGGCTCTGGAACGCTGGAGAGGATCTAGATATTTCCACCCAAGTCCCATGCCTGCAATTTCCGTGCCGCCACATGGCAGACAGTGATGCTTAGAGTGGTACCTGGGGCTTTCCTGAGAGCCAGAGAGAAGGAGCCTCCCATCCCAGGTGACACAGAGCTTTGGGAGGGCCCTCTTCACCTGGCTTCCGGGAGCTCAGCCCGTGGGAGGCGGGAGAAGCCCAAGAATGAGCCGGAGGGGGCTCTGGCGGGAGCATGGCGTTGCATGACACTGTTATCACAAGTGGCTAGCATTTTATGTAACAAACCTACTGAAAAGCCTTTTCCCTCAAAAGAGGCGTGTGAATGGGCCACTGAGGAAGAGCAGGGGAGAAGGGTGAGCCTAGCTGAAAGCAGGGGTTTAACAGAGACCATCAAGGACCAGGGCTTGGAAAGAGGAAGCAGGAGGAGGGAGCCAGGGACACAACACAATCCACGCCTGGGATCGGAGCACAGGGGACACTGACCTCAAGCCACACTAGCCGCTCGAGACCATATTCCTCATGAACAGCAAAGGGCAGGTCTTCCTAAAGCAACCTGAGGAACTAAACCAGATGAAGTCTGTCCCTCCACTGGCTTCCGGAGGCAGCGTGAAGATGTGTCAAGAGCATTCACTCCGGACCTGACTGCTCTCTAATCCTGCCTCTGATTAGCTGTGTGGCCTTAGGAAGCCTCATAACCTTTCTGAGCCTCATTTCCTCATCTGGAAAACGGCGATGGTAAGCCACACCTTGCAGGGCTGTTGTAAAGATAAGCAAAACGTGCGAAACTCTCAGCACTGTGCTTGGCGGATGGTAGGCACTCACTAAAATGATATATCTTGTTAATATCTGGATTTTTCCCTAGGAAATTCTTTAGGGAGAATACCGCTCTTGTCTCTCTGCTGAGCAAAGAAGCATTGGTATTTGGGCATCCGCACCAGCAGCCGGGCTGGAGCTAAGACAGAGCAGGGGTCTGGGTGTCCAGGGTAGGGGGCAGTTCTGGCTGGAGGAGCCAGCGGGGGGGGGGGGGGGGGAGGGGGAGGAGGAGGGGAGGCGCAAGTGAGCCATACCAGAATGAGGTACCGGGAGCGGTACTGCACGGTGCCGAAGATGCCCAGGATGACGGCCATGATGTGCAGGAAGTTGGCTAAGATAGGAGCCCACTGATAGCCCAGGAAGTCAAAGATCTGCCTCTCCAGTGCAGCCACCTGTGGGAAAGAGCAGGCTGAGGCCACAGGGACAAGGGAAGTGCCGGGGACTAAAGGGAAGGGAAGGGATTCCTCCTTGACCTTGTGGAGCGGGTGACGCCACCTACCGTGGTGATGGGGCACCACGGCCTGACTGTACACGAGTCTCAGCATCATCCTAACTCTGCAAGACCACATGGATACGGGGGAGCGAGGGCAAGGCTGTGGGGGCCGCTGAGACTGAGCCCTGATCATCACTTCGGGGAGGGCTAACGGGAGGAAGGGAACCACAGTACAGAACACCTTCAGAGCCAAGAGGCTCTGCCCACTAGTACCTGCCCCTGCCCATGTGGGGCTCTGAGCAGGTGGAGTTAGGATCCAGACTGCTCCCCGCCCTCCCAGCTCTGGCCAAGGGCTCAGCCATAGCCCTGAAGGGCTAGAAGTCCTGAAGTCCCTTCTTCCAAGGACTCCTGTCTGGAGGTTGCCCTGGCCCGTGGGATCCATGGGTGCAGAGAAAGGGATTTTTTTTTTTTTTTTTTTTTTTTTTTTTTTTACTCTCCTTCCCCCAGGGAGCTGTAATGGGTTGCAAAATTGACCTCAAGTTTTCCTCTCCATGTTTCCATGCTCTTCGACAATGCCGTCCCACACTAACTCTGCATGGTTATGTGACTCGCTTTGCCCAATGGGACTTTAGCAAGCCCAATGCAAGTGAAGACCCCCAAAATGCTTGTGCATTGGAGCTTGCCCACCTGCTACACGTGTAACACAGAGAACACCACATGAAAGAGCCCGGGTGCCCACCCGGAGCCTGAGAGGAGAACCAAGGCGCTCTAGCTGACAGCCAATCAACCTTCAGACGTGTGAGGCCATTTAGATCATTCCGCTAACCAACCCAGCAACTGACCTAAGACACGTACCTAGACCAGAAAAATCTCCCAGGTGATCCGCAGAATCACAAGCTCCATAAAATGGTTGTTTTAAACTGCTGTCATGGAATGATTTGTTACCCAGCAGAAGCTAACTGATATATAGGACCCCATCAGCACTCCCTTCCCAGTAGCCCTGGTTCAACCTTGCAGCTGCTATACTTAAGAACAAAGGTGCCGGCGTGCCTGGGTGGCTCAAGAGGTTAAGTGTCGGACTCTTGATTTCAGCTCAGGTCATGATCTCACAGTTCATGAGTTCAAGCCCAGCATCAGGCTCTGCACTGATTGGGATTATCTCTCTCCCTCTCTCTCTGTTCCTCCCCCAGTTGTGCTTGATTACTCTCTCTCAAATAAATAAACCAAACAAACAAACAAAAAAGAGAAGAACAAAGGTGCCAGGGAAATCCATTGTTATTGATTGCCCAATACCTCTTTTTCTGGTCTTTGTTTTGGGAACCACCTTCCAGACCCTTAGTTCATGTGGTTTGGGTGGGGCTGAGCCCACCTCTAATTTCAGCGGAAGGCTCAGGACCCAGTCCTGACCAAATAATCGGCACATGGGGATCTGTGCAGGGATGGACACTCGTCCCCGTGCCTGCCCCTGGCGGTCACTGTGGATGGTTGCTGGAGTAACGGGGACAGAGATACCCTCTATCTGCCAGGGTATCTGAACGGGCATAGTCTCACCCAGAGCTGTTGGTGGCTGTCTCACAGGGACAGCCGCTTGAGGAAGCAGCCCAAAGCTAAGGGGCAGAGAGGGAAGCAGAGTGGACAAGCGAGGTGAGTGTCCTGGTAACGTCATTTCCGGTCCTCAGGATCTAGCCATCGCTGAAAACTATTCTCCCTCCTTGCACTTGCGATTTCTGTCCCTTGCAACCGAAAGTCCTGACCTAAAAGAGAAGGGGAGTGGAGGGGATCTGGCTGGGAAGGGACAGGGAGGGTTCTGATTGAGAAGATCCTAGAAGCCTTTCTCCTGGCAGGGAGGCAGGAGGAGGTGGGGGCTGACGCTACCGCACAGATGGCAGGGCTTGGGCAGAAACCCAGGAAGCCGCGGGCCCAACCCTGGCACCCACCCACCTGGCGCCAGCCTGCCTCTTGTTGTGACTCCTCTCCCGGGGCCCTGCCAGATTGGAAGAGCTTTCCAAGTGCACCTCTCATGGATACTCCTTGGCAGAAAGGCACGGCTGAGACCATTATCTCATTCTGAAGAAAGAGACCACGAGGCTCAGAGAAGGGAAGCGACTTGCTCAAGGTCACACAGCAGGTAGGTGGCAAAGCCAGGCAGTCATTCTGCTTTTCTCTGCCACCTGTCCCATCAAAGCCCCTCACTTTGCCCTGTTGCCACTGGCCTGGGAGGTTAAGAGGTTGACAGTATGACAGACTCCTGGGTGACTTTGGGCGGGCCACCTTCCCCACTGGGTCTCAAGCTCCTTCCTCCATACTAAGAGGCCACTGGGCTACATGACCTCTAGGGCCCTTCGGGTTGACCCAACGGTCTGCTGACCTTGGGAGAGAAACTCCCCAGGTTGCCCCCCTGATCCCAAAAGATCCTCCCTCATTTCCGTTCTTCTCCTTTCCACCCTGACTCTGCCGGGTCTGGGAGAGCCCTGGTGGTTTGGGGTTCCCCTGAGGCCTCAACTCTGCTGGCATCTGGTCTGGCAAGGAAGATGCCATCAGAGGAACAGAGGAGGTGGCTGAGATAGACTTGCCCAGGCTCATCGTGTAGCTGGGGAGACATCTTGCCTGGTTATGCCTACCCAAAACAGGACATCACCCTGCCCTGACCCTGGCACTGGCTCAAAGCCCTCTTGGTTCTTGGGGACCTCAATGACAAAGTAAGCAGTGGGACAGTTACCGCAAAAAGCTTTGGAGTCTCTAAAACTTGGGTTGAAACTGCAGCTCTGTGCGACATGGGGCAAGTTACTTTCCCTCTCGGAGGCTATTTCTTCAACTATAAATGGGGAAGACAATCAATCCTTCCCTTGAGAAGTTGTGAGGATATGGAGACATCACATAAACTAACAGACAACTCGACTTAATCAATGGTGGCTAATTAGGAGAAGACTCAACAGTGGAAGCTTCTTAGTTGGGCACCGAAGGTTTCCTGGGAGCTGGCACAAGCCTTTATCCCCAGCCAGCTCCTGCCCCCAAGTGGCTGAAACAATGGTTTAAGTCCCGCCTTCATTTCCCTTTTCCTTCCTTCCTTCCTTCCTTCCTTCCTTCCTTCCTTCCTTCCTTCCTTCCTTCCTTCCTTCCTTCCTTCCAATTTTTTAACATTTATTTTGAGAGAGAGAGAGTAAGAAAGAAAGAGAGGCAGAGAAAGGGAGCTGGCTGACAGCAGCTGAAGCAGGCTCCAGGCTCTGAGCTGTCAGCGCAGAGCCCTCTTCGGATCCTCTGTGCCCCCCTCTCTCTGCCCCGCCCCTGTTCATGCGTTCTTTCTCGAAAATGAAGAAACACTGGGAAAAAATGAATCCGTGTACATATATATTTTTAATTTTTTTAAACGTAAGAAAATATATTTACCTTGAGAGAGAGGGAGAGCACGCACGGGGGAGGGGCAGAGAGAAGGAGAGAGAGAGAATTCCCAAGCAGGGTCCACGTTGTCAGCGCAGGGCCCAGCGTGAGGCTTGAACTCACGAACCACGAGGTCACGAGCTGATATCGAGTTGGACGCTTGAGCCATCCAGGCGCCTCGATACCTTATTTTTACTGCGTATTTATTTTTGAGAGAGGGTGCGTGAGCAGGGGAGGGGCAGAGAAAGAGGCGGAGCGAGGATCCGAAGCAGGCTCTGTGCTGACAGCAGCGAGCCCGACGTAGGGCTCGAACTCACAAACTGTGAGATCGTGACCTGAGCCAAAGTCTGACACTCAACTGACTTCACCACACAGGCATCCCTGAACCTTTCTTTTTTTTAATTTTTTAAAATTAATGTTTATTTACTTTGACAGAGAGAGAGAGAGAGAGAGAGCGCGCGCGCGCGCGCGCGCGCATGAATGGGGGAGGGGCAGAGAGAGAGGGAGACACAGAATCCGAAACAGGCTCCAGGCTCTGAGCTGTCAGCACAGAGCCCGACGCAGGGCTCGAACTCACGGACCGCGAGATCATGACCTGAGCCGAAGTCGGACGCTTAAGCGACCGAGCCACCCAGGGGCCCCAATAATCTCAATTCTAAACTTACTATTTTTTATTAGAAAACCAAGTCAAATATTCCAGAACTTCTGCTTGTCCAGCTGTGGTATGTGGCTAATTAACAAATAAAGAACAAACAAATAGAATTATCTTCCCCCTTTGGGTGCAGCAGTTTAGAACAATAATCTGAGGGCTGCAGTGACTGTAAATGCAACTGACCTCGGTGTGTCTTTTTACTCTCAGGGGAGGGATAGTGTGGAGACGACAGCACCTCCTTTGCAAAAGTTTCTTTTTTTTTTTTCCTTTTGTTTTGTTTTGTTTTTCAAAAGTTTCAAGTGCACGTGCACTGAGGGAAAACGTGACTTTTTTTTTTTTTTTTTAACCTGGTCAACCCATAAGCTAGGTCTTGAGTCTCTCCTAGGTGGGCCAGAACCAGGACGGAAGCTCCTGTCGGCAACTGATGCAGCCTCCTCCCTGATCTCCAGCAAAGGGAGGTTGGCCACCACCCCCGTCGAGGGCTTTTCCTTTTTCCTTTTTTTTAATGTTCATTTATTTTTGAGGGAGAGAGAGAGAGAGAGAGAGCAAGCAGGGGAAGGGCAGAGACAGAGGAAGACACAGAATCCGAAGCAGGCTCCAGGCTCTGAGCTGTCAGCACAGAGCCCGACGCGGAGCTCTGACTCAGAAACCGCGAGATCATGTCCTGAGCCGAGGTTGGAAGCTTCATTGACCGAGCCACCCAGGCGCCCCTCGAGTGCTTTTTCTAAAATACAAATCTGGTCCAGTCACTCTGTCATCAGGGCAGCCCACAGAGCTTGGGGTAATCCCTGGGGTCTCTGGGCCTGCCAACTCCCCAGCCACACAGGACCCCAAACAGGACGAGAGCCCTGACCATCCCAGAGTGACAGATGCGAACGGGTCACCAGATCCTGTCTGCATCGGTCAAGACCCGCATGCCTGCCCCTCAATCCTCCTCTACCCTCATCCCTCAAGGCCCTGTGCTGCTCCCCCTGACCCAGCCCTCCCCCACCCCTTTCAGAAGTCCTCCCCAAACCAGCCTGTGCCCCTAGAAGGCTCAGCTCCTTCCCTGAGGGGTCCCCCCTCCCCTATGTTTGCACCCAAGGATGCCGTTTCTCTGTGCTCTTCTCAGTGACATTCTCTTCTCACATCCCATGTTCCTTGGGCCCAAGGGTGGGGTAGGATCCTCTGGGGTCCCTAAGTTGCTTACAGAACTGGACAACCCTGTGCCCCCGGGGCTCGGGCCCTAGGGCTATACCACTCCCCCCACTGCTGACCTCGTCACCCGCTGGCCTCCAGGTCCTGCCTTTTCCTGAAATGAGTCTCATCCCTGCATCACCCCAGTTGCCTTGGACATCGGGGACCACCTCCTCCAGCACCGTGACTTCTCATCTCTCAAACACCTCTCCTGTGACCTTTCCCTCCATTTCTCCTCCTACACGGCCACCACGTGGACTGTGGCATCACCATAACTGCCCCGCCTCCAAAGTCACCAATTCGGCAGCCCCTGCTGGACCACTCCAGCTTGCTTCCCAGCACTTGTGGACGGTGACGGTGACGACCTGGGTCCAGTGCATCAGGTCCCCTGCCCCTCACCCTCCACCCCTTCCATTCTCCATTTCCTCACTCACACCCCAGCTCGGCTTGCTGGGACGGCACGATGCTTCCTTACTTCCGAGTGAGCTTCGGCTGTAAGCCAAACCCCCATGCCCTCTGCCTTTCCATTGCACCTGTCAGGAAAGGCCCACACCTGCAAAAACCCAATTAACAGTGTTCTCACTGCCTGCAAAGCAGCCAAGCGCTGATAGAGCATGTCACTCCCCAGACAGACAAGGTGCGTGACAGATCGACAGACCCTGTAATCATCAACTTGAGAGCCACCCCCCCCCCGCCCACCGCCCCACAACCCGCGTAGGCCTCTCTAGGGAACTCACTTTCTCCACTATCTCAGATCTTCTCACTGTCCTCAACCCTCCTGGGCCCCCCACCCCCACCCCAGCCTCACTCTCAGAGGACCTGGCCTCTGTCTCCCCTCCTCCGCCCAGTGCCTCCACCTACACCCTGGACCCCATCTCCTGTCTTCTTGGGAGCTCACACCATCCTCTTCTTGCCTGTAAACTCAACCTCAACCTCTCCCTCTTGCCAGGATCCTTCCCATGGGGTCCTAAACACATTCAAGCCACTTCTATTAAAAAAATGAATGAATGAACGAACGAAAGAAAAGCCCCGCGTGGTCCTCCAGCTACACCTCCTCTATCTCAATGCTCTCACGCCCAGACTAAGGGTCTCAACGTCCTCCCTACAACTCGTTCCCCTGCCTGCTTGCACGTTGCAGTGTGGTTCAGTGGTTAGGAGCTGGGTTAGAATCCTGGTACCACTGGCCAAGTCACTTAACCTCGCTGCACCTCGGTTTCCTCTCCAGCGGAATGAGTATAATTCACAACACCTCCCTCATATGGTTGTGAAGAGATTCGGAGTTGTTTGTTTAATTTGCGAACACGATGCCCAACGTGGGGCCTGAAACTCACAACTCTGAGATCAAGAGGTGCATGCTCTAGGGGCGCCTGGGTGGCTCAGTCGGTTAAGCGGCTGACTTCGGCTCAGGTCACGATCTCGCGGTCTGTGAGTTCGAGCCCCGCGTCGGGCTCTGTGCTGACAGCTCAGAGCCTGGAACCTGTTTCGGATTCTGTGCCTCCCTCTCTCTCTGCCCCTCCCCTGTTCATGCTCTGTCTCTCTCTGTCTCAAAAATAAATAAAACGTTAAAAAAAATTAAAAAAAAAAAAAAGAGGTGCCTGTTCTAGCAACTGAACCAGACGGGCATCCCATTTTTCCTTTCTTTACTATTATTTAAAATTATATTCTGCTGCAGAACTCCCTTGCCTCCCCCCTTGCTTTCTTTTCCCATGGCACTTATCACACACTAACATAATACCCACTCCCTTTTACTGCCGGACTCCTGCATTAGAAGGTAAAACCCCACGGGAGCAGGGATTTCTGCCTGAGGTGCTCCCGGCTGCACTTCCGGCAGGGAGAGCTGTGCCTGGCACGGGGGCAAGTGCCAAGGTTAAGCTGGTTTCTCCACCCTTCCTGGCCACTCCTGATTCTGGTGTGGCTCATCCTCCGTGTAGCCAGGGCCCTAAATGTCAGAACACCCCAAGGCCATTCCCTGGGCTCTCTTTATGCTTCCCTTTGTCCAAGCAAACGCGCGCCCACCCCAAGCTCCAGGGGCTACCTGCTCGTGTTTCGGCCTCCAGCCCCTTTATAAGTGGCTACTCATTGGATGAATTAACATGCCCAAACGTGGACTTAATGAACCTACTATGCCCCAAACTGGTCCATTTCCAGTGTTTGGGTCCCATGATGTGCTGCAAAAGCCAGAAAACTCACTTCAGGTCCTGGTCTCCCTCCTGCCCTCTACAAGACTACCAGCTGCCCTCCCCACCCTGCCCGGCCACCCCGGCCTGCCTTAAGCCTAACCGGCCCCTCTCCTTTCCCAAGTGAAGCCACCACGGGGCTCCCCTGCTGCCCCTCCCCCTGCCCTTAGCTCCCCACCCCCATCCGATTATTTATTTATCGGGTAGCTGCCAGCTGAGGGGGATGCGGTTGCCATGGGAACCATCAGCCCCGGGTCAGGGCTGCCTCTGTTCTCAGTAGGATGCTCTTGTCTGTCTAGACGCCAACCCCAGGAGCCCAACACCAGGTGGGGGGTGGGGGTGGGGGTCAAGGGATAAATGATGCGGACAGACCCACCCCAGCCCCCAGGAAGCAGGCTGGGGGAAGAGAGGGCGGAGAGGGGGCTGGGCTCCAGCCCCAGAACCCATCACAAGCCTCTCCCGCCCAAGCCCTTGCCCGCCAATTCTGCAAGTCAACTACTTTGCTGGCCAAAATTCCAGCCGTGTCGCCGGGGGACACAGAAGTCAGGCCATCTGAGGGAGGGGTCCCTGAAGTTTTGAAGAATGGTTTGGTCCAGCCCGGGTACCGTTACTGACCTTAGTTCACAGAAGGCTGAGGTGGGAAGAGCTCCCCATTTGGGGACCAGCAAACCTGATTCTGTCCCCAGTCAGTGATTTCACTGTGCGACCTTGGGCAACTTACTCCCCCTCTCTGAGCCGGAGCCTGGGAAAATGTCCCAAAGCGCATGGAAAGCTCTCGGCCCAGCGCCTGGCACACGGTTGGTGCTCTGTATACGGCAACAGCCTTTGCTGCAGCCCCAAACTCCAACCCCCCTTTTCCCAATGGATTTCTGAGGCAGCTGACAAAATTAAAACCCGACTTAGGCCCTCATCCATGAAATGAGGGAGTGGGACTGAAGCCAGACAGGAGGACCCCTGGAGATCCACCAGCCCAACCCCCTCATTAGGGAGGTGAGCCAACTGGCTGCCGTGAGTTGTCTGAGAGGAAGGACTTCCCACTCCCCCTGAGCTCTGCCTCCTTCGCTGGCTGCAGTGCTCCCAGAGATCAGGTAGGTCTTTGGCAGGGTCAGGGAAAAACAGGCCTGGCAGGGACTCAGTTCCTCAAAAAAATATTTCTTGAGCACCTTTAACGCACCAGGCTGGGTGCTGGGTATCCAGTGATGAACAAGCTGGTGTGGCACCCTCCTCAGGAGCTCAAGTCTGGAGACAAATCCCATAGTCCTCTGGGAGCTGATGATGGGAGCTTCTCTGCCAGGTTCCCCGCCCGCTGTGTGTAGCGACCTGTGGGGACTCCTTCATACCCCCAACACACACACACACACACACACACACACACCACACACACACACAAACACGCGCGCGCTCCCTGTCGCTGTCTCTTCTGGGGCTCCTGCGGCCCTTCTGCCTCTCTGCCCTGGTCTGATTCCTGATGGAAACTGGCCAAGGTCGTCACCCGGTAAGTGAAAACAAAAAACAAAAACACAACAACCGCAGAGTAATGGGATTTCCATTTACATTACAAAAAAAAAAAAGAGAGAGAGAGAGAGAGAGACACAGCCAAAAAAATAAAATAAATAAAAAGACGCGAAACGTGTTTGACTAAATGCAGAATCAAGAGCTGGGAGACACACGACAAATGGTTATGAGAACTTCCCTCTAGGGAGTCGGACTGGGGAGATGGGGAGCCTTACACTTTTACTTAGAAATACTTCTGTATCTTGGATTTTTTACAACAAAGGTATGCTTTTCAACAATGTTAAGAAGAAACGTCTTCAGCGTCGATTCGTGTGCAAAAGCAGTGAAGTGGCTCAGACGATCTGAGGTCTCCTTCTCTGATGTGAAGGTGCTGGGGGGCCCCGGGCAAGTGTCCTCCTCTGGGCCTCAGTGTTCTCATCTGTACAGTGGGGGCCTCGGTCGCTCCAAACCACTGTCTGGGCCTGGTGATGCTGCAGCTGCCTATGGGCAGGGGGCCTGGCCTTGGGGTCCTGCGACCTCTGCTGAGGGCCTAACAGCCCCTCTTCCCCAGAAGCTGGTTCTGTCAGCCCCCGGTAAGATCGCTGCTCGGGTTCAGCCAGCCGATGCACTAGGGCTCCCCATAACCCTTGTGGAGCCGCCGGGATGCGAAAGGTGGAGGCTCAGAGTGGTCCCGGGTCTCCCAAAGTCACTCAGACAGGAAGTGGTAGAGTTCAGGTTCGAGTCCTTGTCTTGTGCGCTCACTGTTCTTCCCACCCACCATATGTCTCGCCAGAGACGGCGGGGGCAAAGGAAGGGGCAGATCCGAGGCGGGTGCGGGCAGAGCCTGGCTTGGATCAAAAGCGGGCAGCGATATGTAACAGCTAACATTATTAATCTCCTATTAATGCCAGACACTATGCTGAATATTTCACACCTGTTCTTCATTCATTCTACAAACAGCTCTCCAGGGCCTTTTGTGGGCTAAGAGCTGAGAAGTAAGGGGACCCCAGATCTTGTCCCCATGGGATGACAGTCCTGCCTGTTCCCCTCCTCAGCACTGACACCAGAACACCTGCCTGAGCCCAGAGAGCCCGGAAAGCATGAAGAGGGGTAAGATGGTGGGGGGGGGGTGTTCTTTCCCATTAGAAAATAGAAGAAAACAACTCTCAATGGGCTTCAGAATTGTACAATCATTTATGAGCGCCTAGTGTATATTACCCCTCATACCCCATGTCTCTAAATCCTAACCCCATTGCTGGATGAGGAAACCCTGGCCCAGAGAGGTAAAGGAGCTTGCCCAAGGACACACAGAAGAGCTGAGCCTGCAGCCAGTCTGTTGGGGTCCCAACCCTCACTCTTCCCTACCACGTGGCTGAGACCGGGCTGCCAAGCCTGCTTGCATGCCCTGACAGATGGGGATCTCACCCCTTATAGCCTTGCTGGAGTAATCCCGCCCTCAGTCCTGCTCCCTCCCCCTAAGGCCAGCTCCCCCAGCCCCCCCAGGCTCCAAGACTGCCATCTGTCTGTCCTTATGCCCTCCTGCTGTGGCCCAGCCCTGGACCTCAGCTGGGCCTGGGGGAGCGAGGGAGCAGCTGGCCACTGGCTTGTGCGTAATTAGCCCTCAGAGACCAGCCTGGAGCTTAAGGGAGGCCCAGGACTGTCTCAGAGGGCTGGCTGAGGCCAGCCTCGGTCCCTGGCAGGAGGCAGCCGCTGGGGCTTGGCCTCTGTCTCCATGGCAACCCCACCCCCTCATCCCAGCGACAGCTGACCCTTCCCAGCTGGGGGACTCCTCAGACCCCTTCTGGGCAAATTCATCCCCGCTACATCTCTGAGCTGGCAGCTCCATTAGAACAGGCCCGGTAGTGGTCTAATTAGCATACATCTACATTAATTTGCATAAACCCAGCCTAGAAGCCCAGGGTTATACCAAGGTCAGTCTGAAATCAAAGGGTCCCTCCAAGTCACCGGGCCTATCCTCTTCATCCACAATCTGATCCAGCCTACAGGCACCCCGGGGGGAGGCCACTGGGCGTTCAGAGAAGGGCCTTCAGGACAGTGACTCTGACCACGTCCCCTCTTCCGTGGACCGGGGACCAGGATGCCTACTTCGCAGCAGTGAGGGTCTTCCAGGCCCCACCCCACCCCCTCAAGCGCTATCTCCGCTCCCGGAGCTCCTTACTTTGTGTCAGTTGGGGCAGGCCCCTCTACAGTTCCAGAAAAGCCACAGGACCCCAGGAGAGCTGCCCCTTGGATCTGGGGCCCTATGCACCTGCCTGCCACCAGGCCATCCCGCCCTACTTCTGGGGGTCTGGCAGCAAAAGGACTAGAAGCTGGCAGCTACCATGCTTCAGCCTTTCCTCAACGCCACTCCTCTGGGCTTTGCCCTCGTGCCCATTCACAGCCGGGAGCAGGGGGCATCTGAACTTGGCTCCGGCCCCAGCGCCTCCATCTCGGTGCCCTCTTGGAAAACCATGAGAGGCAGTTTGACGCAGTGGGGCAGAGGGCGTGCTTGGGTTTGTCTTCCGTACGAGCCTCAGTCTCCCCCATCTGTAAAATGGGGAGAACAGCCCCCACACTGCTGGAACTACCGTGAAAATTCAGTAAGACAACGTACGTCAAGTGTCTGACGTAGTAAGCGTTCCATAAATGTTGACTATTTTTTTTAAATGTTTACCTTGAAAGAGAGACAGAGGGTGAGTGGGGGGAGGGGCAGAGACAGGGAGACACAGAATCCCAAGCGGGCTCCGCACCTGCCCCACGCCTCAACTACCGAGACCCGCAGCAGGCTCTGGAGTGGGCAGTGAAAGCCTGGGAGGAGGGCGTCCTCTTTAGAAAACACTTCAGACAGGGGCGCCTGGGTGGCGCAGTCGGTTGGGCGTCCGACTTCAGCCAGGTCACGATCTCGCGGTCCGTGAGTTCGAGCCCCGCGTCGGGCTCTGGGCTGATGGCTCAGAGCCTGGAGCCTGTTTCCGATTCTGTGTCTCCCTCTCTCTCTGCCCCTCCCCCGTTCATGCTCTGTCTCTCTCTGTCCCAAAAATAAATAAACGTTGAAAAAAAAAATTAAAAAAAAAAAAAAAAAGAAACACTTCAGACAGGATAGAGGGGACGACAACCCGGGCGGAGCAAATCCAGCAAAAAACACACTCACCCAAGAGATGCTGGCTGCAGATCAATGGACTTCTGGATAAATAAAAAGGTGATTAATCAGAATCCTCCATTAAGTACAAACGAACGACACTGTATAATTAAGCCAAAATAACTCGCGGCGGAAAAGCACCTTTAAGGGAGCAGGCACTTAGGCAGGGAGAATTAGGAGGCACTGAGGATAGCAGAAGCTATAAGGCGGAGGTGAGGCGGAAGAGACCAGAAGGTTGACCAAAACAATCAGGAGTCACAGCATTAGAGGAGGGCCAGAGCCCCGTAGTTATCAGCTCAAGCCCAGAGTCAGGCAGACTTGGGATGGGGTCCCAGCTCTCACTTACAGGCTTGTAGGACCCGGGAAAGTCATTGCCTGGAGTCTCAGTTTCCTCACCCGGTAAAAATGGAACACAGCTACCACTGATACCGACCTCCTGGGGTGTGGGCCGACTCGATGAGAATGGGAGTAAAGAAGTTTGCATATAGTAAGTGCTCAATAAATTCTCCTTGATTGCACAAGTCACTTTTCCCTCTCCGGATCTTAATTTCTCCGTTGGCAAATAGGGGATAATGAGTCCTGTCTTACAGAGAAATTGGCGGGACCAAGTGAGATCACAACCAGGAAAGCATGTTATATACCATAACGTGCTTTTTAAATGGTAGAGTACGTGTCCCCATCGTCATTGTTAGGATAATGAAGTTCTTGTTTCATACCAAGGTCAGATCCCTGTTGCTCGTTTCCTGAGAAGCTGTCCGGTGTCGTGGTTAAAAGTGTGGCTGGCCTAGGGGCCAGACTGCCTGGGTTTGAACCCTACCTTTACCCTGATTATTAGGTGTGTGACTTTCAGCGACTCACTTAACCTAACCTCTCTGTGCTTTAACTTCTCCGTCTATAAAATGGGGATAATGATAACAGTGCCTATTTCATGGGATTGTCGTGAGGCCTCAGTGAGGGAACATGTGTAAAACGTTCAGAACATTGCCTGGCCCGTACTCACGGGTAAAGCCACGTCAGTTGCAACGAGTCACCCAGAGTGAAGACTTTGGACCTGGGTCCCCTACAGGCTCAGAGGCCTCGAGTGCTGCAGAAGAGACCACAGTTGTCCTGGTGTGCACGCCCCAGGTAGTACCCTCTCCCCTACCCACCCCATCCAGTCCAGCAGCTGCCTGACCCAGCCTGGCCCCTTCTCCACCTGGCTCTTCTCATTCACCCCCCCCAAGCATCCACGAACACTGACCTTGCACTGGGCCCGCCCTGTCAACTGTCAGTTCGGCACAACCCAGAGAAGAGAGCAGGGACTTCCCTCCGGGGACGTGCACGGAGCCCACCCTGCACACACTGCCTCATGTCCGCGCGTTTTGCGTCTTCCTCCCAACGCTTGAGAGCTGTCCTTTTCCATGTGTAAAAACAGAGGCCCAGGGAGGGGTGTGGGAGTGGTGGGGGCAGGATTTCGCGTCTAGCTCTGTACAGGGCGATGATATTCCCAAAGTGAGCTAGAGTCAGCGCAGTCACTGTCAAAATTCCAACGACTTGTTTTGCAGAATAGAGAAGCTGGTCCTAAAATGCAGAGGAATGCTCAAGGGACCTAGAATAGTCAAATCATCTCAAAAAAGAAGAACGTGGAGGGTTAGACTTCTTGATCTCAAACCTTAAATAACATTACAGTAATCAAGACGGTGTGGTATTCACTAAGGTTAGGTTGACAGGTTGAGATGGAATAGAATTGAGAGTCCGAAAACAAACCCATGCCTTAACTGATTTTCAACAAGGTGCCAAGACCATTCATGGAGAAAGCTAGTCTCTTCAACAAAGGGTGCTGGGACACCTGGATATCTGCGTGCAGAAGATGAAGTGTGGACCCCTACCTCACACCAGATGCAAAAACTAACTCAAATGGATCACAGACCTAAGAGTTAAGGGCTAAAACATATGACACTCTTAGGAGGAGCCATACTTGTGACCTTGGAATAGGCATGTGATAATATGACACCAAAAGCACAAGTAGCCAAAGAAAAACCAGATACACTGGATGTCATCAAAATCAAAACCATTTGAACCTCAAAGGACACCATCAAGAAAGTGAAAGCCAACCCACACAGAATGGAAGAAAATATTTGCAGATCAGAGATGTGATAGAGGTCTAGAATCCAGAATATATAAAGAATTCTTAAAAGAAAAAAGAGGGGAGCACCTGGGTGGCCCGCCGGTTAAGCATCCAACTTCGGCTCAGGTCATGATCTCGCGGCTCGTGGGTTCGAGCGCCCACATCAGACTCTGTGCTGACAGCTCAGAGCCTGGAACCTGCTTCGGATTCTGGTGTCTCCCTCTCTCTGCCCCCTCCTCCACTTGCTCTCTCTGCTCTCTCTCAAAATAAAGAAAACATTAAAAAGCTTTGTAAAAAGAAGTCTTACCACCAACAAAATGATAAAGTAACCCAATTAAAAAATGAGACAAAAGATTGAATGGAAATTTTTCCAAAGAAGAGACAAAAATGGCCAATAAGCACAGGAAAGATGCTCGCCATCATTACTCGTCAGGGAAATGGAATCAAAAAGGACCATAGATATACTACTTAATACCCATAAGGATATCTACAATTTAAAAAGACAGGGACGCCTGGCTGGCTCAGGGGGAGACTTGCGACTCTTGATCTCAGGGTTGTGAGTTTGAGCCCCACGTTGGGTGTAGAGAACGTAAATATCTAAACTTAAAAAAAAAAAAAAAAAGACAATCACAAGTTTGGGGTGATGACATGAAGAACTAGAACCTTCGTGGCATTACTGTGGGAATGTCAAATGGTGCAGCCACTATGGAAAATGGGCTAGTTCCCTGTCCCCCAATTAAGCAGTTAGTACATGGCTCAGCAACTTATTCCTAGGCAGATACCCTGAAATTGAAACAAAGTTCCATATAAACTTGTACAGAAATGTTCGCAGCACCGGTGGTCACAGCAGCCCCAATGGAACACCCAAAGGTTGATGGACTGATTAACAGATAAACAAAATGTGATAGATCCATACATGGAATATAAAGACATAAAAGGAATGATACACAGATACAGGCTACAACAAGCATCAACTTTATTTTTTTTTTTTTAATTTGTTTTTTTTCAACGTTATTTATTTTTGGGACAGAGAGTAGGAGAGACAGAGCATGAACGTGGGGAGGGGCAGAGAGAGAGGGGACACAGAATCGTAAACAGGCTCCAGGCTCTAGCCATCAGCACCAGAGCCCGACGCGGGCTCGAACTCACAGACCGCAAGATCGTGACCTGGCTGAAGTCGGACGCTTAACCGACTGCGCCACCCAGGCGCCCCAAGCATCAACTTTAAAAAATATCATGCTGAGGGGGGCGCCTGGGTGGCTCAGTCGGTTGAAGAGTCCGACTTCGGCTCGGGTCACGATCCCATCATCCATGGGTTCGAGCCCCGCATCAGGCTCTGCACTGAAGGTCCAGATGGCCTGCTTGGGATCCTCTCTCTCTCTGCCCCGCCCCTCCCCCAGGCACTCACTCTCTCTCAAAATAGGTAAACTTAAGGAAAAAATTATGCTGAGAGAAGCCAGTCACAGAGGACTGCATACTGTATGATTCCACTTACATGAAATGTCCAGAGAGACAGAAAGCAGAGAGTGGATAGCCAAGGGTTGGTGGGAGAGGAAAATGGGGAGTGACCGTAATAGGCTTGAGGTTTCTTTTTGGGGTGCTGACAGCGTTCTGGAATTAGAGTGTGCTGATGGCTACACAAGAGTGTGATGCACTAAGAGCCCTGAATTGTACACTTTAAGGTAGTGATTTTTATTGCTTATTTATATTTATTCATTTTTTAATGTATGTTGTTTCTGAGAGAGAGAATGACAGAGCGCAAACAGGAAAGAGGCAGAGAGAGAGGGAGACACAGAATCTGAAGCAGGCTCCGGACTCCTGAGCTGTCAGGCGCAGAGCCCGATGCGGGGCTCGAACTCACAAACCGCAAGATCATGACCTGAGCCAAAGTTGGACGCTTAACTGACTGAGCCCCCAGGCCGCCCCCTAAGATGGTGAATTTTATGTATATGAATTATACCTAAAAAAAAAAAAGACGACGACGATGAAGAAGATGAAGAAGGCGAGGAAGAAAAAAGCCCAGACACAGCTCTGGGCCTCACAGAGCTTACATTCAGTGGGGTGGGGTAGGGAGAGGGAGCGAAACACACACACACACACAATTACTGTTATGCTAAGTGTCTGAAGGAGGGGTGACAAGAATGAGAACTATAATGGAAGTGGTCAAGAAAGACTTCCTGGATGGAGTGAACTGAAGGAAGAGGGGTTGGCAAGGGAAGGGAGAGAGGGAAGGACAGGCAGCAGGGAAAGCATGTGCAAAGGTCCTGTGGTGGGAGGGAGCTTGGCAAGTAGAAGGGTCCAGAAACGACCCCTGTGGCTAGAGCACGGGGAATGAGCGGGAGCAGGATGCCAGAGGGAAGGGCTGGGAGGGCTCTCATATCCTGTGGCCTGATGCCAACATGGCAGTTGTCAGAGACGAGCAGGAAAGCAGCCTGGAGCCAGAGAGGAGGCACCAAGCCCTTTGGAGGGCTCCTGTGGGTCAAGCATCATATTGGAGGTGTCAGGCACCTACTGCGGAGGGTCAAGTGCTGGAAGGAGCTGACAGGTCATTTCTCCTGACTGAGCCGCTCGTCACGTGACCTGACGGACGGAGGAAAAAAATCCAATTCCCTGACTTATTTAGCAGCACCTCCCCGTACGGATGCTCCTAGGAAGAAAATAATGATGAAAACCAGCCTCACTGCTATGGCAACAGCGGCCACTTCTGACTTCCCCTCCTGACTACAGGCCTGGTGAGGAAGTCTGCCGGGTGGGGGAGTGGGGGGGGGTGTGTGTGTGTCAGGAACCCCTCCCCCCCAGGGCTTTTGGGTCCCCCTTCCACTACCGCAACAGTCTTGGGCTCAGATCCCAGCTTCCCCACTTCTTCCAGCAGAGAATCACCGCAGCCACCAACATCGGGACAGCCCTTCACAGCTCAGACTGATTGATGCCCCCACGTGGGTTACTAGCCCCACTGGACAGATGAAGACACTGAGGCTCTGAGCAGCGAGGGGCGATGTCTACTAGCCTGGTATCCTTCCGTCTGTACTGCCCTTACTCCCATCAGGCACAGGGCCGTTGACCCGTGCAGGTATCCCACTCTGATTCCTCTGTGGCACAAAGGAATAAATGAGTGGAAGGAATGTCACCCCCACCCCATCCTGCCCCCCTCTTCCTCTCCAGGTAATCTATTCCGCTCTGTGGAGTAGGGGTGCTCTGCTCTGGTCTAGCCCAAGTGGGCCGGACAGGGGTCATGTGGGGCCTGGGAGAGTCTGCACAGTGAGAAGGGTGCCCCCAGGTGCCTGGGCGGAAGTGTTTCCCTTCAAAATGCCTGGCCCTGAACTTTAGCACTAGTCTTAATGCTAGTATTTTGTACACGCTTACTCTGGGCCAGGCTTCGTGCCAGGCACTTTGCATGCACCATCTCCCTTAGCTCTCACAAGCAGGGTGAGGAGTGAGGGATGGGCCATCATCCCTGTTCTATGGTGGGGGAGTGAGGGGGGGAAGGGGGGAGGGAGAGGAGCCCGAGATCTCAGGGCTGGAGCAAACCCAGGTGGTCTGACCCCAGAGCCCAGAGCTTTTAACAGATACCTGCAGCCCCGGGAGACTGTCTCCTCCTTCTCCCTTCCCCCACACCCAGGCAGGCTAGGAAGATTAAAGGGGGGGGGGTGCAGAGGAGCAGAGGGGAGGCTGCTGAGCTGCCGCCTGCAATCATTTCCTGGCCCTGGGCCAGAAGGCTGCAGGCAGAACCTGTTGGAGGAAGAGGTGTTTGCTGTCTGCGGGAAGTGGGGTGCGGGAGGGCCCCCTGGGAACGGGGCGGGGCCTGTCTCTAGGCCCGGGGTTCACAGGAGGAAGGAAGGGGAGTACCTACTATGTGCGCGTGCTGAGCCCAGCACTTTACAGGTGGCATTTCATCTTATCCCCAAAGTGACACTAAGAGATAATAGCTAACACTTATATGCCGAGTGTCTCTTGAGTGCTTAGCATATGCTTGGATTCATTTATCTTCACAGAGACATGGCAGGTAGAGACTGAGATCACCCTGCTTGGCACACAGGGAAACGAAGCATAAAGAGGGAAGTAACAGTGTCACAGGCTGATACAGATCTGACCCAGGTCCCCTGGCCCTAGAGTCCATGAGTAAGAGATTCACTATCCGGCCAGGGCAGCGGCATCCCATTTTCCAGAGGAGGAGAGTGAGGCCCTTGTCTTGAGGCCACCAGGTGTCAGAGTGGGGGTCAAGTCCCATCTTCTGGGACTTTCTGACTTTTTTAGTGGCACATCCTCCACTGATGGGCACCTTTGCCACCGCTCCCCAGTAGCTCCCTGCCTGGAAACATGGAGAGCATGGGGAAGGTTCTAGCTGCGACTCTTGGCCCACGGCTCTCCAGACTGAGCAGAGGAGCTTATTTTGTTCAGGGTATTTTTGTCTGGATTCACACACCTAACCACGATCCTTTCCAGAAATGGCGTCAGCCCACTTCCTAGAATAGTTCACAAATGGGGCTCCACTGCCCTCCTGGGCCTCTGTGTACCCGTCTGTACAAAGGGTTGGAGGGTTGTTCTCTGGGAAGCCATCTGGCTTCTGGCCTGGGAGCTTCCCATTAGCAAACAGTCATGACTCTGCGCCTTACAGACACGCCGCCCTCCAAAAGGCTTCTGGTGATTTCTATCGGCCGTGTCCTAAGTATTGACTAAATGCCAGGCGCCGTGCTGAGTGCTCTCCCTGGATTCTCTCACTGAGGTTTGCTCGGGAGCCCTAAGAGGCAGGTACGATCGTCTCCATTTACAGAGGAAGAAAACAGCTCAGACTGAGTAACCTGCCTGTTTCACGTTCCTGGAGAAGAGTGGAAGCAGACGTCTCAGCATCCATTGCCTGGTTCGGCTGATCGCGGATGTCCAACATTTGGCCATAGCAGGCCCTGAAAAACGGAGCCCGCCCCCCCCCACCCCCATCCCATCCCATCAGGCCTGGGGAGCCAACCAGCCCAGCCTGTCCCGCCACAACAGCCACAGTGTGAGCCCCGGGCCGGGCCCCAGACAGTCTCTCACTTTGAGGGGGCGATCCTGTCTCCTCGGTGCCTATCTTGGGGATGACAGCTAGTGGCAGCTTGGGACAGCAGTCTGCTCAGAGGGCTCATGGGGCTGCTGACAGCAGACAGGCAGTGACAGGCTGGAGCAGCTGGCACCGCCCGAGGCAGATCAGGCACCTGGGAGCCTCTGCAGGCACCCCACCCCCAAGTCCAGACCCTTGGGGGTGTTCAGGACCAAAGCAAGAATACCCACAGAGCACCGTGTGTCTAAGTATTTAAGTTACGAACCAAGCTAAACAAACTCCCAGATAAAATATGTCCTATCTTCCCTTCTAGACATCATGGTCCGGAAGGCCGGGCTGTGAATTTAAATCCCTCTGTCTCCTCAGAATACTGTGCTAGAACATAGTAGTGTCCAGCCAGCCCTGGTCAGCATTCCTACTTCTGTCTCCCTTCTGGGCAGGGGCCTACCACACAGGTCTGGACACCCCCCCCCCCCCCGGATACATGTCGGCAACATCCACACCCGTCCCCCGCCCTTCACAGTCGGCCTTTGTCCTCCGGCCTGGGGGTGCACACACACCAGCCACACACACACGCTGTCCTCTGGAAAAACCCTGGCAGGTCCTGAAAGTGAGCCTGGGGCTGACGGGACAGGGGACTGGGACCTGCCAGTGAGCACACTGGAGAATCCTCACGGGAGACGCATTCCCAAAGCAGAGCCTCAGGCCACACAGGTGCCGGGGCTCTGGGAGCAGCTCGGGAGGATGAGGAGGGCTTGGAATTTAGCATCGGGCAATCGAGGCAAACCCCAGCTCGTGCCTTGCTTACAGACTCCTTGCGAGGCCACACTGACCCACTGACCAGCGTCTCTGAAGAAGTCCTCTGCCTCCAGGGGCGCCTGGGTGGCTCAGTCGGTTAAGCGTCCGACTTCAGCTCAGGTCACAATCCTGCGGTTCGCGAGCTCGAGCCCCGCGTCAGGCTCTGTGCTGACGGCTCAGAGCCCGGCGCCTTCCTCGATTCTGTGTCTCCTTCTCTCTCCGTCCCTCCCCCGCTCGTACTCTGTCTCTCTCTCTCTCTTGCGCTCTCAAAAATAAATATCAGAAAAAAATTATTAAAAAAAAAAAAAATAGAAGCCCTCCTGCCTCCCACACTCCTGAATCCGCAGTACCTAGCACAGTACCTGGCACGGGGTAAGCACCAATAACCACCTGATGACGGAGTGAGCGAAGCAGCCTTGTGATTATTCACCCAGGCTCACAGGGGTCAATCAAGCACCACAGGTTCACGAAGGGCCAGAAAGCTCAGACGCCAGGCTCCCGGTCCAGGGCGTGAAAGTCGAGGTGGAAAAACAAATGTTATGTCCAACAGAGTGCAGCAAATGCAAAGGCACTGTGCTGTGAGGCACGTGCAGCTGGGGTGCTTACATCAATGTGGCCTGAGCCCAGCGACCGGAAGTGGTGAGCGTTAGGGCTGGCGGACCTGCCTGGGCATCCTAGTGTCCCACTGGCTAGACCAAGTAATTCTCCCAGTGTGGTCCCCGGACCGGCAGTATCGGCAGGCTTTATCTTAGCCCTACTAAATCAGAAACTCAGGGCAAGGTCCAGAAATCTGTATTTTAAGAAGCCTCCCCCGCCCCCCAGATGATTCTGCTGCACGTTCAAGTTTGAGAAGCCCCACGTCAGACTTCTTCTTGAAGGCAACAAGGAGCCATAGACTGCTGTACACAGAGGGAGCCCGGTCCAGAGCGGCACTTCACTACGGTCACTGGGGGAGTCTGTTGAGGGGCTGGTAAAAGGTCC
The DNA here is from genome assembly GCF_007474595.2 of Lynx canadensis. NCBI lineage: Eukaryota > Metazoa > Chordata > Mammalia > Carnivora > Felidae > Lynx > Lynx canadensis. The sequence continues at coordinate 23,255,918 of NC_044310.1, forward strand.
ACGTCGGAAAGCTGGCCCCATGTGGACCCTCACCTCCACCGGGACAGGGCCGCTGCCTCTGTCCGATGCCCAATCTATCGGCACATGTGAGGGAAGGGGCCACTGGGAAGTCAAGACCCTTGCTGGGCACAGGGCTGCTGCCAGGGTGACCACCTGTCACTGGGGGAAGGGGGCAGCGCCCCACGGAGGGTTCAACGAAGGAGAGCTGGGTGATCATGGCAACCTCCCCTCAGGTGGGACAGGGTAATGGAAGGAGGCCTGGCTGTCCCACGTACCCCGCTCCCATTCCCAGGAGGGAGCACCACTGACCCCACAGTCCTCCTCTGCCCGCATCTAGCTCATCATCCCCTCCTCTGTCCATCTGGGCCCCAGGTGGCAGTGTCTCCCCCCTCCACATCCTGAAGACACAGTTTCCTTGCCATAGCCTAAGGGCTGGGGGGCTCTCTCCTTGGTTACAGCCCTAGCTCCCGTATCCATGGTGATCCTCTCTCACGAGGCCCAAGACCCTCATCTGCCAGGCCTTCACCTTCCTTTGCCGAGAGTGGTCCTGGGGTTGGTGGCCCAGATCAGTAGCAGGGCCCTTACTCTCTTTAGCGGACACGGGGTGAGGAAAGGGGACAAAGGGCATTCAACGTGCTGCCTTCAACCAGGAGATGTATGCAAAGGACGCATTCAACGGCTTCCCAAGGCCCAACAGGGAAGCTCAGAACAACTCAGGCCCAACCTGAAGCTCGGGAGAGGGCAAATCACCCCGTCACACCTGATAGAGCATAAAGCACGAGGAGTCTAGAGTCCCACAGGCCAGCACGGTGTTATCTTAGGCAGGCTCTGTGACCTCCCAAGCCTCAGTTTTCCACACCTGTACGTCAGAGATATTCGTCTCCACCCTCTAGGGTTCCTGCAAGATGAAGTGAGGAGAAGCATCTGAATCAAGAGGCACGGTGCTCAGGGGCGCTGGGTGGCTCAGGCGGTTGAGCATCTGACTTCGGCTCAGGTCGCGATCTCACAGTTCATGAGTTCAAGCCCCGCGTCAGGCTCTCTGCTGTCAGCCCGGAGCCCGCTTTGGATCCTCTGTCCCCCTATCTGCCCCTCCCCTGCTGGTGCTCTCTATCTCAAAAATAAACCTTAAAAAAGAAGCAGCAGCAGAAGAGGAGGAGGAGAGGCAGCAGCACAACACCCAGCACCTCCTTGTCTTCCTGTCCCTCTGGGAGCCAGGGACCGTCTAGCTGGATCATTCCCCCACTGACATCCTAAAGTCTGGGTTTTCTGAGAGGAGGCTGTCAGACATTACCTTTGTTCCTACACCAGACAGCCTGTCCCTGCCTCCTGGGTGACCTCTCTCTGCTGGTGGGACACCTGGTGGGGAAGACAGTGGCCCTGGGACCAGAAAACACTCCATAAACACGGACTTCTGGTACTGGTATTATTACTGCTAGACTTCCGACGGGCGAACGAGTACTGCCTGGTAAATTGCTTCCTGCAGGTAATTTACATTTCCTATTGTCAGTGTAGTCTTCAGTCACTACCATCTGATACAGGAGTTTTCCAGAGAGCAGGAGCCAGGCTGGGCTTCTGTCTTCCTGCAACCCCCGGCCCAGGCCCTGGCAGGGAGCACCCAAGGAGCCCAGCACAGAAGGGACGAGGCAATCATCTGCTCTAACTTAGCACGCAAAGCAGAAGCTCTCCTTCCTAGTCTTTTACCAAGTGTTTGAACGCCTCCAGGGATGGGCTCCTTAGTCCCTGCTGCACAGCACTCCAGGGAGGCTGAGCTCCATGGGGTGAGCAGGGGCTAAATGGGCGGCTGCAGGACTTGGGGCTGCAGGGAACTCCGGGGCCACCCCCACCCCCATGGCCTAGCAGCCCCCCTTCCCCTCCCACTGAGAGTTGATAATAGGAGGGGTTCTAATTATGCTCTAATTGCTTTCTTCCAGGCAGTTTCTCTGGAGCCAAGGAGTTCAGAGTTCATGAATAAATGAAGAGGGAGGAAGCGGGAAGGGATGTTTATTGATCCACAAATCTCTACGTGCCAGTGTCTCTGCCCACAAACGCTTGGGCATGCAGCTTGTGTGCAGTTTTGAACACATACACACAAAACACACAGACGTGCACACCACAGCCCCAAACGTCTCTCTCCAAAGGACGAGCAGGGGGTAGAAGGAAGGTAACAAGAAATCTCCTCAAGTGGCTTTAGGTCCCAGTCCCAGCGCTGCCACTGACTTATGGCCTCGGGCAAACCAGGGTCTTCCCGCCTGTATGGTGGAGGAGCAAAGGTAACGTCTGACAGCCTCCTCTCAGAAAACCCAGCTGTTAGGATGCCAATGGGGGAAAGATCCCGCTGGACGGAACCCTGGGCTGGGCCAGATGGGCACTGCTGCCCTCAGACTCCCCCCGCTTTCCTCTAGATGCCTCCTTCCCTAAGAAGAACCCGGCCAAACAGCCGGGTGCTCCAGGGACATGGTGGGAGGAACACTTATATCTCCATGCTGGCGGGTCACCTGGTGGGGGAAGGGCAGGGCTCCGGACCGGATGTCTGCACTGCCACTCACCAGCTCAGTGGCCCTGGCCACGCACTTCTTGAGGCTCAGTGGTTTCGTCTATTAGATGGCAATGGTAGACTAGGCAACAGCCTTAGCCGAGCGCCTGGCACAGAGTAATAAGCATTTGGTAAGCGGTGGCTATGACTGCTAATATGTTACAAACCTGCACAGTACAGGTTTGGTGCCTTCATTACAGGTGAAGAAACTAAGGCACAGAGAGGTCAAGCAACTTGCCCCAAATCACGCCTTAAGTGACAGAATTTGAACCCAGGCCCATCGGACCCCGAAGCCTCTGTGCTCCAGCCTTGGTTCTCCGCTGTGTCTGATTCATCTCGTCCCCAAGAGGTGGCACACAGTAGGTGACCGCAGTAATGTACTGAATGACAGAGAAATGCGGGAGAAAGACGAGCATAAAAAAATCAGGCTCTGTTTCCAGTGACCAGGGTGAGCAGCTTGATGGAGGGAGAGCTAGGACAAGGTTTCTTTCAAGGTCAAAGCGAAGTGCTGGGTCTGAGGGACCCCAGGACGCCGTGCCTCCTCAGCAGCTGGGGCCAGGTGGGGACAAGGGGCATCCTTTGTATGTGCTTGTGGAAAGGAGATCTTTCTACTCCTTCACGACTTTTCTCTAAGCTAGGAATCCGGCTTTTTGCATCAGCCAGCACCTTGCTGTGTGACTTCGGGCAAGCGACTTCAGTTCTCTGAGCCCTGGAGCCCTGCATCTAGGAAACGGGAGTGACAAGGGTCCACGCCTGGGGCTGCTTCCAGGGGGACAGGAGCACATATGTGAGGCAAGAGTGGAGGCTTGGGGATCCGACTGCCTGGCTTTGAATCCCAGCTCTGCCGCGGCCTGATGGAAGTGCGGCTTCCGTCAGATTCTGCTTCTGTGACACCGGGATGACGCGTCTACCACACCAGGGTGGAGCAGGGGGGTGCGGGGTGCGCTCCCAGGGGTAACGCGGCTACCACGGTAAGCAGTGTGGCAGAAATGTTCGATAAATCTCCCTGCTAGAATACCCACATGCAGAGACCCTGCAGTCCATTTCACATGTGGGGACGCAGCCCCAGAGAGGGGCAGGGACTAGTCCAAGGTCACAGAGCCAGTTCAGGGCAGAGCCGGGCCCCTGTGGGAGCTAGCTGTATGCAGGGCCCCCTGTCCACACCTCAGCTTGAACAGATCACCACGAGACCCTTCCCCGCACCTGGGCCACCCTGCTTAAGGCTTGCTCGGGGCTGGGGGGTGCTGAAGCTCCCTTCTCCTGTCTTCCCGGCTGGCTCCAACCAGCGGGGTGTGTCACAGAGCAGGGAGGGTGACCCACCTTCCTGGCCCACCCCGTCAGCCCCTTCACTCCCGGGGCTGGCTGCAGAGGCCTCAGAAACAATCCAGGGGCCCAGGACTGGAACACCATTTGTCAGCCCTGCATGGTGGTGGCGGGCTCGTTTCCATGGCAACCGTGCGGTGTGAAGGCATCCTGGCATCATTAGGGAGTGAGCTGAGTAGTATAAACAGAGGCTGCAGTAGATTACACGCCTATTATGAGCAGTCTCGGGCTCTGAGCACTGGTAATTATGCCTAATTGTGCATTTAATTGTGTAATTGAAAACCCACATCTCTGACTCAGGCTGGGGCTGCAGAACCTACCCCCCCACCTTCAAAAAAAAAAAAAAAAAAAAAAAGAGGCTTAGGAGCCATCACTACCCTGAAAATCCCAGGGCTGCCTCCCTTTCTAGAGCAACGGGGTAGCCAGAGTGGACGTGGTGGTAAAGAGCTCGGCCGGGCTCTGTGACTTGGGATGGGGTGAGGGGGAGCATACTGAATTAAGGCAGAGCAACTGGCTAGGAGCACAAAAATGCCCACCAGGTTTTCATTATTCGTAACAGATACCATTTTATGTTATTGCCACTGCCCTCTCAGGACCTAGAACCAGCATCTGGTGGTTTCCAAGGGACCTGGATCGTCGTCAGATCCATCACACATCCAAGGGGTCATCCAACTTACAAATTCTTCACCTCTGCCAGGGACAGGGAACTCACCACCTGACTGTCGGTCCGCCACTGCAGAGCCTCGATAGATAACCTGAAGACCACTGATGGAGTTCAACAATCTCCTCTCCAGTTCCCAGTTTCACAGACTGGAGAAAATGAGGCCCCGGGAAGGGCAGGGCCAGCTCAAAGATGCACAGGAAGTAAGTTCCAGAACCCCGGGATTCTGACTTGCAGCAGAGGGCATACTTTGTACCCCAGGGTGACCTCGCACCTAGAATTGTGCCCGGCACTTTGTGGGTGCTTCATAAATATTTGCTGAATACAATTCCGGGTAGGGTTAGCTGGTGGCAATTCTTACTCTCTGACCCAACAGGATTTAGTTTTTTTCTGGATTTGAAGAAGTTGACCTGCAGCGGCCCGGGGTTTGGGATAGGTCAGAACCTCCTGCTCTTGAAACTCTGTGGTCTGAGACTTGAGTTTACAACCAAATATGCCGTGTGGGCATCTGGGACGGGGACAGTATGGACGCTCACCCAGAAGGCAGAGGAAAGGAGAGGTCACGTGAGCCCCCTGACTACCTGACACCTGGGTGTAAAGCCTTGGGCAGGCCACTCGAGGCAGGAGTGTCCCCCTCTGCTCAGAGCCCGATTCTCACATCCTCGCCACTGCCCTCCAGCACGACAGGCTAGTGTAGCAGCAAGTCTGGTCTCTACCTGGGAAAGGATGGAACTCATTGCTAACTCAGAGCTGGAGGTCCTCCTAGATGATGAGTCCAGCTTCTCCCTTTATAGAGGGGCCACACCTTCCTGTCTGCTCCCCTCTGATTGAGTGCTGGGCTCTGTGCCCAGAGCTCTCTCTCTCTCTGCGTTATCTCAGGCCACCCTGTGAGGGGGTGCTATTATTATTCCCATTTTATGGAAGAGAAGACTGAGGAGCAGTAAGGCCAAAGCCACACAGCTTTAGAACTTCTGCTTCACCTGTGTCTTCTACTCATTCAAAAGGGGACACGCCCCCTCTCCTAGATGCCACAGTATTCAGATTCATAGAACGTGCTATGCCATTTCTGGAGCATTTAAGAGTGTGAACCCTTTGTGAGCTCCACTCAGCACAGTTTATCTCAAAGGAGCCTCCTGGCAACTCTCAGAGGCAGATTATTATCCTGATTTAGAGAACTGCAGGTGCAAGCTCAGAGAGGTTAAGTGTCTTGCCCAAGGTCACCCAGCTACAAAGAGGCAGAGATGTAACTCAAAGCCCAGCCTGACCCCAAAGCTCAAGCTCTCCCCTGTTGACCTCTCTGCCTCTCGTTCACCAGCTGCTTTGAGAGGCAGAGGCCAGGAGGCCAGGTAACACAGTCAAGCCTGCAGCCACATTAACAGCTCTTCTAAAACCTTGGTACTGGGGCGCCTGGGTGGCTCAGTCTGTTAAGCGTCCAACTTAGGCTCAGGTCATGATCTCGCAGTCCGTGAGTTTGAGCCCCGCATCGGGCTCTGTGCTGACCGCTCAGAGCCTGGAGCCTGTTTCAGATTCTGTGTCTCCCTCTCTCTCTGACCCTCCCCCGTTCATGCTCTGTCTCTCTCTGTCTCAAAAATAAATAAACGTTAAAAAAAAATTAAAAAAATAAATAAAAATAAAAATAAAACCTTGGTACTCACTGGCAGAAGCATCTCTGATTCACCTGCCCTCTCCCTCTCCAGGTCAAGGCCTGGAGGGCTGAGGGCACTGCTACTGGGCTCCCTCTTACCAAAACTGGCTCCGTCCCCTGGGGCTGGGAACTAGCTTTAAAAAAAATTTTTTTTGATGTTATTTTTCAGAGAGCGTGCGAATGGGGGAAGATCAGAGAGGGGGATAGAGGATGTGAAGCAGTCTCTGCACTGTCAGCACAGAGCCCAATGTGGGGCTCAAACCCACAAACCAGGAGATTATGACCTGAGCCAAAGGCTCAACCGACTGAGCCACCTAGGTGCCCCTGGAACGAGCTTGTAAAAAGCACATCTCGGGGCGCCTGGGCGGCTCAGTCGGTTAAGCGTCCGACTTTGGCTCAGGTCATGATCTCGCCATTTGTGGGTTCGAGCCCTGCACTGGGCTCTGTGCTGACAGCTCAGAGCTTGGAGTCTGCTTCGGATTCTCTCTGCCCCTCCCCTGCTTGTGCTCTGTCTCTCTTTCTCAAAAATAAATAAACATTAAAAAAAATAAATAAAATGGGAATGCAAGCCGGTGCAGCCACTCTGGAAAATAGTATGGAGGTGCCTCAAAAAACTAAAAATAGAACTACCCTACGACCCAGCAATTGCACTACTAGGCATTTTTATCCAAGGGATACAGGTGTGCTGTTTCGAAGGGACACACGCACCCCCGTGTTTATAGCAGCACTATCAACAGTAGCCAAAGTATGGAAAGAGCCCGAAAGTCCACCGATAGATGAATGAATGGATAAAGAAGATGTGGTATATATATACAATGGAGTATTACTCGGCAATCAAAAAGAATGAAATCTTGCCATTTGCAACTGCGTGAATGGAACTGGAGGGTATTATGCTAAGTGAAATTAGTTAGAGAAAGACAAATATCATATGACTTCACTCATATGAGGACTTTAAGAGACAAAACACATGAACATAAGGGAAGGGAAACAAAAATAATCTAAAACAGGGAGGGGGACCAAACAGAAGAGACTCATAAATATGGAGAACAAACTGAGGTTGCTGGAGGGGTTGTGGGAGGGGGGATGGGCTAAATGGGTAAGGGCACTAAGGAATCTACTCCTGAAATCATTGTTGCACTAGATGCTAACTAATTTGGATGTAAATTGTAAAAATAAAATGAAAATGAAAAAAGTGGAATGAATATCCTATTCATATCCAAGATATTTTCCATTACATCATACAGACTGTTGTTTTAAAGAAAAAACCCCTCAATCCTATCATTCTATAAATAAATTTCTAGTTTAATTTAAAAAAATAAAAATAGGGGCGCCTGGGTGGCGCAGTCGGTTAAGCGTCCGACTTCAGCCAGGTCACGATCTCGCGGTCCGTGAGTTCGACCCCGCGTCAGGCTCTGGGCTGACGGCTCAGAGCCTGGAGCCTGTTTCCGATTCTGTGTCTCCCTCTCTCTCTGCCCCTCCCCTGTTCATGCTCTGTCTCTCTCTGTTCCAAAATAAATAAACGTTGAAAAAAAAATTTTTTTTTTTTTTAATAAATAAAATAAATAAGAAGCACATCTCTGGGGCACCTGGATGGCTCAGCAGGTGAAGCATGAGACTCTTGATCTTGGGGTTGTGAGTTCGAGCCCCACATTGAGCATAGAGACTGCTTTACAAAAGGGGTAAAAATAAAAACCCCAAACAAAAACCACATCTCGGGTCTCAACTTGCTCATCACCCTATGCCCTGAAGCCAGAGGACAGAAGAGATGTCAGTCATCACGTTGACCATCCAGATTTTACAAGCATTCTCAAATCGTCTTCCCCGATCACTCATCTGAGGCCCAGACTGTATCTTCTGTTTCCTCGGTGACAAGTCACTTCATGTCCGGCCTCAGTATGCCCATCAGGAAATGGGTATAAAAACCACACCTGAGCCTGAGGGCTCATGGGTCTTCAATACAGGTTAATTTCTTCCCTGGATAACTTTCCCTCAACCTGCCTCTTAGCAACCTTCCACTCAGCACAGGCCTTGGGGTGCGCAGAAATGGGGGACAAGCAGCTCAGAAGGTCTGGGGTTTAAATGCTCATTCTGCCCCTGCTATCTATGTGGCTGTGGATACTCCAGACGGCAACGAGGGACTAGGTATGTGAAGTGCTGAGCCCAGGGCCTGGCTCACAGGAGAGTAGTTGCTGTCATTATTTCCCTCCAAACCGTCCATTTGCCACATAAAGAAACTGAGACCTGAAGAGTTTATGGAAATGACTCTGACCGCTAAAATCTCTGACCCCGGCAGAGAGGGGGGCTGCGGTGGCCTGTCCAAGTCTCGAGGCAAATGGCAGGGAGCCACAGGGAGCAATCCCCACTGGCACGATGCCTATACCGTCTCATGGGGTCCCCCCAAGCTGCCACGGGGTACGAGCTGATGTTCTGACTGCTTCACAGGAGAGAGGCGGAGGCTCAGAGAGGGTAAGGGACTCGCTGGGAGTCACAAAGCGAGGCAGCGATGTCGATCTGACTGACCCCAGAGGTGGTGCTCCTGACCTCCTGACCCCACCCAGGGCTGGACTCAGAGCAGCTGCCAGTGACGGGGCACTTATCTCAAAAACCTGCACCTGCCTACCCCTACAAAGGAGCCAACTAGGCCCTCCCGTGCCCCACCTCTCCCCCAGGCTCTCTTTTCTCTTCCACCTTGCTCTACCTGCCTCGTAAGGGTCTTCAGGGCTGTTTGCTCTCAGCCTGTCCATCTGCAGAAGGGAGCTGACTACCCCCGCGGTGGTGCAAAGGGATGCGAGGAACAAAACGGTCAGTGGCCCAGACAATTCTGTGCTCTGTGCTCTGACTCCAGAGCCCGGCTGGAGAACCCGAGGCACCTAGAGCAGAGCAGACCCTCCCCGGGAAGCCACCAGCTTGCAGACGAAGCTGCTTCAGAGCGCGCTCCCTCCAGTCCTTACCATCACTATTGCTAATAACGACATCAATCAGGTTGACCACGTTTCACACCATTACTCCCAGCTCAGCAGGAAGCTACATATTTTCCCCCTCACGCACCACCTTCCAGAAAGAAGAGCTTTCCAGAAGGGACGAGCAGGCAGCGTTTCTCTAAATACCTACCATGTGCACGGCACCTGGCTAACCCCTTTTCTACAACCCTGCAAGGTGGGGGGGGGGGGTACTCTTTCTCTTTGAGGGAGGAAGAAACTAAAGCCCAGAGGAGTGAATGCAGGTGTCCAAGGTCACCCAGGGCTGGGACGGAGAACAACCGTGGCAGTGATGTATCACTGAGCACTCAATGGCTCACCGTGCCAGGCACGTGCACGATCCCACTGAAATATTACCATGTTCAGATGAGGAAACTGAGGCTTGAGGCAGTGAAGAGACCGGTCTGAGGACACACACTGCATAAACATGAGCGGCCGACAGGCGCAGGCGGAGAGGGTGGCTCTCTGCTTGGGCCCATCCTGGTCCTGCCACTGGCTAGCTTAGAGACCTCGGGCGAACTTCGTCACCTTCCTGAGCCTCAGTTTCCTCATCTGAAATAGGGGATAGCGAGAACGTCCATCCCACTGTGTGGAATAACGATAAGGATAAAGACAGTAGGCAAGAAAAAAAAAGCTAACGTTTATCGATCATTTAACATGCACCAGGCACTTTGCCAAACACTCTACATATGTAAGCTCATTTGGTTAAATGAGGTAATGCATATAAAGTGCTTAGCACAGGACTCCAGAAATGGGAGCGATAATGATGATGAAGAAGAACTGATGAGGATTCCCTTGGGCAAATCTCCTTGGTTCATCTTACAGGAAGAACAGAGTGCCTGTAAGGTCTCAGGAAGGAGGCGGACCTGGAAAGAAGGGCAGGGGTTGGACAGGGGTTGGACAGGGGGAAGGAAAGGAGACACACGTACATTCAGGGACGTGAACGGCATTTAAAAGGTCAAGACGATACACTAAGTAGGAGCACGTGGTGGCTCAGTCGGTTGAGCATCTGACTCTTGATTTTCGCTCAGGGCATGATCTCAGGGTTCATGGGTTCACCGGGGCTCTGTGCTGACAGCTAGGAGCCTGCTTGAGATTCTCTCTCTCTCCCACTCTCTCTCTCTCTCTGCCCTTCCCCTGCTCATGCATGCTTTCTCTCTCTCAAAATATGTAAATAGGGGCGCCTGGGTGGCGCAGTCGGTTAAGCGTCCGACTTCAGCCAGGTCACGATCTCGCGGTCCGTGGGTTCGAGCCCCGCGTCAGGCTCTGGGCTGATGGCTCAGAGCCTGGAGCCTGTTTCCGATTCTGTGTCTCCCTCTCTCTCTGCCCCTCCCCCGTTCATGCTCTGTCTCTCTCTGTCCCAAAAATAAATAAACGTTGAAAAAAATATGTAAATAAACATTTAAAAGAAAAAGAAAAGATGATACGCTGAGTAGAACTCGGGAAAGGAAGGGACCCAAGACGTTCTGCAGAATGGTACCGGACGGAGACGCCCTGAAACCTCCAGGGCCAGCTGGACGTGGTCCCACAGTCCCCGATGGATAGAACTGGCAGGACCCCAGAGACACAGACCAGGGGTGCTTCCCATTTTACAGATGGAAGAAACCAAAGCTTGCAGTGGGAAAAAGACTTGTCTGAGTTTACAGGATGTCAGTGGCAGAACTGTACTTGAACCCAAGCCTTCTGTCAGCTCAGCACCCAGCTACCTGCTGCTTCCCACAAAGGAAGACTGCAGGGCGAGGGGGACCTGGATACATTTGGGCCACAGTTCCAGGAAAGCGCCCCATCGTATATATCATTATGATGACAGGAAGAAGCTATAGTTGATGAATGCTCACTCTGTGCCTGGCACAATGCTAAGTTCGTTATATGCATTTACCCCTCCCAACAACCCTAAGAATTCAGAACGGTTTATATTATCTCTTTTTCACAGGTGACAACATTGTGGCTCAGAGAGGGTAAGCAACTTGCCTAAGACCACACGGCTAGGAAGTGACAAAGCCAGGACTCGAACCCAGGCCTGTCCTATCAAACTCCAGAGCCCTGTCCCTACACTTGTCCCTCTGAATGGTACAGCCCCTACACTTGCCCCTCCTACCCTCCAGTAAACACTCACCCCTACTCCCTCACCCAAAGCCAGTCTATCCCAACTACAGAAGAGTGTTCAGAGCTAGCCTGTTTCATCATAACGATCAAACCCCGTCCAAAAGAGAAAAGTGACAGCTCGTCTTCTAAAGTTTTCAGCTGAGAAACATTTAACAGCCTTTTCCTTCTCGGCCCCTTTCCACCGGGTGAGAAAACAGGCTCCCTTCTCTCTGGGATGATGTCAGGCTGGTGGATTCCAGCATCCAGGAGTACATGACAGAAGCTGCTAGGCAGCAGAGGCTCCTGGGAGTTAGTGACAGCTGAAGGGACCCGCTCTGCAATCCGCCCAGACAGAACAGAGGCAAGAGATCGATTTCCAAGTCCCTTCTTGGAGCACGCCCTCCCCCCAAATTATCTCACGTAATTCCCATAAGTTGTCCGAAGCACCCAGCCAAGATGTATTAGAGTCAGAATCCGACCCAGGTCTCGCCTACTTCCAGAGTCCCTATGCTGGCAAACTCTCTAAGCAGAAGGGTGGGGTTAGCTTAGCTGGGGAGAGTTCTGGAGGCTGGGAGTAGTAAGGACAAAGACCCCCTGATTGCTCTGGGCCAGAACTACTTATTTATAATTAAGAAGGCAACAGGAATGCTGGTCACCTGCCTGGCTTCAAAGCCTGGCGCTTAGCTGTAGAACTTTGGGCAGGTTACTTTACGGGATATGAGGATTAAATTAGTAAATACGTGGAAGAAGGCTTACAAGAGCACCCAACATCCTAGTAAATGCTCCCCAAAGCTAACCGCTGTCGGCAGCAGCAGAGAATGAGCACGGGGCAGACCAACAACAGTGCCTACCTTTGGGGTGTGGGACAGGCATGGAGGCAAATGTACGTTTAAGTTCTGCCGTTTGACTAGGGATGGGTTCATTTTTACAATATGTATGTAACTTTTTTTAAGCATGAAAAAAGTCCTACTTTAAAAATTAAAAATTAACACACAGAAAAAAAAAAACAAACCTCCGAAAAGTTTCATCACTCCTTGGCATTTTATATTCCTCCAAGTAGATAAAGAAGGGTGTTTCTACTGTGAGCCAGGCGTTGCCAGATACCTGATTCATTAATTTATTTTACAAATATTAATGGAGTGCCAGGCACTGTTCCAGCTGCTGGGGATTTAGTAGGGAACAAAACAGATAATCTCTGCCCTTCTGGAGTTTCCACTCTACCTGATTTTAATTAATCCCCACCCCCACCCCGCCCCCCGCAACCCTCAAGGATGGGCAATTTCCAGACAGGCAGACCAAGGCAGCCTGGCGAAGGGAAGTCGCTTGCCCTGCATCCCGCAGCCGGGAGCAGGGCTACTACCTTCAGGGCCTGGCTGTTTCTACCACTGCCCAAGAGAGCAAGTCTGTGGCTGGCAAGTTTGGGGCTGGCGTCCCCAAGAGGAGAGAAGCAAGATGAATGAGGAGGTCTGCACATCCAGACTCAACGCGTCACTCGGCGCTATTGTGTGCACCTGTGCTGGAGGAGGCGCGGTGGGCGCAGGCAACCGTGGAGACGAGGCTGTGGAGTTAGGCACCAGTGAGGCTCAGGTTCCCCCACCTCACACCCAGCCCGGACTCCTGCCCGTGGAGGTCCCCACGCACCTCTGCCTAGAAGCTCAGCACAGCTTCAAAACCCCCCAGTCGCCAGGCCTGAGCTCTAGGGTTAGGCGGGAGACCCTGACCTCTCTTTAACCCGCTTCCCAACGTCACCTGCCGGAGCCTGAAGGGAAGAGTAGACCTGGTCCTCGTGAGCCCCCAAATTCACTCCACTGGCCTCCCTCAGAGGAGAAGCAGAGTTGCCTAAGCTGGGGTTGGGCATGGTTTCCCCAGATGCTCCCCTCCCCACCCAGGGCACCCACCCCTCAGTGGTGCCAGCCAAGGCAACAGGGCTTGTCTGCGGGTCCCCACCCATGACACTCAGGTGCGACTGATGGAGAGCCCCCCCCCCCCCCGCCCCAGCCGCAGTGGCCACAGCCAAAGCAAGGAGGGCAGCCAGCACCCAGTTTGTCAGACTGCCCCAGGACCTGGCAGCTCCTGGTGACTCTCTCCAGAGAGGCGGGTCTCCATTCCCACCCAGGCTTGCTCAGTCAGGAGGGGGGAGGCAGGCAGCTACAGCACAAAGGAGGAGTGAACGGTTCTTGGAGTCTAAGATCCCAATACACACAGATGAACGTGGACCAGGAAAGGGTTAGAGATCTAGAGACACAGCAAGGAGAAAGCCGGAGACAAACACACACACAAACACACACGGAGGAGCAGAGACTTTGTGAGCAACACTCGCGCGGGCACAGACCCGGAGGACAGGAGAGCCGCGCACTCGAATAATCTAGAGGAAAACACCCAGCAGGGACCTCAAGGGATCCAGCTCAGCAGCCCGGGACACACCCCCGGCCCCAGCGAGCCACAGTCCCACAGCAGGCCACTCGCACGGTGCCAGGCGGGCGGGGGACCGGCGCACAGGACGCACTGGGGGACCGGGGAGAGCCGGGCGAGAAGCGCACACAAAGAGCCAGCCGGGCCAGCAGGAGCAGGCTCCGCCCGTCCGCCCCGTGACTCCAGCCCACCCCCCACCCGGGACTCGCGGCAGACACACACGGGCTGTGCAGCCCACCCGCACGCCCGGGACCCGCCCCGCCTGCGCCCCACCCGGCCCCGGCCGCCCGGCGCTCACCAGCTGCAGGCAGCAGAAGGCGACGAGCGTGCAGCGCCCGCTGCACTTGCCCATGGCTCCGGGGGCCGCGCGGGCCGTCCGCCGCGGCGCCCCTCTAGCTCGGCGGCCGCCGCCTCCTCTTCCGCGCCGCACGGGCTCCGCGTCCTCCCCGCTGCGCGCCCCGGGCGGCGGAGCCGGGCGCCTAGGGCCGGGCCCGGGGGCGCCGGGTCCTCAGGGCTGGGGCCGGCCGCTCGCGCCCCGAGTCCATGGTCCGTTGGCCCGCGCCGGCTCCGCCGCGCCGCGCCTCCTTTGTCTGGCCCGCCGGCCGCCAGGCGCGCCTCCTGCCCCGGGGCGGCTGGCGGGGAGCGCGGAGCGGGGAGCGCGGGCACCGAGCGCGGCGCACAGCAGCACTGCCCAGCTGGGGCAGCCGCCCGGGCGCTCGGCGGCCGCGGCTTCCCGGCCCCACCACGTGGCTCCGCCGCCGCCACCGGGAGGGAGTAAGGGAGGGGCGGGGCGGGGCGGCCTCGGGAGCAGAGGGGAGGGGAGAAGGGGTAGGGAAGTGGAGGGTGGAGGGAGAGACGGGGAGGGAGTGGAAGAGTGCAGGCTTGGGGGTGGACAGCCCTGGGTCAAAGCCGGACTTCACGGGCTGTGTGACCTTGGGCGAGTCACGTCGCCCCTCTGGGCCTCAGGTTTCTTAGCAAAGTGGGAATAACGTGTGCTTCGGAGTTGCCAAGGTGAAAAGCTGTTGTGTGAATAAAGCACTTAGCCCTGTGCCTGGCCCGCTGAGGGTGCTGGAGCACTCCTCTCTCCGCCCTGTCTGTAGGACCCCCCCCCCCCCACACACACACCCTGGGGTTCCAGCCTTGGACCTCTCCTGCCACTCTGGTTCCCAGGTCTGCTCCTCACCCCGGCCTCCCTCCTGAGTGTCTGGTCACATTTTCGTTCTTCCCTCTCTCCTTCTACTGGCATTTACTGAGCCGGGACTGCATACACACCCCTGGGGGCGCCCGGCTGTTCCAGAACCCATTGAGCTTCCCAGGGAACAGACAAGCTCCCAGAGGCATGTGGGTGAGCTGCCTGATGGCAGAGACAGAGGTTGGCGCAGGGGGGCTGTGGCCTGCCCCTAACCCCTAACTGAGGCTGCAGTGAGGAGGGAGTCAGCAGAAGACTGCCTTCTTCAAGACACTCTGAAAAGCACTCCAACTTCCAAACACACGCCAAATCCATGTAATCCCCGGCTCCCGGCCTCACTCCTAACTTCTGAGTCATCTTGGTGGTTAGGATCACTCAGGTGGAAATCCCTGAGGCATCCTCTGGGCTTCTCTATATCCCATCTGACCATTCTGTGAACCGTACCTTCCAGCTAAGGTCTATGAAATACCTACTATGGGCCAGGATCTCCGCTGGGGAGAAGGGGATGCACCAGTCTCTGTGCTCAGTGAGAAAACAGTCCAATGAGGGGTTGTCATTACAAGAAACATACAAATAAATACATAATGATGGATTCTGATGAGTGCCTTAAAGGACAATAAAGAGGAAAAGAGAAGAAGGGGGCACAATCCAGGTGTGGAGACCAGGAAGGGCCTCCTTGGGGAAATGACGTTAATATTGAGAAGACAATAGGAGGGAAGGAGAGGCAGAGGAGTGGTGAACAGTGTTCTGACAGAAGGAACAGAAGGTTGCCAATTCTTCCCATAGTCTCCATTCTGGCCAGCCCTCCTGACCCGGGGGCGGGGGTGGGGGGCAGTGTGATACGGATTCAGACCCATGGTTCTGGACCCGAATAGCCAGAGGCCAGCCCCCTCTCCTCCCTGGACTACTAAAATGGGCTCTTCTCTGGTCCCCCTCCCCCAGCAATTCCTCAGCATGCTGCCTGGTATTTTAAAACACACAGGCTGCAGGCGGGCCCCTGGGTGGCTCAGTCCATTCAGAGTTAAGCGTCCGACTTTGGCTCAGGTCATGATCTCACAGTTTGTGAGTTCAAGCCCTGCATTGGGCTCTGTGCTGATGGCTCAGAGCCTGGAGCCTGCTTCCGATTCTGTGTCTCCCTCTCTCTGCCTCGCCCCCACTTGTGCACACGCTCTCTCTCAAAAATAAATAAACAGAACACACACACACACAGGATATTCATAGAGTTGAAAGTACATGTGCTGAGGTTTTCACTTGGAAGAATAAAATAAGGTAACAGTGGGAACTTTTTTTCAGTCATGCTTGGCGAGTAACAGCTGTGTCCAACCAGGTTCTATGACTAGACAGGCTTCCAGGAGTCTGTGAAGTCCCTGAAATAATATGCAAAGCTTCGTGCGAGCAGATGTGCCTTTTTCTGGGGAGAGGCCCCGACAGCTTTCATCAGATTCTTCAAAGAGTCTGTTTCCCACAAAAGAATAAGAACTAACCCCACGAAGCCTCGGCCCAGATATAATGGTTCTCTAGCAGGCCCTCTCTGGGGCCTCTTCCAGATAGAGCCTCTGTCAGTTCCCCCCGAGACTCTAACAATGCAAATCGGTAATAATAACAATAATAGCGATAGCTTATTGAGCGCTTCCTCTGAGCCAGGCACTTGGCATATATCATCCCATTCAGTCCTTCTGCTGGGGCTGTGACCAGCCCTTGCCAGGCTCTCGGCTGTATCGCATCATGTTCCCAGGCCTGGCTGACTCGCTTTTAAGTCTGACCCATGGGCTAAGAGATGGCTTGTCTGACCTCAGAATTGGCCTCTGGCCCCCGGTCATTCCATTTAGCCCAAGTCCTGCCCTGATGAATCCACGCACACACAGGCTTCGCCCATTTTGTGCTGTCTGGAGTACATCTCCCGTCCAAATTCCCAGCCCGGAGAACTTCCCATTTCGAATCTTAGCTCCACAGTCACTTCCCCTCAGAGGCCTTCCTTAACTCTCTGTCACCTAGAGCAGTGCCTCACCTTTGGGCTGGCAGTGGTCTGTGCGATACCTCCGTTAGCACTTTTACTGGGATTTGCTGTACTTTTCTGATGTCGCTGGTCTCCCCCAATAAACTGTGCACTCTATGGGGAGCCAGCAACAGTGTCATAAATTACCTCTGCAACCCACGGGGCTGGGATCACGTCGGGAGTCAGCAAACACGTGGTAAATGAATGATCTTCCTGGCCTCAGGCTTCAGCATACTTTGTGCCCTCTTTACCACCTGGAAGTTCTAAGGGGGAAGGCAATCCAATTGTAGGAACAGCCAGAAACAGCTTTGAAAGACGTCGGGCGGGGGGGGGGGGTGTTAGGAGCTGGGGATGACGTCCGGAGGGGCTCGTCATAGCTGGCGGCGTGAAGGATGACTAACCCTTCAAGTAGGGAAAGACTGTGGGGCAAACAAAGCAGGATTTAGAAATAAAGGGCAGAGATGATTCAGAGCATACCCACGCTTCCTGAATGAGGAGGCAGAGTCATGGTCAGCCCTGGAGAGAGGCCCAGGGGGAGCTGTGGAAGGCCTGGGATTTATGAGGTGCTAAGGAGTTCCTCCTTGGCCCTAAACCAAGTGGTCACAGGGTCTGAACCTTCCACCGTGGCCCCTGTGAGGGTTGACACGGAAAGCTTCTGAGAAAGTTCGCTCCCAAGATGGCCGAAATGTGAAGCCAATTAATTTCTCCTTCTTCCACGTTAGAGGCCGGGACGTGCTCACCAACGATAGTTTCTGGGGTATTTTCTGACACCAACCAATTCTCCAACACCAGCCGATCGTTCAACAATTCACTTCAGGTCTGACACTAACTACCCAGAATGAGTGCAGACCCGCAGCTGAATTCAGGGTCAGTCTCCACGTGACCGCCTGTGTGTCGGATGCCTGCAGCAAGTCTGTGGTCACCCCTACTTCTGCCTGACCAGCTCTAAGTCGGGGGAGCCCGTGATCTCCTCCTTAGGTTCGATGATGTGCTTGTGAACGGCTCAGAGAACGCAGGAAGGTGCTTCACTTACCTTTACTGGTTTCTTAGAAAGGATACATAGTGAACAGCCGCTCTATGCCAAAAATGGGGAAAAAGACCAGATGTATTTTATATCATATCACAACAGCTAACATCTCTTAAGCATTTCTATACCAGGCACTGTTCTGGGCAATTTCTATGCAATGACTCATTAAACCTCCCAGCAAATCTTTAAGGTAGGTGCTATGATCATCATCCCCTCCTTTTTCCAGATGAGGAAACTGAGGCTCAGAGAGGTTAGATCACTTGCCCAGAATCATGTAACATAGAAATGGCAGAATCAAGATTTGAACCCAGGCAGAACCACTTTACCAACAAATTCCTATTCCATTCCTTACGTTTTCCAAACTTTTCTTTCTCTTTTAAAAACGCTTATTTATTTTGACACAGAGAGAGAGAGAGAGAGAGAGAGAGAGCGCACAAGTGGGGGAAGGGAGGGACGGAGAGAGAGAGACAGTTGGTTGTGTCCGACTTCAGCTCAGGTCACGATCTCACGGCTCGTGAGTTCGAGCCCCGCATCGGGCTCTGTGCTGACCGCTCGGAGCCTGGATCCCGCTTCGGATTCTGGGTCTCTCTCTCTCTGCCCCTCCCCCGCTCGTGCTCTCTCTGCCTCTCAAAATAAACGTTAAAAAATTTTTTTAAAAAATGAATAGGCTATCCCGAGAATCCTCGGGATAATGGCTTGGGGGTTAGCACACTGTTGGCCAGTCGTCTGGCATCGAATGGCATCGTCTACCATTTCTTTCTTTCTTCTTCCTTCCTTCCTTTCTTCTAAGTAATCTCTATATACAAAGTGAGGCTCGAACTTACAACCCCAAGATCAAGAGTTGCATGCTCTACCCACTGAGCCAGTCAGGAGCCCCCATTGCTTATTTTCTTGAACCCGGCTGCTTCACCCATTGCCTTCCCTCTCTGGCCCCTGATGGCACCTGAGTTTGGGACTCGTGGGCCTGTGGCCGAGGCAGAACATATAAACAGGCAGTTACTAGCAATGAATAGAGAGGCCTAGCGCCTACAAGAATGGTGGAAAGAATGGTTAACTCTGCTTGGGATTAGGTAGTGATGGCAAACTTCAGAGAAAAGGTGATGCTGACTGAAATATAGGTTGCCAGGCCAAAAAAGAAATGCAGACACAGAAGCGTCTAACAGCCACGGGTGTTTCAGGAACTGTGAGCCCTTCCTTTCTTTAACTTCGGCACATACTTCTTCCTATTGCCTCCTTACTGCCACCTCTCCTCTCCAACCAACTTCCTTTAAAATCCCAGTTTTAGAGCAAATCTTATTTTTTTTTTTTTACATTTATTTATTTTTGAGAGACAGAGAGAGAGAGAGAGCACAAGCAGGGGATGGGCAGAAGGAGGAGACACAGAATCCGAAGCAGGCTCCAGGCTCCGAGCTGTCAGCACAGAGCCCGACACGGGGCTCGAACTCACAAACCGCGAGATCATGACCCGAGCCGAAGTCTGACGCTCAACCGACTGAGCCACCCAGGTGCCCCTAGAGCAAATCTTAAAAGGAAAAAAAAAAAAGCTCTGATAAGAAGGAATGGTGGAGAGAAAAAGAATAGGATGGAACAGGGCAGGGTTTAGGGTCTAGGTCAGGAAAACCCTAAACAGCTCAGAGAACGTTTCGTCTCCTTGTCTGGGGCTCTGGGGTCCAGAATCCCTAGCACAGCATCTGCTGACAGCCGAGACAAATCTCCCTTTCCACTAGCCCTTGGTGGCCACATGGGCTTCCCGTTAGTTTGCCCTCAGGCCAGCTGAGCTGGGGACATTGTGAGATGGCCCCTCCAATCAGCCCCACACTTCGCTGGGCCTTCATTATACACGGGGTTTGTCTAGGGGCCACCTGGGGATAGGAAGACAGGCAGGGTTAGCTCAGGCCTCAGGCCCCCAGGCCCTGACAGGATTCCCAGTCCCCTGCTGGCTCCCCACCCCTTATCATTTTCCATAAGCCATCACCCAGGTGGCCTTTCACAGAAAACAATTCACTGAATCCTAAAATTACCATCTTAGAGTCTGAGGCAAACGGCATCTATAATCATGGGACAGCGGAGCTGGGAAAGGGGTCCTCTAATCGCATGGCTCCTGATGCTAGTGTGCAGACCATCTGTGTCTGTATCAGGGCCCCCACACCAGCCCAGCCCACACAGCATCTCTGGAGGCAGGACCTGCTTACCGGGATTTTGAAATATACTCCCCAGGGATTCTATGAACAGCCTGGGCCCTCTGAATCAATACAACACAAACACTTCTGTCAAATGGTCACCCAGCTTCCGCTTGCACACTTCCAGAGGGGAAGAACTCTCTATCCTTCTATCCGTGGGCAGCTCTGATTCAGCTGCTTTCTCTGTTGAGTGCAAATCTGCCTCTTAAATTCCACTTTGCCTTGGCTCTGCACTTTTGAAGCTTCCCAGAATGAGTGTTTTCTCTTGTCCAGCATAGCCATTTGCCTTACGAAGGCAGTGATCCGTCTCCCCTAGTTCCCACAACCGTTCCTCGCGATGATCTTCTGAGAGGGTACCCAGAACCGAAAGCATCCTCAGGCGTGGTCGTCCTCCTGTGCGGAGTCGCGACCTCGGCTGGCTCCCTTTCCACAGAACGAGCCCCAAATCTGCCACCCTAGCTTTCGAAACCCTTTGCAATCCGGCTCCGGTGCTTCCCAAGGTTCCTCCTCATCTGCCTGCAACTCCCCCAGCATCCTGTTACCACTACCCCGTGCGGTGTGTCATTTTTGAACACACCCGATTTGGTGATCTGTGCTGCTGTCCCTGTTTGGTTTTTTTTTTTTTTTTTTTCCCCATCACCTCAACTATATTTCCCAGCTTCCAGCTCCCGCGCGCTTCTCCCCGGGTTCCAAGCCTCCTTTAAGATTCTTTAAGACTCATTTCCTCGGTAAAACTTGCTCTAACTCCAGAGCCCTTTGGTACTGCCTCTGACAGTATGGATTAGATTATACTCGAATTGCCCATTTGTTATCTGTTTCTAGAACAAGTACAGGAGAGGACACAAAGCCCAGATAAATGTGGTATATTGTCCTGGAGTGTCAATTTTACTAGGTGCTCAGTCATTGAAAACGTTTATTAATGTAAAACAAACAGAGCTACATCGTGAAGCAGCACACAAAACCACATATATTTAAATAGTCAATTTCACCAGGAAAAAGGTAGGGGGACTGTTCCGAGGTAAGAGACACTAGAGACACAGAATAGCCAGATACATGAAACCTGATCGATTCCAGATTGGAAAAAATAGCTATGAAAGACATTTTTGATACTGAAGACATTTTAATATGATCATTAGATAGTACTATGGAATTGCTGTTAATTTTCTTAGGTGGGGTAATGGTACTGTGATTATGAAGGAGAATATTCTTGGCAGATGCTTGTCGAAGTATTTAGGAATATTTGAGAGTGAAGAATTATGAGGTCTGTATCTTACTCTCAGTAGTCATCCGAAGTCATATATATGTGTGTGTGACAGACAGAGATTATTGAATCTAGGTGGAGCATGAAGAGATATTCATTATATTCATCTTTCAAGTTTTGTTTGCAATTTTTCAAAACAAAAAGTTAGCGGGGAGGGTCTTATATTTTACAGATACGAAGTAAAATTTCAAGGTTATTAACTTCAATAGTCTCGCTGCCCCAGTTCATCTCCTCTGCCATTTTTTTTAAATTAAAAAAAAAAAATTTTTTTTAATGTAAACAGAGAGAGACAGAACATGAACGGTGGAGGGTCAGAGAGAGAGGGAGACACTGAAGCGGGCTCCAGGTTCCGAGCTGTCAGCACAGAGCCCGATGCGGGGCTCAAACTCACGAGCTGTGAGATCATGACCTGAGCCAAAGTCGGATGCTTAACCGACTGAGCCACCCAGGCGCCCCCATTCTCCCGTGCCATTAAGGACACTTGCCAATTTTTTTTTTTTAATGTTTATTTATTTTTTAGAGAGAGAGAGAGAGAGAGAGACAGCACAAGTAAGGGAGGGGCAGAGACAGAGAGAGACACAGAATCTGAAGCAGGCTCCAGGCTCTGAGCTAACAGCTGCAGGGCTTGAACCCACAAACCATGAGATCATGCCCTAAGCTGAAGTCGGACACTTACCGGATGCCATGTATCATGTATCAGGCGCCCCATGCCATTAAGGACACTTAAGGGGAAAAGTTTGAGAGGCCCTGATTTTTGTTTTTGTCCTCACCCTCTGCCCTGGGAACTCCCAAATAATATATGACTCAGTCATTTCTGTATTCTCAGAGGCCAGCACAGGGCTCGTCACAGAGGGATGTTAAATAAATGCTTCCCGAGTGAGCAGAACCCCTAACTTAATAATAGGCACATAAGCTGTATCTCCCCTCAGTTTCCCCTTCTGTAAAATGAGGTTGGACTAGATGACTGACTTGAGTAGCTGGGAGGTTCTTTCTAGCTCTAGCACCTTCCGAAGCTATACCTGGAGTTCCAAAGAAAGCCACAGGTCTTTTTTTCAAAATAAAGCCCCGGAGTCATCAGGCAGAGATGATCACAGTAGATCAATCTCTACTCTTTGGCCAAGGTCCAAAGTTTTAGCTCAACCATAGGCTTGTGAGAAGTGGGCGTAAGCTCACGCAGACCATGAGCCAGAGCAGTTTCCTGAAGAGCCAAGGGGTGGCAGGGGAAGCCAATTTGGCTTTGTGCTGCCCTCCTGGCTATAGCTGCAGCCATGTCCTTAACTTTGATTTCATATTGCAATCCCCGAATGAAGCTTTAAAAGAATACTCCTGTTCACCCTGGAGATTCTGATTTAACTGGCCTGGGGTAGTATGATCTAAGCCTCTGGATTTTTAAAGGCTCCCTAGCTGATTCTAATGTGAATTCAAGGTTAAAAGCCACTAAGGCTACATTGTGGTGATGGGGTTAAGATCTCCAGCTAGGTTTACATCCTGGCTTTGCCACTTACTGGTTAAGCTTGGGTGTTACTTCTCTATGAACCTGTTGCTTAGTACTTGACAATCAAGTGAGATAATGCATGTACGAAACTGAGCCAGAAAGAACAGCTACGTAGTTAGGGGTAACTATGAATGAGTGAACAGAAGGCTCTGTGGCTCTCCTAGGAAAGATTAGAACTCTCTGAGCCTGTGGAGCAGTGGTTCTCCAAGCTTGCATCAGAATCACTTGCAGGGCTTGTGAAAACAGATTGCTGAAGACTTCCTTCTCCCTAGGTTTCCGATTCAGTAGGTCTCAGGTGGGGCTCTAGAATGTGCATCTCTAGCATGTTCTCAGGTGATGCTGCTGCTGCTGTCCCCGAGAGCACACTTGGAACATCACTGCTCTGGAGTAGGGTTTCTCAAGAGCATCACTGATATTTTGGAGCAACTAATTCTTTGAACATTTCTGGCCTCTACCCACTGGATGTGCACGGCATCCCTCCAGTTGCGACAATCAAAAGTCTCCAGACAGGAGCGCCTCGATGGCTCAGTGGGTTGAGCCTGTCTCTTGACTTTGGCTCAGGTCATGATCTCAGGGTCATGGGATCGAGCCCTGTGTTGGGACCTGGGCTGAGCATGAAACCTGTCTCTCTCACTCTCCCTATGCCCCTTTCCCCAGCTAGCTCTATCTAAAATTAAAAAACAAAAACAGACACACACACACACACACACACACACACACACACGTCTCCAGACATTGCCAAATGTCCCTTGGGAGGCAAAATTGCTGAGTTGAGAACTACTGATTTGGAGGATATAAGTTAAAGAACAATCTAAGGGTCTAGGTGGGTATCAGAACCAAGTGATGAAAAGTTGAAGCCTAAAAGAAAGAAGAGTTGGGGATGGCTCAGGGCTTGATGCAGAGGGGGTGGGTGCCTATCAGGGCTTTTTTGAGGGATCATTATGGGTCTAGAGTACAGAGACAATTGACCAGGGGGCAGAGGGCAGGCTCAGAGCTGTCTTGGCTTTATTTGATCCCACAGGAATAGGGGCTTTAGGTCTGGCCCCTCCTTTTGTTCTGAGACACAGTTATCCAGCCCTGAAGTCTCCTAGAAGGGGCGTCTTAACTCAAATGGCTTGATGGCCTTTCCCTAAGGCTCAAGTGCCTGCAGCCCCAAATTGTTCAGATGTCTCTCTCACCTCAGTTTCCCATTCATGCACTTTTGAGATATTAACAAGCAGCAGACTGTAGGTCTACCCGTGAGAAACCAGTAACTCTGTAGTTTTGCTGTGAAGAAGCAACTCTGGTAAGATTCCTGACCTGTCCAAACCCACCTCTCTCAGAACTCAGCCCACAAAACTCAACCACCCAGCAAAAAAAGACTTGGCTCTTTAAGTGCCAATGGTATTAAGTGCTAGAGACTGTGGAAGTCATAAAGGGAAATTAACTGAAAACCAGAGATGCCATTACTCATTCGGGAGCAATCTATCTCTCCCAAAGTGAGAATACAATTTGCACCCTCTGGGGATGTTTTATACTCAAATCTTTATTCCCCAGGCAAGGGCCTCTATTCCCTTCAAATTCTAAGTGGTGCTGCTATTTCCTGCTAATGGCTTCTAGCCAGCCTTTGAAGAAGGCACTTGGGAGGAGTGAAGAGGCTGAGGTTGGAGGAAAGCCCTTGTGGTCTCCAGGGCCTTGGTTCTTCCCAATCACAGCCAACTTCTCAAGGGATCGGTAGGCTTTGAAAGTGGTGTTAAGGTTCAAGCCCTGTTCTACCCCAAGCCAAGGGAGATGAGGATGGGTAGAGGGGCCTGGGTGAATGATGGGGTAGGTGGGCCTGGTGTTTAAGAGGGATCAGAGAGTAACCTGTGACAGTGCTAGAGGTATGAAGAAGAGCCTGCAAACCATTCTTGGCTAAATCTCTCCTGGGTAAAGGCATAATTTTCTATATAATAATTGCTCAGGCCTGAAATCTGAGTCATCATTCCCTTTGAAGATCCAACTAGGTTTTGTGTATTAAAGGCTCTGAGCAGTCCTGCAGTAAAGAAACTGGTTTTTTATTGAACCCAGTTTCCTCCAAACTTATCTGAGCATGGGATCTTCATGCCCCAATGGACCTCACATATCAGGGAAACTGCTCTGTGGAATACACTTTAGGAAACCTCAACCTATAGGATCTAGCACGTGAAGGACAAACTCTCTGAGATTTGGCTCCTACTGAATTCTACCACTTTCCTGTCCCTATCACCTCTGACCAAGCTGAAGTTCTTTTGCTTCAGGAAATGTGCTAGGCTTTCAAGCTCATGCCTGCAGTTTCTTGGAATGGATACATTCTTTGTCCACCTGGCAAAGCCCTTGTAAGTCTCAAACTAAGCATAGTTGCACTATCGGTGAGACTTCCTTAATTCTTATAGGCACAATAAATTAAAAAAAAAAATTTTTTTTTTTACATTTATTTATTTTTGAGAGAGAGAGACAGAGCACTAACAGGGGAGGGGGGGGAAAGAGAGAGAGAGTCTCAGAGACACAGAATCTAAAGCAGACTCTAGGCTCTGAGCTGTCAGCACAGAGCCTGATGCGGGGCTTGAACCCGTGAACCGCGAGATCATGACCTGAGCCAAAGTCAGACGCTTAACTGACTGAGCCACCCAGGCTCCCCACAATAAATTTGTTTCCAGGCACTTTATTGAAATTCCATTGACTGTATTAAAAGTACTTGCTTTGTGGGGCGCCTGGGTGGCTCAGTCTGTTAAGCATCAGACTCTTGATCTCAGCTCAGGTCTTGATCTCAGGGTTGTGAGTTCACGCCCTGCATTGAGGGCATGAACTTTTTAAAAATAAGTTAATTAAAATAATAAAAGTAATTGGTTTGACAACTTTACTAATTGGCTCCTTCCTTAATGACTTAACTAAATCTTGGACATGTGCTCACTTAAAACTACCCTCTCTCTTACAAAAGAGAAATCTATTTCTTGAGAGAAATAGATGACTGAGGTTTGGGTGCTAAACATATAAAACCAAATTATGTTCCAAACAGGCTGGAGATGTGAAGCCCTCTGTGTTCTGACAGGAGATCCAGAAAAGACACATGAGGGCGCCTGTGTGGCTCAGTCAGTTCAGTGTCCAACTCTTGATGTCGGTTCAGGTCATGATCCCAGGGTCATGGGATACAGCCCTGTGTCAGGCTCCCTGCTGAGTGTGGAGTCTGCTTAACATTCTCTCTCTCTCGAGATCACAACCAACACACCAGGAATAAAAACAATAATAAGAGAATATTATGAGCAATTATATGCCAATAAAATGGGCAATCTGGAAGAAATGGACAAATTCCTAGAAACACATACACTACCAAAACTGAAACAGGAACAAATAGAAAATTTGAACAGACCCATAACCAGTAAAGAAATCGAATTAGTAATCAAAACTCTCCCAAAAAACAAGAGTCCAGGGCCAGATGGATTTCCAGGGAAATTCTACCAAAGATTTAAGGAAAAGTTAACACCTATTCTCTTGAAACTGTTCCAAAAAATAGAAATGGAAGGAAACCTTCCAAACTCTTTCTACGAAGCTAGCATTACCTTGATTCCAAAACCAGACAGAGACCCCACTAAAAGGAGAATTTCCCAGACCAATTTCCCTGATGAACATGGATGCAAAAATCCTCAACAAGACATTAGCCAACCGGATCTAACAATACATTAAAAAAATTATTCACCACGACCAAGTGGGATTTATACCTGGGATGCAGGGCTGGTTCAATATCCACAAAACAATTAAGGTGATTCATCACATCAGTAAAAGAAAGGACAAGAACCGTATGATCCTCTCAATAGATGCAGAGAAAACATTTGACAAAATACAGCATCCTTTCTTGATAAAAACCTTCAAGAAAGTAGGGATAGAAGGATCATACCTCGAGATCATAAAAGCCATATATGAATGACCCAACGCTAATATCATCCTCAATGGGGAAAAACCGAGAGCTTTCCCTCTAAGGTCAGGAACAAGACAGGGATGTCTACTCTCGCCACTGTTATTCAACATAGTATTGGAAGTCTTAGCCTCTGCAATCAGACAACACAAAGAAATAAAAGGCATCCAAATCGGCCGGGAGGAGGTCAATCTTTCACTCTTCGCAGATGACATGATACTCTATATGGAAAACCCAAAAGATTCCACCAAAAAACTGCTAGAACTGATTCATGAATTCAGCAAGGTTGCAGGATATAAAATCAATGCACAGTAATTGGTTGCATTCCTATTCACCAGCAATGAAGCAACAGAAAGAGAAATCAAGGAATCAATTCCATTTACAATTGCACCCAAAACCATAAAATACCTAGCAATAAATCTAACCAAAGAGGTGAAAAATCTATACACTGAAAACTATAGAAAGCTTATGAAAGAAATTGAAGAAAACACAAAAAAATGGAAAAAGATTCCATGCTCCTGGATAGGAAGAACAAATATTGTTAAAATGTTGATACTACCCAAAACAATCTACATATTGAATGTGATCCATATCAAAATAACACCAGCATTCTTCCCAGAGCTAGAACAAATAATCCTAAAATTTGTATGGAACCAGAAAAGACCCCGAATAACCAAAGCAATCTTGAAAAAGAAAACTAAAGCAGGAGGCATCACAATCCCGGGCTTCAAGCTATACTACAAAGCTGTAACCATCAAGACAGTATGGTACTGGCACAAGAACAGACACTGAGATCAATGGAACAGAACAGAGAACCCAGAAATGGACCCACAAACGTACAGCCAACTAACCTTTGACAAAACAGGAAAGAATATCCAATGGAATAAAGACAGTCTCTTCAGCAAGTGGGGCTGGGAAAACTGGACAGCGGCATGCAGAAGAATGAACCTGGACCACTTTCTTACACCAGACACAAAAATAAACTCAAAATGGAGGAAAGACCTAAATGTAAGACGGGAAGCCATCAAAATGCCCGAGGAGAAAGCAGGCAAAAACCTCTTTGATCTTGCCCACCACAGCAACTTCTTACTCAACATGTCTCCAGAGGCAAGGAAAACAAAACCAAAAATGAACTACTGGGACCTCATCAAAATAAAAATCTGCTGCACAGCGAAGCAAACAATCAGCAAAACTAAAAGGCAACCAACGGAATGGCAGAAGATATTTGTAAACGACATATCGGATATAAAGGGTTAGTATCCAAAATCTATAAAGAACTTATCAAACTCAACACTCAAAGAAAAAAATAATCCAGTGAAGAAATGGGCAAAAGACATGAATAGACACTTCTCCAGAGAGGACATCCAGATGGCCAACCGACACATGAAAAAATGCTCAACATCACTCATCATCAGGGAAATACAAATCAAAACCACAATGAGATACCACCTCACACCTGTCAGAATGGCTAACATGAACAACTCAGGCAACAACAGATGTTGGCGAGGATGCAGAAAAAGAGGATCTCTTTTGCATTGTTGGTGAGAATGCAAGCTGGTGCAGCCACTCTGGAAAACAGTATGGAGGTTCCTCAAAAAATTAAAAATAGAACTACCCTATGACCCAGCAATTGCACTACTAGGTATTTGTCCGAGGGATACAGGTATGCTGTTTTGAAGGAGCACATGCACCCCTAT
This sequence comes from Lynx canadensis, assembly GCF_007474595.2. NCBI lineage: Eukaryota > Metazoa > Chordata > Mammalia > Carnivora > Felidae > Lynx > Lynx canadensis. The sequence continues at coordinate 23,284,310 of NC_044310.1, forward strand.
GTTTATAGCAGCAGTATCAACAATAGCTAAAGTATGGAAAAAGCCCAAATGTCCATCGATGGATGAATGGATAAAGAAGATGTGGTATATATAGACAATGGAGTATTACTTGACAATCAAAAAGAATGAAATCTTGCCACTCGCAACTACGCGGATGGAACTGGAGGATATTATGCTAAGCGAAATTAGTCAGAGAAAGACAAATATCATATGACTTCACTCGTATGAGGACTTTAAGAGACAAAACAGATGAACACAAGGGAAGGGAAGCAAAAACAATATAAAAACAGGGAGGGGGACAAAAACATAAAAGACTCTTAAATATGGAGGACAAACAGAGGGTTATGGGAGGGGTTGTGGGAGAGGGGATGGCTAAATGGGTAAGGGGCATTAAGGAATCTACTCCTGAAATCATTGTTGCACTATATGCTAATTTGGATGTAAATTAAAAAAAAATTAAGTTAAAATAAATAAATAAAAATGTAAAAGCCAAAAAAATTTTTTTGAATAACAACATTCTCTCTCTCTGCCCCTCCCCCTCCCACTGCACGCGTGCATCCTCTCTCTCTAAACAAAAATAAAAAAGACACACACTACTCCCCCGTGCCAGATGGGACTCATTAGTGTCAATCTGTGTGCTGGGCGCAGTCATCCAAGGATCCAGGGGGACAGTAACCTGTTTTGAGGATAGAAAGCAACTAACAGCATTTCTTACTGTCCCTGTCAGTTTAGGAAAGACAGGCGAGTAAGCAGAACTACAAAAGGTCTCAGGCAACGTCATGGTCCAGTTACGCCAAAACCTTCACAGATTCCTTCTGAGTGGAGACCGGTGCAGTGTTCCAGCCCATCACCGCTACTGGCTGAGACTGCCCACATCTGTCTGCCCGCTTCAGGAGCCCTGACTGTAGGGGCTGCTGCTCAGAACTGTGGCAGAAGGCAGAGTCAAAGTAGATCCTGTTCATTAAAGATCATGTAAAAGTATACAAAAACTAGGTTCTTTCAGACCTTATTACCTTTTGACTGCTAGTCTCTAAGTAGGAGAGAAAGCATTCGTTATGGATACTCTCTGGGAATAAATCTTCACGGGAGTAAATCAAGAAACATGAGAAGGGGGGAAAACCTCTAAACATCCCTGTAAACAGCATCCTGTAAGTTCAAATGGATTGTATCCCTTGGCCACATCATGCCCTGCTCAGATGTACAGCCATCAAGCTTCAAAGAAAAGACAGCAATAAATCCAATCCACATGGCTCTTGTAAAAAGGCATCTATTTGGTTTTTAATACAAAATGATTCAGAGAAACACAGAAAGAAAATATCATACAAGCCAGTTATTGAATTAAGAAAAAAAAAACCCAACAAACAAATTTCAGTCACATTTCCTGTTTTCACCCTGGATTAGAAGACAGGAAACTGCAAACCAACCAATGTCTGTCTCTTTGAAGAAATCTTATTTAAAAAAAAAAAAAAAAAAAAAAAAGGAGGCAAAAACCAAACAGTCCCTGAAATCTGGCAGGTGGTTTTTAGAGGCCACTGTAAGCTTGCCTTAATCATCCTGGTAAAATGGGATACCAGTGGTGGTTGGGATATGGCCACATCCTCCTTGCCTTTTGCTATGAATGATCTTCGTCTGCAGGTAGGATGCTGGCCTGGGCACTATTCGATGCCGCTTCTGTAGTCTGAGGTCTCAAGGCCAAGCAGCGGTGGAGTCTTCCATTCTGTGTCTTCACTGAATCTCCCCCATATACAGTCTCTTGTCACTGGACGCTGACAGAACTGAGGTGAGAAGAACAGAGAAGATGAGGGGAGCTAATGAAGGCTCAAGGAGACTTGGTGCTCAAGGGCTCTTGTGTCAAGAGCCAATTTTGGTAAAAAGAGCAATTGGATTTAGCTTAAATTCCCCTCCTCTCCAACACCATTCACAGGAAAACTGTAGCCTGGCTTTTTAGTTCAAGTCCTCCTTTTTTTTTTAATGTTTTATTTGCTTTTGAGAGAGAGAGAGAGAGAGAGAGAGAGAGAGCGTGAATGGGGTAGGGGCAAAGAGAGAGGGAGACACAGAATCCGAAGCAGGCTCCAGGCTCCGAGCTGTCAGCAGAGCCCCACGTGGGGCTCAAACTCGTGAACCACGAGATCATGACCTGGGCCAAAGTCAGACGCTTAACTGACCGAACCACCCAGGTGCCCAGTTCAAGTCCTCTTGAAACCAACCCCAAGGGTGGACTGTGCTATGGGAAATGCATTTATCAGGGTCTAAACCCCGATGTCCCTCTTCAGCCACACCCTATGAAAAGACCTTCTCAGCCATTCTCCAGAAGAATAAACGTCTGTGCCAGTCATTTTGTAAATGTGCTTCTGCTGGTTCTATTTAGCCCTGGAGAAAGTTATACTTTCTCCTTTAATTCAAGGCTCATTGTTTAATTAGCTAGCCAATATAACATAAGCTGCAATTTATATCTGAACATTAAGAAACATTATTCTTTTACCCAAACGTGTAACTGAAACACAGACTTGAAGCAAGTAAACTCAAGAGAACTAGAAATAGATTAACCAGTCTTCTTTTGAGAGTCACTGGAAAATGGAACATTGCTCTTGACTTCATCACTTAAAACACTGGTGAGGCTGTCAATGGACAGCCATAAAGACAACAAGGAAATTCACATAAAACAGACATCCACTTCTGCCTTTGTATTTGCAGGGCCCCTTGAGGGCGATTTCCCCCAGTTTCCCTTTCCCCACAGTCAGGACAGACTTACTGATGGGTTCATCGGGGTGGAAAGCCACTTCATTGATGGAGCCAGCGTGTCCAGGCAGCTTATACAAAATCCTCCTGCTTGTGGTATCCCACACATACACAAACCTGCAAGGTATCATGAAGGGCAGTGTTAAAACTTCCCAGAGCTGAGGGTAGGGTAGAGGCACGGCTTTTTAACAGAGATGGAAGCAACAATTTACTCATTCATCCACCCCGTATTTACTGAACTGTGTTCTGGTGTTTACAGACTAGAAATACAGATTCTGAATAACGGATGGACCCTTGAGCAACTGAATAGAGAAACTGGAACAGCTACAACTATAAGCATTCCTTGTATTTCAAACGTAAGCTTTTGAAATAGGAAAGAGCATGGAGGAAGACCGTTTTTCCTACGGTCCCCACACAGAAATCTTCAAAGGGCATCTGATAGGCATCTAGGATGTCTTAAAGCTAACGCAATTCTCAGCAGGCTGGGAGCCTAGGGTGCGGGCCCATGTGAGCCTCCCAGGACTGCGTTCAAATCACAGAGCTGAGAGAAGGGACAGGAAATTTCTGCAGTATAACACACACCAAATACAGACTTGACCCAATCTTGCCCTGAATTCATGGGAACTCCATGACCAGCTGGTCAAAACTCAGTTTACAGATAAGAAAACTAAGGTACAGTGACTCTTCCAAGGTGACACAGTTCATCAGAGGCAGAACTAAAATTGGAACTTTTTTTTTTAAAGTAGGCTCCATGCCTAATATGGGGCTTCAACTCGCAACCCTGAGATTAAGAGTCACATGCTCCACTGACTGAGTCAGCCAGGTGCCCCTACAATCAGAACTCTTAATATATTCTAGTAATCTCCTTTCTCTTACCACCCTCAAACATCTTCTAATTCCTCTCGCCCCTCGGAAGTTCTTTTGACCTTCAACCTTGCTTGGGTTATTTTGGGGCTGAAGGGTAAAATAAAGAGACATTATCTTCACATGCCCATGCAAAAATAATCTGTGGGTCAATTTAAAGGGCTGGTGGTTTTCAAGCAGGTTATAAACATTACTTGCATATTTGTTTTGTTCAGTCAACATCTAAAAGGGTAGGTACAGTTACCAGCACTTGATATTAAAATGCCTAGTGCTGGGGTGTCTGGGTGGCTCAGTCAGTTGAGTGTTCAACTTCAGCTCAGGTCATGATCTCATGGTCCATGGGTTTGAGCCCCGTGTTGGGCTCTGTGGGACAGCTCAAAGCCTGGAGCCTGCTTCGGATTCTGTCTCTCCCTCTCTCTCCCCTGCTCGTGCTCTGTCTCTTATCTATCTCTCAAAAGTAACCAAACATAGGGGCGCCTGGGTGGCTCAGTCCGTTAAGTGTCTGACTTCAGCTCAGGTCATGATCTCACGGTTTGTGGGTTCGAGCCCCGCATCGGGCTCTGTGCTGACAGCTCGGAGCCTGGAGACTGCTTCAGATTCTGTGTCTTCCTCTCTCTCTGCCCCTCCCCCCCTTGCACTCTGTCTCTCTCTCTCAAAAATAAATAAACGTTTAAAAAAAAAGACAAACATAAAAAAATAATAAAATAAAATAAAATAAAATAAAATAAAATAAAATAAAATAAAATAAAATAAAATAAAATAAAATGCCTGGTGTTGATGTAACATCACATTTGTGGTTTAAAATACAACTAAACACGAGCTTATTTACTCTGTTTAGTTCTCAAGTGCTAGGCTCCATAGGAACTTAATAAAAGTTCCAAGCAAGATGGAAGGGAAGCAGGAAGCCCATCTGTCTCCACACTTCTTGGCTCCGATGATCCCGCTCTCCCTACTGTGTTCGTTCTTGCTGTGCACAAATAACGTCCTCATTAACCCAGCCCAGGAAGATATGACAGAGTAACAAAGTGTATGAGCTCTGGGCTCCAAAAGACCTGGGCTCAAGTCTCATGCAACTGTTTAATCACTAAGTAAGCTTAGACAATATTTAACTTCTCTGAGCTTCTCTTTCTTTACTTGTGATGATGGATACTATACTGATCTCACAGCTTGGTTGAGAGAAAAGAGGAGATAATATATGCACAGTGTTTGGCACACACATGACAGCTGTTGTTATGATGAGGACATTTATTATCAAAACAGAAGAACATGAAGTCAGGAGGCTGACTAACTCACTCATGGCAGACAGACTGACCAGTCTTCCTACAGTCCTGGATAGGAACTGTTGAAGGGTTTCGAGTTTGAATGTGAGGCGGTAGGTGATTTGCGAGTAGAGAGGGGAAATGTGCCAAATCCAGGCCAAGCTAAAAAGCAAATTTCTGAGAAGGATACATTTCCCAGGCACATAAAAGCCAGCAGAACCCCAGATCTCCAAGGGTTTACTTGAAGGCCTCACTCTCCATGGCTGCCAATTAGGTGCTAAATTTAGAGGGGTTCCTTGTCCTCTCCTTACTTTGGCACGGGAACATTCGGCAGGAACCAGGTTCCTTATATAACAGAGTTGCTTGTTGACTTGGGGCTAATTGGCAAGGTGGCCTGTGAAATCTGGCCAACCCCAGCAGGTAGATACACGGGCTGTGCCCAGACCAGAGCCACGCTTCCCGCATGTAAGGTTTAAAGGAACAGTGGGGAGGGAAAGAAGAAGAGAGGACACTGAAAGTCAGAAAGGGCCGATGTCAGAAACAAACTGCTCAGAAGAAAAGCTTAGGCAAATATCATTTAAAAGCTTAACTATGTAAAAAAAAAAGAGATCTCTGTTGAGAATTATGTAAAAACACTTCGAATCGTTCTTACTCTGTTAGAATGCAAGATACCTTAGGCTGTGGACCTGTTTCTTAAGGTCTTCTTTAGTAACCTGACTACTGAAAATCCCTTAGATTTCCTCTGCAAGGCAGCTCTCTACACCAACGGGTTACAAACCATCAATGTGGCACTGATGGCCTGGACCTTTTACCCCCAGAAAACACCCCAGTACTTGGCCTTTTATCTCAGTATGAAACTTGCTAGGGAAAAAAAGTGGACTCTGGAATCTTCAGGTATGTTCAGCACTGTCCACAAGCAACAAGGTGTAGGACAGACCAACAACATGAGGCTTTTCTATGGCTGTGGTAGGGCCCCAAATAGAGAAGAAAACCCTGGAACATGCTGAAGAGTCCAAGCTATGCCACAAAAGGCTTCATGTTTGTAAGATGGTGCCTGTTTTAGTACGGTAGTAGGAAAATCTCTCAACGGAGAGAAAGATGGGGTTAAGCTAAAAAGGGTTAAGACATCTCTCAGTGGAAGTTAAAGCCAGAGTCGGCCATCAGAGGGCCTTAACATTCTTCACCACTCCACATCTGTGGCCCATTAGTCTGGCATGGGCACCCACACCCCTGCCTCTGACCCCGTCCTAAGTGTGGGTCACCATAGATATACTAAACAGCAGGGTCTGATAGAAGAATTCTCTCCCTTCTCTTTTTTTTTTTTTTTTAAAACGTTTATTTATTTTTGGAACAGAGAGAGACAGAGCATGAACGGGGGAGGGGCAGAGAGAGAGAGAGCGAGACACAGAATCGGAAACAGGCTCCAGGCTCTGAGCCATCAGCCCAGAGCCCGACGCGGGGCTCGAACTCACGGACCGCGAGATCGTGACCTGGCTGAAGTCGGACGCTTAACCGACTGCGCCACCCAGGCGCCCCACTCCCTTCTCTTTCTAATTCATCACCGAATGGCTGAGCCAGTTTAAAGTGACAGCTAAGAAAGTCTCATGGTCTCTGAATTCAGGGGTGGAAAATACCTAGCTCACATGTTGACACAACCCTCATCTAGCAATCATGGTACTTTTCCTATTGAGCCCACACCCAGCTCTGAATCACCCCCAACATGGGCAGCCATTACCAACAGCTGAGCTGATATGCAGAGTAAAATCTGACTGCCATCCTTGAGCTAGGAATTCATTCATGTAAGATTCACTAAGTGCTTAGAACAGGTCAAATACTGCTCTGGGTTCAGAGACGACTAAGACTCATTTCCTGACCTCTAGGAACAAATAATTAGGTGAGGGTGCCCCACTCTGTTTATCTCATGGTAAGACATGCTGGATGCTGAGAAAGGTTTGATGTATAAGGTGTGACTACAGTGCAGAGTAAAGAGCAGTTAGTCATACCCCAGAGGAAAGGGAGAGAGGACCAGGGAAGTTTACAGACATAACACAGAGGTGATTCATAGAGAGACACAGAAATCTGGAAAATGGAGAAGAGGGGCTAGGAGAAGCCTGGAGGCACGAGGGATGTAAGAACAGGGAGAGTTCTGTGTGAGTGAAGCACTGTGGCGATAGTGAGGGAGGAGAGGACACAACATGCATTTGAGCGAACTGGAGCACCGCGGAAGAATCTGAGAAGGGAAACTGGGGCTAGATTAGGAGTCTAAATTTCACTTTGATGGCAAAAGGAATCCAACAGAATTGAAAAAACTGTTTACCTTCCAGGTCAAAAAGGTATCCATAGAGAGCAGAGAAGCTGTGTTTGTCTGACATGATCCTTAGGCCCTTCTTACTGCATATGGCTTCATCGCTGAGCACGGCTGTAACTCTACGTCCGTGCTGGCTCGCCATCTGCACTTAATGGATTAGACACAAGCAGGCACCTGCAGAGCTCCATCATTCTTCACCGCACACCCGGTAATCCTTACCTGTCAGCTGAACCAGCTGCTATCTTGCTTCCATCAGGTGACCAAGAACATCTCAGGAGATTCTATAAAGATTGGAATTCAACGAATACAGTGATTAATGCACCACACCCCTCTTTACTGGACTACAGAATCACCAAAAGACTTTAAATTTAAAAAAAAAAAAATTTTTTTTAACATTTATTTATTTTTGAGACAGAGACAGAGCATGAACGGGCGAGGGGCAGAGAGAGAGGGAGACACAGAATCGGAAACAGGCTCCAGGCTCCGAGCCATCAGCCCAGAGCCCGACGCGGGGCTCGAACTCACGGACCGCAAGATCGTGACCCGGCTGAAGTCGGACGCTCAACCGACTGCGCCACCCAGGCGCCCCAAGACTTTAAATTTCTTAAGTAGAGTTTCAATTAGTCTCCCCAGAAAAATGATCAGCAATCATCTTATATTGTGTGGCCTAAGACAGCATACTTTATTTCATACAACATTCAAACCAACTGTAGAAAATGCTTCATTCACAGTAAATTAGAGTGGACCTGGCAACAAAATGTTCTTCTGCCTACAAATGAAGGTTTTCTGTGCTCACTGATCTCGATCCTCATTAATAATTTCATTTTGAAGGAAAATAAAAATAAAACCAAATCCAACAAAAAACAAGATTTGATTTATAAAGTGAAACTGAATGGGCGCCTGGGTGGCCCAGTCAGTTAAAGCGTCCGACTTTGGCTCAGGTCATGATCTCATGGTTCATGAGTTTGAGCCCCACATCGGGCTCTCTGTTGTCAGTGCAGAGCCCGCTTTGGATCCTCTTTCCCTCTCTGTCTCTCTCTCTCAAAAATAAATAAAACATTAATAAATATATTTTTAAATATAAAGTGAAACTGAATCATACAGACTCTCAAAAGAAAAACATTAGTCTTATTATTAACAAAGTATCTGGAGAAAAAGCTGCTATCAAGAGCTGACCTAGGACTTGAGATTTAAGAAAAATTTCTCTCAAAATCTGGGCCATGGTCCTTACTGAGGAAAGGGATGTATTCTCAGGGCTCTAACAGTGGGTCACTGGGAAGGTGAGGGAAGCCACCTGAGTAACAGACAGGAAGCCTGAGTCCCGTATGTAACACTGACCCAAGAGGGTCAAAGTTTCCAAGGAATGAAAAGGAGGTTAAGACTATCTTGTTGAAGTCAGAAGTCTTGAATTTGAAGGCGGTCACACCACCGTCTATCTATGTAACTGCCTTCCTCCCTATGCTTCCATTAGTTTTATTTCTGGCAAGAACGGTTTTGATGGAGAACAGTGTTCACTGGAATATAGCCCCTTCTTAGTAGAGTTACTGCCCTCTATCCTTAGCACCACTTTTTTTTTTTTTAATTGAGATATAACTGACATATAACACTGTTTTAGTTTTAGGTGTACAACACAATGATTTGATATATATAAATATTGGCCTTGGCACCACCTTAAATGTATCTCTGAGTCAAACGGACAGTAAAACTCTTTTGCCATGCAGGACTCACCTTTTCAAAGTTGTGCACATTTCCTTGAAATATCTTCACACACCTCTCTTTGGGAGCAAATGGCCGGACATCCCAGACCCGCACTGCAAAGGGAGCAAAACATGTTATCAGCTGGAGGCCTCCTGAGAACCCACCCGAAGTCAGTATCATGTCAATGACAGATGCTGTTTCCTGGACGAAGGAGGGCCAACACGGTAGAAGGTACATGGGAAGGCTCTCTCTCTCTTTTTTTCTAACAGAAATGAAATGCATACAAATTCCATGAACAGTGACTAAGGGCACAGAGGAAAGCTGAGGAGGCAGGAAGGGGAAATGCCAAACACATAGCTGGGGGTCTCTAACAGAAAGTAGGTGGGTGTGACATTAATTTCACCAAACATTTGCAAAGGATTTCTCTTGCCAACCCAAAAAGTCACATCTAACAAAGCCTTAAACATGACACTCTAAATACCGTGGACTACTGTGACAATCATCTACAAAAACCAAACTCAGGACTGACCTTTTCTAACTTTGCTCACAGGGACACCTGACAGTCTGAACTTGAACAAGGAAATATATCCAGAGAGTACCATACTAAGAATTAGAAAAAGTGAGCTGTGATTCTCATTCTAGCTCTGTTATATGTATGGGTGATATCAGGTAAAAAGTGAGTTTCTGTGTTTTGTGTTTTGTCTCTGTAAAATGAGAATACCATCTGTTCTTTTACTTTTTCATGAGTATTTTCAGGATACAAGGGACAGGGCTCTAAGAGAGTGGAGGCAATAAACAAAAGGATTTTGTAATTTTATCATACAGCCATAATAAAAATTCTTATTATTTTACTAACCATTCAGGGAATCTCATCTTTCCTTATATGGGGCGAACACTGCTACAAAATTAGTCAATGGTAAACACATCACGATCAGGATATAAACATGCGTGGTAAGCAGTGGCTACAGTTGTTAACAAACGTTATAACTATAGTGGAATTCAAGTGATGATGTCATTTTAATTGAGTGTGAAAAACAAAACAGTCCTTGAAATCAGGCACAGAAAGGTGAAGGTATGCATGAAAGTTTGCTACTGAGTTGAGGATAGTCAGAAAATAAGGGTGCTCATTCATTCAAGAACCCGCTGAATGCTAGGCTCTGTTTGTATTACAAAATGTCAGTGAAAGCATTTCAGTTCCTGACAAGCCTATGAACTTGTACACCAGAGGGGCATCTCTAAGCTCTCCCAACACAGAGCATATACTCCATCCTCCTTTTTGCTATAGTAAACCCATCCTCCCACATAGCAACTCAGAAACAAGCAGAGGAGAGTGTTTGTGTGAATGCGGAATGTTGCGATGTCGTAATGAGGACCTCTTGTCACACCAGTCAGTGCTCTGAAGTGGGAAGGGCAGACGCGCTGGCAGAAAGAGCACAGTTCTACCCACAGCTCTGCTGACCAGCCAAGCTCGGTGCTCTCTGAAATGCTTGCGAACTGCTTTGGATGGATCTGCAGACTCACGTTTCTCAACAAACTAATGATCACCAAGAGTTTCTAGTCTGCTGCCTACATCCGCAGCACACCGACGCTGAAATGGGTCTTAAAAGCTTGTGTCAAGTTGCTCAGGGATTAGATGGCAGATCTGGGACTAGAATCCTGGCTTCTTGACCATATCTTTTACAGCTTTTTCTGTTACAATGTGTTTTCCTAACTGCCCTGGTAGAAACCTGCGAGCCACTTTTGACTCTTTCCTTGGATCCACATTTATCCCAGCACAATTTCTACCACCCAATGCCCACTTTCTTTAGGGTCCACAGTGACTGGGCACTTGGAGAGCTTTCCTTTTCAATGTTACCTGTATTGTCCATTGCATTGGACAAGAGATAAGAGCCTTCAGAACTTAAACTCAGGCCCGTCACTGAATCTGCATGGCCTCTCATGGTGTAGGTGAGCTTGTTTTGGCGCAAGTCCCAGACCTATAAAAACAAAAAAGTTGCTCCCAGAAATCAAATTGAGAATAGCAAAGAAACAGAGTTTTTACTAAAGACTCAATGGCCTGGAGAAACTGGTAACCCTTCTCAATCTGGCTGTGGGCCAAGTATAACTTTAGCACAAAACAGAGGATTTCTGTCAAAGAGGAAAAAAACTCTTGTCTTTCTAAAAAGGGAGTCAAAAGTGCTATGTCTGACCAGAAGGCTAATAAATGTCAAAACTTATGTTTAACAAAAATTAATAAAATTTACAGAGACTGTTCTCAAATAATAACAAAATGTATTAGAAATTAAAAAACTAAGTAGCATTTAAAATGCTTCAACTATGATTCTTAGCAATTTAAACTATTAGAACTATAGAAGGGGCACCTAGGTGGCTCAGTTGAAGCATCTGACCCTTGATTTTGGTTCAGGGCATGCTCTCACAGTTCGTGAGGATGAGACCTGCATCAGGCTCTGTGCTGAAAGAATGGAGCCTGCTTGGGATTCTCTCTGAACCCCCCTCTCCCCACCTCCCCCAATCATGCGTACGCACGCACATGCACGCTCTCTCTCAAAACAAATAAACTTAAAAAAAAAACAAACTATAGAAAAACAAGTGAACATGTCATTTGAAAAGAGCATTATGATTACATGTAAATGTATCTTAAGATAATACACAGAAATATACGCGCTTAAAAATTTTCATTTAATGTTATAGGTACACAACACACACACACACACACACACACACACAGACACACACACCCACACTACAGAAAAGCATATTTATTAAAAGAAAAATGAACTGCAGATTCACTGTTGCCTGGGTAGGAAACGTAGAAGAAACAGTTCAGCTAAAAATAACCTAACATCAAACAGGGAATATAAATGGTTCATTAAGTTACAGCCCATGAACACATTGCAACACCACGGGACTTTGCTAGAGACAGTACAGCAGAGTGGAAAGACGGAGGATTTAGGGTCAGACTGACCCAGTCCTAAGAGTTCTGTCTTATTGGGCCACTAACCCTCTCTGAGCCTGTTTCTGGTCTGTAAGATGGGGATAACAACATTTACCTCTTATGGCTCAAATAGAATGCTCAGCAGATGCCTGGTATGCAGCAGACCCTCAATAATTGGTAGCTATTATTAAGCAACCTCTAAAAATAACTCTGAGGACCAAATGGAAAAATGTTCCAATAATAAGCTATTAAGCTAATAAAGAAGATACAAAATAGCATTTATATTTACACAGACTGCAACTATGTGGAAAAAAAATAAAGCCAATAGCAATGGTCTGGAATGTCATATGGAAAAAAGAACAGCAATTTTGGTAAGGTCATTGGTATTACACAGAATTTCCTCCAAATTTGATTTAATACTGCCATGTAGTTTTTCTGAGTGGGAAAAAAAATGTTTTTGCTGCCTATTTAAGCAAGGCACTTCCCTTATCTAGAAATGAGTTTGGTGCTGCACGTCAAAGCAATGCAGAAGGCAGACAACTCCACTTTCCCCATCAATAACTCACTCATGTGTGCAACCCAACACACTTTATATACAATCATTTTTGTGTCAGGTGTTTGCTGCCTCAATAATCAGGAAAGCTTGAAATGGCTGACGTCTTTTGTTCAAGCTACTGTTCCTCCTCTTCAGGGAAGACACTGTTGAAGTCTTCAGCTTGTTAGGAGAGAATGCAAAGCCATCCCTCATAGCACTTGGGTGCCATTTCCAGACCTTCCTTCTTGAGGCATGTACACGTTGTGCATAGCCAACACATATCCAGATTTGCTGTAGAAAGTAGCACTAATTTAAGCAAGACATTTCGCAAATCCCAAATCAATTGTTCAGTGAATGCTTGGGCATCTGATTGGTGGGCAGCAACACTACAAGTTTTCATACTGGAAACAGTATAACAGGGTAGAAAGCTTTTCTAAGCTTCTGGAATACTGTGTACTTTCTAATAAAAAAATTTCCTGGGGCGCCTGGGTGGCTCAGTCAGTTGAGCATCCGACTTCAGCACAGGTCATGATCTGTTTGTGGGTTCGAGCCCAGTGTTGGGCTCTGTGCTGGCAGCTCAGAGCCTGGAGCCTGCTTCGGATTCTGGGTCTCCCTCTCTCTCTCTGCACTTGCCTCACTTGTTTCTCCCTCCCTCCCTCCCTCCCTCCCTCCCTCCCTCCCTCTCTCTCTCCAAAATAAATAAACCTAAAAAAAATTTCCTGAAAACAAAGCACTGGCAGAAAAATCTGAATGTCTATACACTAGCTTAAAAGATAAAGACTAGAAAGCTACGATGTAAAAAATACGTAGCACTGGGGCACCTGGCTGGCTCAGTGGCAGCAGTATGTGACTCTTGATCTTGGGGTTGTTAGTTCAAGACCCCTGTTGGGTGTAGAGATTACAAGAAAATAAATAAATAAACTTTACAAAAAAAAAAAGGGGGGGGAACCCACATATGATAACCAGGAACTAGTTCATTAAATTATACAAAACCAGAATCAGGGGACTTCTCAAAGAAACATGAAGGACATTCTTTTAGAAAAAAGCCAGTGAGGGGCGCCAGGGTGGCTCAGTCGGTTTAAGTGTCTAACTCTTGATTTTGGCTCAGGTCATGATCCCAGGGTCGTGGGATCGAGCCCCGTGTTGGGCTCCGTGTTGAGCATAGAGCCTGCTTAGGATTCTCTCCCTCTAACCCTCTCCCTTACTGACACTCTCTTTCTCTAAAATATGGGGCGCCTATTAAGCAGTGGACTTCAGCTCAGGTTAAGCAGTGGACTTCAGCTCAGGTCATGATCTCACCGTTCGTGAGTTCGAGCCCCGCGTCGGGCTCTGTGCTGACAGCTCGGAGCCTGCAGCCTGCTTTGGATTCTGTGTCTCCCTCTCTCTCTCTGCCCCTCCCCCGCTTGCACTCTATTTTCTCAAAAATAAACATTAAAAAAAAATTAAAAAGTAAGTAAATAAATAAAATAAAGTAAAAAAATAAATAAGGAAAAGAAAAAAGCTAGTGATATATGTAATTGCTGTACTTATGGGACTTTATTTACACATTCTCTATATAAGATAAGTTCAGCCTTCAGAATAAAACCGGTATGATTGACTAGCTATCTGTAGAAACCACCTACCCTAAGAGAAGGAATAACATATGGTGTGTGTCTGAGAGGACATGGAAAACCTTCAAATCCTAAAAAAGGAACCAAGTATCCCTTAAGGACTATAGCATACATTTAAAATATCTGTTTATAGAAGACCCAGGAATAGGCTAGGAAAAAGAGTATGGAATAAGTCACACTGTATGTGGTGAGAAGGCCTTACTGGCACAAGAGTATTCTTCTTAAACTAGTCTATCCCCTCAGTGTAGATGAGGGCATCAAATTCTCAGACCTTAAGTAAAAGAAGCCAGTCTCAAAAGGTTACATACTGTATGATTCCATTTGTATGATATTCTAGAAAAGAAACTATATGACAAAGAATGGTTGCAAGGACTTAGGAATGGAAAGAGGGTTTGATACAGGAGTGCACTATAAATTTTGGGGGTGATAGAAATTGTTCTGAACCTTGTTTGTGGTAGCTATACAAATCTATGCAAGCATAAACATTCATAGAATTGTACAAAGTTAATTTCACCATGTGTAAACTTTAATAGTAATGTATCTTTTTTTGATGGGAATTTTTTCTTTTTTTGATGTAAGCTATATGCTCAACATGGGGGGGCTTGAACCCACGGCTCTGAGATCAAGAGTCGCATGCTCTACTGACTGAGTCAACCAGGCACCCCAATAATAATTTTAAAAGTATGAAAATTACAATACCTTAATGACACAAACCTACTGTCAGGTATAGAAGATGCCCTCTAGTGATTCTAAAGCTAATGGGCTCCCAAACTTCTCTCTGGGAAACACTGCATTAGCTATTAAGATGATCTAATTAAGTTCCTGTGCCCGGATTCCATATTCTCCATACAAGTTATAAGATAGAAAAGGGATGGGAAGTTACATTTTGGAAGTGGTCAATTTTCAAGTATTGTGGGATATCCAAGTGGGGACTTCTGAGGGGCTGGTCGTATACAGGGGTCTGGAGCTGAAGATCTGGGCCAGGAATATGGAGTCATCAGCACAGAGATGACAATTAAAGTCATGAAAGCGGGGGTGCCTGGGTGGCTCAGTCGGTGAAACATCTGACTTCAGCTCAGGTCATGATCTCGCGGTTCGTGGGTTTGAGCCCCGCGTCCGTCTCTGTGCTGACAGCTTGGAGCCTGAAGCCTGCTTCACAGTCTGTGCCTCCCTCTTTCTCTACCCCTCCCCTGTTCACACTCTGTCTCTTTCTCTCTCTCTCTCTCTCTCTCTCTCTCAAAAATAAACATTAAAAAAAAAAAAAGAAAGAAAACACACCGTCTGGGAAAACTGATGGCATGAAGGCCCAGACAGGAAAAGGAGATGAAATCCTTCTGCTGAAGGGACTACCTTTAGACAAAAGCAAGCACATGTCATCCACTGTAACAGCGAAGGAGGCAAGGAGGGATGGGAATACAGCACAAGTTTTAGGTGGTGACAACACAGGAAGCTGAATATTTACTCACCAGTTACCACTCTAACAGTACAACAGAAAGTAAGGTCAAAATCTTTGAAATATTTAAGGAAGCCAACAGATAAAGACAGACGCAAATTGGGTAGCCCCCCAAAACACTTCCCTTCTACTGGCATTTGCTGTGTCCAGAAACTGCTAGGTGCTCTAATGCATTAGGTTCATTTAATCCCCACAACAACCCTAGAAGGTAGACGTTATTGTTACTGTTGAGAGGCTTATAGAAGTTAAACAACTTGGAGTCATAAAAAACTAGAAAATGATAGAACTGGGATTAGAATCCAAGTCAATTACTCAAAAGCCAGAGCCACACTGTACTGCTGTATGGACTACTGCCACTCTCTATGACATCATCACTTCCCTCATTCTTAGCTGTGGACTCCCCAAAACTTCCTTTCCATAGTCTCAAAAAGAAAGATATGCTGAGAGATTGGAGCTGAGAATCACAAATTGCTTCAGTGTTATCTCATCAGGCCATCACAGTGGGAAAAAAAAAAAAGTTTGCAAATGTCTTTAGGCAGGGGATGCATTCTTCATGTTCACAGAATCCACACACGGGGTTTCACAATTCACATTAACTGTCTGGTCCCTGATGGCATTTACATGAGCTGCAATGCAACCTTTGACTTCTGTCAATGAAGACAGGACAGAAGGAAAACAAGATTTAACTTACTATCCTCCTTGTAGTTGGTATAAAGTGGAAAGCTACCAAAATCTCAGAAGTTTGAAAACATTACCTCCGAGAGTGAAGAGAGGTGAAAGGGAAATGTAACACAAACATTAAACATACCTTGATATCATTGTCTATT
Source organism: Lynx canadensis (assembly GCF_007474595.2). Taxonomy (NCBI): domain Eukaryota; kingdom Metazoa; phylum Chordata; class Mammalia; order Carnivora; family Felidae; genus Lynx; species Lynx canadensis. The sequence goes on from NC_044310.1 coordinate 23,300,538, forward strand.
CCCCCAGAAATAATCTGATCACTTGTGTCGTTGAAGGTCACAGCTAACACCTGGTAGGTGTTCTGAAATGTCTGGATGGCTGCTTTCTTCCGGATGTCCCAAAGCTGAAGCAGAGGAACAAGAGGGTCTATAGTCAAACATCATTCTAAGACGTAATTGCATAATACATCCCGAAATCCAAGGACTTTGTACAGGTGAATACATTTTTAATAGGGATCCTGTTCAGAAACTTGTCTGGATTTCCTAGTAACACGGTGAGAAGTGACCACAATTTTGCCAATGTATCTGAAGGCTGGGAGAACCAATCACTTTGGTTGTATTTTCAGATTCCTTTGTTAAAGTATGAATATAGTTAATCAACACGCCTTAGAATGGAAATCCTCTACTTGTTTAGTTTATATTAAAAAAAAATTTTTTTTAATGCTTATTTTTTGAGAGAGAGAGAGAAAGAGACAGAGCATGAGCATAGGAGAGGCAGAGAGAGAGGGAGACACAGAATCCGAAGCAGGCTCCAGGCTCGGAGCTGTCAGCACAGAGCCTAACACGGGGCTCGAACCCACAAACTGCGAGATCATGACCTCACCTAAAGTCAGACGCTTAACCGACTAAGCCACCCAGGCGCCCCTAGTTCATATATTTTTAACATAGCAAGGATATCAGACCAGTGTTTTTAAAATTTTTTTTTTCAACGTTTATTTATTTTTTGGGGACACAGAGAGACAGAGCATGAACGGGGGAGGGGCAGAGAGAGAGGGAGACACAGAATCGGAAACAGGCTCCAGACTCTGAGCCATCAGCCCAGAGCCTGACGCGGGGCTCGAACTCACGGACCGCGAGATCGTGACCTGGCTGAAGTCGGACGCCCAACCGACTGCGCCACCCAGGCGCCCCAGACCAGTGTTTTTAAACTGGAGATCCTAACTCATTAATGAGCTGTGGCTTACATGAAAAAATACAGAGAAAAAAACTTTTCTCATCAGCAAAAATGGAAGAGCAGGGAATACTAAAAGGCTGTCCCTCTACAAGAGCAGAGAATTATGCGACAAAAAAACTGACAGAACCAACTTTGTCAGAACTCTCGAAACTAATCAGAAGCTTATAGCAGCCAGGCAACTGCTTAATGAGGAACGAACCCTCCCGAATCTTACAGAGTTCTGTAGCGTCTTAACTTACCCTGGCTCCGTCTCTTCCGCAGCAATAGCTTTGAAGACAATGGCCCACATCCCCAGGATAGGTTCCTGGTACCAGAGTGAGCAGAAGGGACCTTACTCCTTATTCTCAAAGAACTGTGGTGGTTTTTAACTGTCTGGTGGCTCCCTGAAGGATGAGCTTAAAGGGATGGACTTTACTTTGCCTAACTGGGAACGCTTCCAGGGCAGAGACATTGGTCTACAACATTTAAAGGCAAATGCATTAGCCTCTGCTGTCTGGAGCAAGGGATGGCAATTGGAGCAAACCCCAGACAAAACAAAAAGCTTGTGAGGAAAGCTGGGGAATGAGACAATTTGGAGAGAAGGGGCGTCGAAAAGATGACATATTCCTAGGACTCTAGAAGGCCACTTGCATGCCCGTGTCTGGGCACATGCTCAGAAAAGCCCTGAGAAGGCCCTAAGCTCTCCTCTTGCTGACCTGCACAGGCTCAAACCTGTGCACAAGCAAGAAGTGAAGCCTAATGCAAAGTTGTAAACGGCCTGGCTGAGAGGCAGAGACAGACCCAACACGCACACAGAGCAAATCTGCAAAGACCAGGAGTTTTTCTTTTAATCACAAGCCATTAAGAAAATCTCTACCAAAATCATTAGTGAATTGCCAAGCTAACGAAACCGAGATTTCAGTGGCTACGTATGGCAAACTACACAGACTTTACAAAATCAGTTCAGAAAATTCATCAAACAGCTACAACAAGGAGCAACAGCAAACCCCAGGGGGAGAATCTAATTTCTAGAGTTACTACATTATAATATTCAAATGTCCAGTTTTCAACAAGAAATTATGAAGCATGAAAACAAGCAAAAAAGTATGGCTCTTACAGAAGAAAAAAGAAATTAAATCTTTTAAAAAATGATGGGACAACTGGATAACCATACCTAAAATACGAAGGCAGACCTTTATCTTACACCAGATGCAAAAATTTACTCCACATGGATCAAAGACTCAAATGTAAAAATTAAAACTCTGAAATTCTTAGAAGAAAACACAGGGGTAAATCTTCATGGCCTTGGATTTGGCAATGAATTATTAGATATGACACCAAAAGCACAAGTGACCAAAGAAAAAATAAACTTCATAAAAATTAGAGACTTTTAGGGGCACCTGGGTGGCTCAGTCAGTTAAGCATCTGACTTCGGCTCAGGTCATGATGTCACAGTCCTTGAGTTTGAGCCCCGTGTTGGGCTCTTTGCTGACAACTCAGGCCTGGAGCCTGCTTCAGAGTCTGTGTCTCCCTCACTCTCTGTCCCTCCTGTCTCTCTCTCTCTCTCTCTCTCTCTCTCAAAAACAAATAAACATTTAAACATTTTTAAAAATTAGAAACTTTTGTACATTAGAGGATGGTATCCAGAAAATGAGAATACAACCAAGAGTGGGAGGCATTATTTGCAAATCACATACCTGATAAAGATCCAGTATCCAGAAAAAGAAGCTATGGTTCAACAACAAAAACACAAAGAGTCCAATAACTGGGCAAAGGCCCTGAATAAACATTTCTTTTCAGATGATATAAGCGCAAGACAAGATGCTTAGCATCATAAATCATTTGGGAAATGCAAATCAAAACAATTAGATATTGCTTCACACTTACTAGTGGGGAAAAAAAAAGAAACCACAGAAAATAAGGGGTGCTGGTGAGGATGTGGAAAAATTGGAACCTTCGAACATCACTGGTGGAAATATAAAATGATGTGGCTGCTATGGAAAAGTCTGGGTGTTCCCCAAAAGGTTAGAGTTACTCTTTGACCCAGCAATCCTAGATTGCTCCTAGATATATACCCAAGAGAAATGAAAGCAGGTGTTCAAACAAAACCTTGTACACAAATCTTTGTAGCAGTGTTAAAAACGAATCAAGTATTAATACATGTTACAAGGATGAAGCCTGAAACATTAAGCTAATCAAAAGAAACTAGACACAAAAGGCCACATATTGTACAATTTTATTCCCAACAGAGACAGTAAGTACATTATGGTTGCCAGGGGCTGGAAAGCAGGGAAAAAGTACTGACTGCTAAATGGGTAGGAAGGTGCTTTTAGGGGGTGCCAAGAATATTCTGGTATTGGATCATGGTGATGATCACACACACTGTGAATGTACTAAAAATCACTGAATTGTACATCTTTTAAAATGGTTAAGATGGTGAATTTTATATTATGTAAATTTTACCCTAATTTAAAAAATATATACAAAAGATAATGTCACATATAGAAGAGGCTGATACATAAACACAGACATACTGAGGGGAGTATATACTGGGTCACAGTTTAAAATGTATTCCTTAATGCAGATTGAGATTAAAAAAATATTTTTAAATTACTACACTTAGAGGATCTAGTTTAACTCCAATTTTTATGGATGAGCAAACTAAAGCTCAAAGAAGGAATTAACTTGATGACAAACACCCAGCAAGTCAATAGCAAAACAAGGATTAGAATTTAGTACTGTCTGATTCTGTTATGTTCATGTTATATTAACTTAAACATACTAAAATATATGCTAATTTCTTATAACGACTAAAGTAATCTACACTTGTTTTATACCGTTAACTTTTTAATGGCTACTTGTTTTATTAATAATAGAAGATAGGGGTGCCTGGGTGGCTCAGTTGGTTCGGTGTCTGACTCTTGATTTCAGCTCAGGTCATGATCTTACGGTTCGTGGGATGAGGCCCCGAGTCGGGCTCTGTGCTGGCAGTGGGGCGCCTGCTTGGGATTTTCTCTCTCCCTTTTTCTCTGCCCTTCCCCTACTTGTGCTCTCCCTCCCTCTCTCAAAATAAACACTTAAAAAAAATAGTAATAGTAGATAAAAATTAGGTATAACGAGACACCTGGGTGGCTCAGTTGGTTAAGCATCTGACTTCAGCTCAGGTAGTGATCTCACAGTTCGTGAGTTTGATGTCCCATCAGGCTCTCTGCTGTTAGCACAAAGGCTACTCCAGATCCTCTGTCTCCCTCTCTCTGCCCTTCCCCCGTGCTCTCTCTCAAAAATAAAATAAACGTTAAAAAAAAAATTAGGTATAACAACTCTAGAATCCCATACCCTAAACAATTAGGCTCTATTTTTAAAAAATAAATTTATAGAACTCCAGTTATACACCACAGCACAGGGGAAGTGCCCTGCAGGTCCTCACCACACCAGGGACTATCCAAAATGACCAAGCGGAAGAATTCCCCTCAGAAGAATCTCCAGGAAATAACAACAGCTAATGAGCTGATCAAAAAGGATTTAAATAATATAACAGAAAGTGAATTTAGAATAATAGTCATAAAATTAATCGCTGGGCTGGAAAACAGTATACAGGACAGCAGAGAATCTCTTGCTACAGAGATCAAGGGACTAAGGAACAGTCACGAGGAGCTGAAAAACGCTTTAAAGGAAATGCAAAACAAAATGCAAACCACCACAGCTCGGATGGAAGAGGCAGAGGAGAGAATAGGTGAACTAGAAGATAAAGTTATGGAAAAAGAGGAAGCTGAGAAAAAGAGAGATAAAAAAATCCAGGAGTATGAGGGGAAAATTAGAGAACTAAGTGATACACTAAAAAGAAATAATATACGCATAATTGGTATCCCAGAGGAGGAAGAGAGAGGGAAAGGTGCTGAAGGGGTACTTGAAGAAATAATAGCTGAGAACTTCCCTGAACTGGGGAAGGAAAAAGGCATTGAAATCCAAGAGGCACAGAGAACTCCCTTCAGACGTAACTTGAATCGATCTTCTGCACGACATATCATAGTGAAACTGGCAAAATACAAGGATAAAGAGAAAATTCTGAAAGCAGCAAGGGGTAAACGTGCCCTCACATATAAAGGGAGACCTATAAGACTCGTGACTGATCTCTCTTTTGAAACTTGGCAGGCCAGAAAGAATTGGCACGAGATTTTCAGGGTGTTAGACAGCAAAAATATGCAGCCGAGAATCCTTTATTCAGCAAGTCTGTCATTTAGAATAGAAGGAGAGATAAAGGTCTTCCCAAACAAACAAAAACTGAAGGAATTTGTCACCACTAAACCAGCCCTACAAGAGATCCTAAGGGGGACCCTGTGAGACAAAGTACCAGAGACATCACTACAAGCATAAAACATGCAGACATCACAATGACTCTAAACCCGTATCTTTCTATAATAACACTGAATGTAAACGGATTAAATGCGCCAACCAAAAGACATAGGGTATCAGAATGGATAAAAAAACAAGACCCATCTATTTGCTGTCTACAAGAGACTCATTTTAGACCTGAGGACACCTTTAGATTCAGAGTGAGGGGATGGAGAACTATTTACCATGCTACTGGAAGCCTAAAGAAAGCTGGAGTAGCCATACTTATATCAGACAAACTAGACTTTAAATTAAAGGCTGTAACAAGAGATGAAGAAGGACATTATATAATAGTTACAGGGTCTATCCATCAGGAAGAGCTAACAATTATAAATGTCTATGCGCCGAATACCGGAGCCCCCAAGTATATAAAACAATTACTCATAAACAGAAGCAACCTTATTGATAAGAATGTGGTAATTGCAGGGGACTTTAACACCCCACTTACAGAAATGGATAGATCATCTAGACACACAGTCAATAAAGAAACAAGGGCCCTGAATGAGACATTGGATCAGATGGACTTGACAGATATATTTAGAACTCTGCATCCCAAAGCAACAGAATATACTTTCTTCTCGAGTGCACATGGAACATTCTCCAAGATAGATCATATACTGGGTCACAAAACAGCCCTTCATAAGTTTACAAGAATTGAAATTATACCATGCATACTTTCAGACCACAATGCTATGAAGCTTGAAATCAACCACAGGAAAAAGTCTGGAAAACCTCCAAAAGCGTGGAGGTTAAAGAACACCCTACTAACGAATGAGTGGGTCAACCAGGCAATTAGAGAAGAAATCAAAAAATATATGGAAACAAACGAAAATGAAAATACAACAATCCAAACGCTTTGGGACGCAGCGAAGGCAGTCCTGAGAGGAAAATACATTGCAATCCAGGCCTATCTCAAGAAACAAGAAAAATCCCAAATACAAAATCTAACAGCACACCTAAAGGAAATAGAAGCAAAACAGCAAAGGCAGCCTAAACCCAGCAGAAGAAGAGAAATAATAAAGATCAGAGCAGAAATAAACAATATAGAATCTAAAAAAACTGTAGAGCAGATCAATGAAACCAAGAGTTGGTTTTTTGAAAAAATAAACAAAATTGACAAACCTCTAGCCAGGCTTCTCAAAAAGAAAAGGGAGATGACCCAAATAGATAAAATCATGAATGAAAATGGAATGATTACAACCAATCCCTCAGAGATACAAACAATTATCAGGGAATACTATGAAAAATTATATGCCAACAAATTGGACAACCTGGAAGAAATGGACACATTCCTGAACACCCACACTCTTCCAAAACTCAATCAGGAGGAAATAGAAAGCTTGAACAGACCCATAACCAGCGAAGAAATTGAATCGGTTATCAAAAATCTCCCAACAAATAAGAGTCCAGGACCAGATGGCTTCCCAGGGGAGTTCTACCAGACATTTAAAGCAGAGATAATACCTATCCTTCTCAAGCTATTCCAAGAAATAGAAAGGGAAGGAAAACTTCCAGACTCATTCTATGAAGCCAGTATTACTTTGATTCCTAAACCAGACAGAGACCCAGTCAAAAAAGAGAACTACAGGCCAATATCCCTGATGAATATGGATGCAAAAATTCTCAATAAGATACTAGCAAATCGAATTCAACAGCATATAAAAAGAATTATTCACCATGATCAAGTGGGATTCATTCCTGGGATGCAGGGCTGGTTCAACATTCGCAAATCAATCAACGCGATACATCACATTAACAAAAAAAAAAGAGAAGAACCATATGATCCTGTCAATCGATGCAGAAAAGGCCTTTGACAAAATCCAGCACCCTTTCTTAATAAAAACCCTTGAGAAAGTCGGGATAGAAGGAACATACTTAAAGATCATAAAAGCCATTTATGAAAAGCCCACAGCTAACATCATCCTCAATGGGGAAAAACTGAGAGCTTTTTCCCTGAGATCAGGAACACGACAGGGATGCCCACTCTCACCGCTGTTGTTTAACATAGTGCTGGAAGTTCTAGCATCAGCAATCAGACAACAAAAGGAAATCAAAGGCATCAAAATTGGCAAAGATGAAGTCAAGCTTTCGCTTTTTGCAGATGACATGATATTATACATGGAAAATCCGATAGACTCCACCAAAAGTCTGCTAGAACTGATACATGAATTCAGCAAAGTTGCAGGATACAAAATCAATGTCCTGAAATCAGTTGCATTCTTATACACTAACAATGAAGCAACAGAAAGACAAATAAAGAAACTGATCCCATTCACAATTGCACCAAGAAGCATAAAATACCTAGGAATAAATCTAACCAAAGATGTAAAGGATCTGTATGCTGAAAACTATAGAAAGCTTATGAAGGTAATTGAAGAAGACTTAAAGAAATGGAAAGACATTCCCTGCTCATGGATTGGAAAAATAAATATTGTCAAAATGTCAATACTACCCAAAGCTATCTACACATTCAATGCAATCCCAATCAAAATTGCACCAGCATTCTTCTCGAAATTAGAACAAGCAATCCTAAAATTCATATGGAACCACAAAAGGCCCCGAATAGCCAAAGGAATTTTGAAGAAGAAGACCAAAGCAGGAGGCATCACAATCCCAGACTTTAGCCTCTACTACAAAGCTGTCATCATCAAGACAGCATGGTATTGGCACAAAAACAGACACACAGACCAATGGAATAGAATAGAAACCCCAGAACTAGACCCACAAAACGTATGGCCAACTCATCTTTGACAAAGCAGGAAAGAACATCCAATGGAAAAAAGACAGCCTCTTTAACAAATGGTGCTGGGAGAACTGGACAGCAACATGCAGAAGGTTGAAACTAGACCACTTTCTCACACCATTTACAAAAATAAACTCAAAATGGATAAAGGACCTAAATGTGAGACAGGAAACCATCAAAACCTTAGAGGAGAAAGCAGGAAAAGATCTCTCTGACCTCAGCCGTAGCAATCTCTTCCTCGACACATCCCCAAAGGCAAGGGAATTAAAAGCAAAAGTGAATTACTGGGACCTTATGAAGATAAAAAGCTTCTGCACAGCAAAGGAAACAACCAACAAAACTAAAAGGCAACCAACGGAATGGGAAAAGATATTTGCAAATGACATATCGGACAAAGGGCTAGTATCTAAAATCTATAAAGAGCTCACCAAACTCCACACCCAAAAAACAAATAACCCAGTGAAGAAATGGGCAGAAAACATGAATAGACACTTCTCTAAAGAAGACATCCAGATGGCCAACAGGCACATGAAAAGATGTTCAGCGTCGCTCCTTATCAGGGAAATACAAATCAAAACCACACTCAGGTATCACCTCACGCCAGTCAGAGTGGCCAAAATGAACAAATCAGGAGACTATAGATGCTGGAGAGGATGTGGAGAAACGGGAACCCTCTTGCACTGTTGGTGGGAATGCAAATTGGTGCAGCCGCTCTGGAAAGCAGTGTGGAGGTTCCTCAGAAAATTAAAAATAGACCTACCCTATGACCCAGCAATAGCACTGCTAGGAATTTATCCAAGGGATACAGGAGTACTGATGCATAGGGGCACTTGTACCCCAATGTTCATAGCAGCACTCTCAACAATAGCCAAATTATGGAAAGAGCCTAAATGTCCATCAACTGATGAATGGATAAAGAAATTGTGGTATATATACACAATGGAGTACTATGTGGCAATGAGAAAAAATGAAATATGGCCCTTTGTAGCAACGTGGATGGAACTGGAGAGTGTAATGCTAAGTGAAATAAGCCATACAGAGAAAGACAGATACCATATGGTTTCACTCTTATGTGGATCCGGAGAAACTTAACAGGAACCCATGGGGGAGGGGAAGGAAAAAAAAAAAAAAAAAAAAGAGGTTAGAGTGGGAGAGAGCCAAAGCATAAGAGACTGTTAAAAACTGAGAACAAACTGAGGGTTGATGGGGGGTGGGAGGGAGGGGAGGGTGGGTGATGGGTATTGAGGAGGGCACCTTTTGGGATGAGCACTGGGTGTTGTATGGAAACCAATTTGTCAATAAATTTCATAAAAAAAAAATAAAAAAAAAATAAAATAAAATTGTTTTTGAGCAAAAAAATAAATAAATAAATAAATTTATATAACACAGATCTACATTTTTTTTAAAAGATTTTATTTTCTTTTTTTTAAAAATTTTTTTTTCAACGTTTATTTATTTTTGGGACAGAGAGAGACAGAGCATGAACGGGGGAGGGGCAGAGAGAGAGGGAGACACAGAATCGGAAACAGGCTCCAGGCTCTGAGCAGTCAGCCCAGAGCCCGAGGCGGGGTCAAACTCACAGACCGTGAGATCATGACCTGAGCCGCAGTGGGACGCTTAACAGACTGAGCCACCCAGGCGCCCCAAGATTTTATTTTCGAGTAATCTCTACATCCAACATGGGGCTCAAACTCACAACCCTGGGATCAAGAGTCACATGCTCTACTGACTGAACCAGCCAGGCACCCCAACATGGATCTGCATTTATAGAGTGTGGATAATAGGGAGGGCCTAGAGATGTTTCTTTCCTTTCTTTTATTAAAAAAAAATTTTTTTTAACATTTATTTATTTTTGAGAGACAGAGAGAGGCAGAGCATGAGCAGGGGAGGGTGAGAGAGAGATACAGAATCTGAAGCAGTCTCCAGGCTCTGAGCTGTTTGTCAGCACAGAGCCCAACGTGGGGCTCGAACTCACAAACTGTGAGACCATGACCGGTGTTGAAGCTGGACACTCAACCGACTGAGCCACCCAGGCGACCCCCCTTCCTTTCTTTTAAAGTTTTTTTATTTACTTGGAGAGACGGGGAGAGGGAGAGAGGGAGGGGGGGGGAGAGGGAGAGAATACACGCATGTGTGTGTAGGGGAGGGGCAGAGAGGGAGACAGAATCCCAAGCAGGCTCTGCACTGCCAGTGTGGAGCCCAACTTTGGGCTCAAACTCGAGAGCCACAGGATCATGACCTGAGCTGAAAACAAGAGTCCGATGCTTAACCTAATGAGCCACCCAGGCACCTTAGAGATGTTGCAACAAATGACTGACAGACTTGGTAAGGTGAACCGTGATGTTTTAAGAGTGTGGGTCATTTCATTCAAATGACAAAGACTGGGGTGATGGTGTCCCAAGTTTTACACACGTCATTAAAAAAAAAAAAAAAAAGATGGGTGCCTGGCCGGCTAAGACGGTGGAGCATGTGGCTGTTGATCTTGGGCCCCACACTGGGTGTAGAGATTACTTAAAATAAAATCTTTAGGGGCGCTTGGGTGGCTCAGTCGGCTGGGCACCTGACACTTGATTGGGGCTCAGGTCGTACTCTCACGGGTCCATAATCTTATGGTTTGGGAGATCAAGCCCCCAGTGGAGCTCGGTGCTGACAGGGCGGAGCCTGTCTGGGATCTTCTCTCTCCATTGCTCTCTGCTCCTCCCCTATTGGTGCACGTGCTCTCGCTCGCTAGCTTGTGCTCTCTGTCTCTCAAAACAAATACTTAAAAAAAAGGAACCAGCCATAGAATCTCAGGAAAGGCCTTAAGTTTACATTCAAATCTGCGGTAAACAAGCAGTCTGGGTTGTTATCTCTGTGCCAACAAGGATTCCTCCTCCCAATTCTCATGGTTTGGAATGCAAACTCATGAAAACATAACCTAAAAAGGCTTAGGTTTGGTTACTCAGGTAAATGGTCCAAAAAGAGTGCTTCATCCCTCTTCTGGAGAACCAGTACCTAACCCCTGCCCACTAATTCCTCTGGCTACAGAATCATGTCCAAACCTATTAGTTTGGAATTCAAGGCTTTGATAATCTAGCCTCTCCGTAACTCTTCCAGATTTAGTACAATCTTTGTCTTAATAATCTCTACACAGATCAAATCAACCTTTGATTTTATCCTAAAAGCTATGGTAGTCATTTAAAGCTTGATTCAGGGGCACCTGGGTGGCTCAGTGGGTTAAGCGTCTGACTCTTGATTTCGGCTCAGGTCATGTTCTTGAGGTTCGTGAGATCGAGTCCCACGTTGGGCTGCGTTGACAGCACAGAGCCTGCCTGGAATCCTCTCTCTCTGGTCCTCCCACTCGCATGTGCATATGTGCTCTCTCTCAAATTAAATAAATATTCAAAAAAAAAGTTTGATTCAAATATTTAATTTCTTAAAAGATTTTATTTTTAAGTAACCTCTATACTCAACGTGGGGCTTGAACTTCACAACCCCGAGATCAAGAGTCAAATGCTCCACTGACTGAGCCAGCCAGGTGCCCCTGATTCAAATGTTTTAGAATATTAGTTCCAGATGACCATCATTTTTAAAAGACTATTTTACTTTGAAATATTCACAAACTTACACAAAAAGTTGGATGTAAAAGAGAACATTTTTGTTGCCCGAATCATTTGAGAACTGCTGACCCAATGTCCCATCACTCCTAAGTACTTGAGTGTATTTGTCCTATAAAAATATATATAATACATATAACATATACAATCCTGTATAATTTCAGCACAATCAATCAAAATGCAGAAATTAACACCAACACATCACTACCAACCGGTTCTCAGATTTCATTCAAGTTTCACCACTTGTTCCAACATGCCTTTTATAGAAAAGATTCAGTTCAGAATCATGTGTTGAATTTAGCAGTTATGTTTCTTTAGTTTCCTTCAGCCTGGAAGAATTTCTCAGACTTTCCTTGACCCTGACACTTCTCAAAATTATAGGACAGTTATTTTGTAGGATGTCCTGCAATTTGGGTTTGTCTGATGTTTCCTCATGATTAGATTCAAGTTATGCCTCTTTGGCAGGAATATCACTGAAGTGATGCTGCATTTTCAGTGTATTTTACTGAGTGGCTCACAATTTTGTTTTGTCCCATCATGAATAATGTTCAGTTTGATCATTTGATTTAAGATATTCTTTTGACAAGCTTTCTGCACAAGATGTTCCAGGTTCATCTTGTACTTTCCCTGCCCAGTCCTGAAACAGGGAGCCCTGGTTTCTTCAGTGGAAAATGGTGTTTAAAGGCCAAGACCTGCACAGTAGATGTGTTCATTGCTTTTGGACTGTTGTTCCTAAACCCTCTCAGCGGACAGTTGCCCATATATGCATACACAGGCGCGCGCACACACACACACACCTGTAAATACCCATTTACATCTCCCATTTCTTCTACGCCTGTTTATGTATTGAATGTTTATCAGTTCACACTGACACTTCCAGTTCAATACCAACAACACAAGATGCATTTTAGTTTTCCCTCCTGCATTGGTAACTCCTTTCTCCGACAATGAGAAACCTGTCTCCCGTTATTATATTTACTTATCTGATCAAGCTTCCTGAATGTAACCAATCTCCCACATCCTTTTCTACCCTTCTCCTCTTCCTTCCCTGTTTGAACTGTGATTCCCATCCTGGGCTGATCTTATGTGAACCCCTCCTCATCCCATATGGGTCATCCCTTTGTATGAATACCCCCTTCACCCTGCTCTGGCTCTAATATCCCTCTCCAGGCTGCCTTTCCTCAGGAATGCTAGCCTCAGCCCCAGACTCCCTACCCAAACTGCTCCCACACTATGCGGACACCCTCAGCTCAGGCTGTGACACCCATACTTCCCCCTACTCCACTAACGTACAGATGACCCTTTTATTCTGCTAGGGTACCAACTCTCCATGCTGGGCTGCTCCCCGCTCCAATTCCCTATTCTGGGCTACCGACCCTGTGTTATGTGGTTGCCCTCCTCACCTTTCTCAGTCCCCATCTCCCTACAATGGACTGCCCCCAACTTGCACGGATGCTCTCCTCACCTCACTTGGGCCTCATACTCCACTCTGGGTCACAATGGCCCACACCTCCACCTCTAACCTGAAAACCTTCTGTGTCTTGGTCTACATAATGGCACTAGGACTGAATTGTAACAATTTGTATTTATATGTATGTGTGTATATATCACATCTATAGTAATATATATGCCTTAAACATATGATATGATATAAAAATGATTTTCTAAGTACTTTACCAGAAAGAATAGATTGCTAAAAACAATATGAAAAAACTGTGAAAAACAGTATGAAATATTGTTAAAAACAACAGAAAAAACTACTAGTATGGACAATGCTCAGGATGCCATTTCTAGACTGAAAATGCAAGCATTACCGAAAGCTTTGTCTTCTGTTGCGAATCCTGATACGTCAAATGCAACACAAGGTTTCCCCCCTTAGAGAAACAGAGGTTATTAAATTCCTACACCTACAAACCTAAAACAGAAAATAATCAACAAAGCATCCCAACCTGATAACTAACTAAAAGGCATATGTAAAAGGCTGTTCGACAAAGCATTAATTATAAAAAATATGTTGAAATTAAGAATAAGGAATTGGTTAAAAAACAGTCACCTTTAGTTGATGTGACATATTGCACACTAAGATAAATATTAGCTTGAGTGATAAAGTCAAAACATTTATTTCAAATCATGTTTAATTAGAGGAGAAGAGAAGCAAGAAACTGAAAGGAGGACAGAAAACACAAACATGTACTCACAAAGGAGTAGTTGAAAAAAGAAAAGCCGAGGAGAGACAGAAAGGCAAACATGAGGAAAGAGGTAAAGAAAAGGCAAAATGAGAGAAAGTAAGAGAAAAGGTGAAGGAAAGCCAAAAATAAACAGGAGTGAGTTCCTAGATGTTGATAGAGCAGGCCCTCGGTAAAATTCCTTAGGGCCCTGTCGTCTCTTACCACCTTTTGAAAGGTCCTTTGGCGAATCAGTTTACAAAGAAGACTCTCCAACCATGGCACACGGAGATTAAGAGCTCTGGGCTTTGGAATCATTCCTAAGCCATACACTCTCTTCCTAGCTAAGCACCAGGCCTCAAGTGACTGGGTTTATTATAAAAATGATTTAGTAGGATAGTATCTCCAAGCAGATGATTCAGTATGTCAGTGTCACCACTTTAATTATGAAAAGAAAGCAAATTCATTTTAAAAAGCAACAATCACAAGGTTAGTGTGGTTTCTCGGATATACTCCTTTCAAGTCCCTCCTTGTTTAATCACTAAAATACTTCCCAGAGTATCAAATTAGTGCCAAAGAAAGAATAAAAATGGTGGTACTACGGAGTAGTATGTCCTTGTGTGCTCTTGAAATAAGTAATTATTTTTAGGCCTCATTTTCCTCATTTGATAACGAGGATGCAGTGGTGAACATAGCATAATGTATAAACTTGTTGAATCACTATGTCGTACATCTGAATCTAATGTACCATTATGTATCACCATATTCAAATAAAAACAATAATAAAAAAATAAAATGAGGATGCTGGATGAGATCAATGGCTTCCAAAATGTCAGACCTGCTACATCAAGTCATGTTGAGGAACATGTTTAATAATCCTGGCTCGTGGGGCACCTGGGCGGATCAGTCAGTTAAGCATCCGACTTTGGCCTAGGTCATGGTCTCCGATTTGTGAGTTAAGTCCCACACTGGGCTTTCTGCTGTCAGCACAGAGCCCACTTCAGATCTTCTGTCCCCACCCCCATGCTTTCTCTTTCAAAAATAAACATTTTACTTAAAAAAATTTTTTTTAAAACATTTATTCATTTTTGAGAGACAGAAAGGGACACAGCGTGAGCAGGGGAGGGGCAGAGAGAGAGGCAGACACAGAATCTGAGGCAAGCTCCAGGCTCTGAGCTATCAGCACAGAGTCCAACATGGGGCTCAAACCCACAAACCATAAGATCATGACCTGAGCCAAAGTCAGACACTCAATTGACTGAGTAATCCAGTGCCCCAATAAACGTTAAAAAAAAAAAAAAAAAAAAATCCTGGTTCTTAAAAAACACGATGTCATTTACATTAGCACCCAAAACAAAAGAGAAATATTTAGGTATAGATTTAACAAAATATGTACAATCCAAATGAAGGAAACTTCAAAACTCTGATGAATGGCAGCACCTGGGTGGCTCAGTCAGTTAAGTGTTCAACTTTTGGTTCGGGTCATGGTCTCACAGTTGGTGGGTTTCAGTCCCATAGAGGGCTCTGCGCTGGCAGTACGGAGCCTGCTTGGGATTCACTCTCTCCGTCTCTCTCTCTCTGCCTCTCCCCTGCTCACACTGTCTCTCTCAAAATGAATAAGTAAACTTTAAAAAAATAGTTTAAAAAAACAAAACAAAAAATCCCCAAAAAACAAAACTCTGATGAACAAAATCAAAGAACTAAATAAACGGTTTCTCCATGTTCATGGATAGGAAAACTCAATATTGTCATTCTCAACTTTATAAATTCAATGCAATCCCAACCAAAATGTGTTGTGGAAATCAACAAATTGATTCTAATGTTTATGTGGAGAGACAAAGACCCAAGATTTCCAACATGATAGGAAAAGAATGGAGGAGGAGGACTGATACTACCTGACTTCAAGACTTACTATAAAGCTACGGTAATCAAGACAGCGTGGTACTGGGGAAAGAATACATCAGTGGAAGAGAATAGAGAGCGCAGAAGTAGAACCCCATAAATATAGTCAACTGATCTTTGACAAAAGAGCAAAGGCAACACAATGGAGCAAACAGAGTTTCTTCAACAAATGGTACTAGAACAACTGCACATTCACATGAAAAAACATGCATCTAGACACAGACCTTGCACCTTTTACAGAAACCAATTCAAAATGGATCACAGACCTAATATAAAATGTAAAATATAACTCCGAGAAGGTAACAGAAGAAAACATAGATGACCTTGGGTATAGCAAAGACTTTTAGACACAACACCAAAGCACAATCCATAAAACACTGATGAGCTGAACTCCATTAAAATTAAAAACTTCTGGGGGCGCCTGGGTGGCTCAGTCGGTTAAGCATCCCAACTTTAGCTCAGGTCATGATCTCCTGGTTCATGAGTTCGAGCCCTGCATTAGGCTCTCTGCTGTCAGCACGCAGCCTGCTTTGAATCCTCTGTCCCCACCTCTCTCTGCCCCTTCCCTGCTGGTGTGCTCTCATGCTCTCAAAAATAATCAAACATTTTTTAAAAATTTAAAAAAATTAAAAACTTCTGCCTGCTAAAGACAATGTCAAGACAATGAGAAGACAGGCCACAAGACAGGGAGAAAATATTTGTACATCTGACAAGGGACTATTATCCAAAATGTACAAAGAACTCTTAAAACTCAACAATAAGAAAACAACATGATTGAAAAAAATGAGTTAAAGATAGCAGACATCTCACCAAAGAAGATACACTGATAACAAAATGCATATAAAAAGATGCTCCATATCAAATGTCATCCCGAAAATGCAAATTAAACCAACAATGAGGTACCACTACATACTTATTGGAAGAGCCAAAATCTGAAGCAATGACACCACCAAATGATGATGTGGCGCAATGGAGACTCTCGTCCATTGCTGGTGGGAATGTAAAATGGTATAGACACTTGGGAAGAGAGATTGGTGGTTTCTTTCTTTCTTTCCTTCTTTTTTAAGATTTTATTTTTAAGTAATCTCTACACCCAATGTGGGGCTCAAACTTATAACCCTGAGATCAAGAGTTGCACGCTCTACTGACTAAGCCAGCTAGGTGCCCCAGATTGGTGGTTTCTTAAACACATTCAGGGGTGCCTGGGTGGCTCAGTCGGTTAAGTGTCTGACTTCGGCTCAGGTCAATATCTCACGGCTTGGGAGTTCGAGCCCTGCGTTGGGCTCTGTGTTGACAGCTCAGGGCCTGGAGCCCGCTTCGTATTCTGGGTCTCGGTCTCTCTCTGCCCTTCCCCCGCTTGAACACACATGTGCTCTCTCTCAAAAATAAAAAACATTAAAAAAAAACAAACCTAAACATACTCTTACCATATGATCTAGCAATCACGGTCCTTAGCATTTACCTAAGAGAGTTGAGAAACTTAGGTCCACACAAAAACTTACACGTAGATGTTTCCAGCAGCTTTATTCATCATTACCAACTCTTGGAAGCAACCAAGATATCCTTTAGTAGGTGAATGGATAAACTGTTACATCCCGATGATGGAATATTATTTGGCACTAAAAACAAATGAGCTATCAAGCCATGAAAAGACATGAAAGAATCTTAAATGCGTATTACTAAGTAAAAGAAGCCAATTTCAAAAAGGCAAAACTCTGAAGACAGTAAAAAGATCAGTGGTTGCCAGGGGTGGGAGGGATGAATAGAAGGAGCACAGACAATTTTCAAGGCAGGGAAAATACTCTGAAATGTACCACAGTGATGGATACATGTCATTATATGCTTGTCCCAAACCACAAAATGTATAACACTAAATGTGAACCCCAACAAAAACTATGGACTTTGAGTGATTATAATGTGTCACTGTAGGTTTATCAATTGTAAAAAATGTACCACTCTGGTGGGGGAAAATGGGGGAGGCTGTGCATGTGGGGGCAGTGGGTATATGGGAAATCTTTGTATCTTCCCCTCAATTTTGCTGCCAACCTAAAGCTCTTCTAAAAAAAATGTCTTAATTTAAAAACAAAAATTCCCTTGGGGCGCCTGGGTGTCTCAGGTGGTTGGGTGTCCGACTTCAGCTCAGGTCATGATCTCACGGTTTGTGAGTTCGAGCCCCGCGTTGGGCTTTGTGCTGACAGCTTGGAGCCTGGAGCCTGCTTTGGATTCTGTGTCTCCCTCTCTCTCTGTTCCTCCCCCACTCACACTCTCTCTCTCTCACTCTCAAAAATAAAGATTAAAAAAAAAATTTTAAGAAAACAAAAACAAAAGCCCCCAAAATTCTCACTCCAGACCTACTGAACCAGAATCTGGGTATTTTTAACAGGTTCTTCAGGTGAGTCTGATATGAAGACAGGTTGGAAATCACTGGACTAAATAAATGACCCTGTTACTAAACCACATATTGACCTTTTTATATAGTGACTATACTTTTACAACAGCTTTGGAAGACATGTATATTACGGTCACTGTTCTAAAGATTGAGAAACAGGATCAGGAAAGTGAACTACCTGAGATCACATAATTAAGTAAATAGCTGAGTCAAAACTTCAATTTGGGTGATTCATGTCGTTTCATGTCACAATGGTTCCACATGGTTCTAATATTTATTATTCTAGAGGATACTTAAAACGTATTATTTTAGGGGTGCCTCAGTCGGTTAAGCATCCGACTTTGGCTCAGGTCATGACCTCGCAGTCATGTGAGTTTGAGCCCCGCGTCGGGCTCTGGGCTGACAGCTCAGAGCCTGGAGCCTGCTTCAGATTCCGTGTCTCCCTCTCTCTCTGCCCCTCTCCCCTGTTCATGCTCTGTCTCTCTCTGTCTCAAAAATAAATAAATGTTAAAAAAAAAAAATTAAAAGAAAAAAACGTATTATTTTAAAAGGCCTCTGTTTTGAGAAATGACCACTAAAGCAAAGTTGTGGAGAGGAGTGTATAGCACAAGTGGAAAGCAAGATAGGTTCCCATTATGTAACCTTAGAAACTGCAACAGACAGACAGACAACACCCACCTTAACTGTACCATCATCACTGCCAGTGCAGACAAGCTGGGGGCCCCTCCTGGCTGGGTAACAGGAATTCACAAAGGAAGTATGTCCTTTCAGCCTTTTAACCCTCTCGCCTGTCTCACTGTCCCATACTGCCACAGTTTTATCTGTGGATGCGGAGAAGAGCATACTACAAGAAGAACAAAAAAAGAAATAAGTGAAGAAAAGCAATGGCAACCCACCCCCTCCCCGCCCACACACAACACTTGCCAAAACGTGCCACTCTTTAAGGCCACTGACAGGTTGTGCTCTGACAGTTTGACACATGACGCAGGAATGCTTCACCCTCCCTAACAAAATCCTGCTGGTTTTCTAGACCCAGTTACAAGGTCTACTCTATGAAATGTCAAAAAAATTTCCTTCTGTCAGTCCCCATGATGTATTACAACCTAACACCAGTAGTTTTCTCAATCTTTTTCTCCTTTGAGATAGACAACACTTTAGACATTTTCCCATCTGGAAATGTTTAATCACTCCCTGCTGCAGAGTGAAGACACACTGTAGCAATTCCTGACCTGGTGGCTCAGTAAAGTTTTTACTTTGTTTCCAAAAATGATTTCTAAGTTATAATCGATTTCATAAGGCATTCTTTACTCAAATACTAACAGGGAAAATGTATACAAGGTTATGTACCAGTTGATTCCGGGACCCTAAGATTTTAGAGGCCAGAGGTATAAAACAATGAATGTTCACTAAAATACCTAATAGGATTAAATGACTTTGTATGATCACATTTTTATATTACCTAGGTTATTGTAAAATTACGCGGTCATTAAAATGTTTACGATAAAATGTATACTATGATACAGATACAACAGGTGAGTAACAGTAAGGAAAAAAGCAGCAGAAAAGATCACACATGAAGCTCTAACGTATACGAAAAACCAAATGGCTTCGAGTAGGAAAAAAACTTGAGAAAAACATATCATAAGATTAACAGTGATAATCTTTGGAGTGGTAGGAATATGGGCTATTTTTTCATTTATGTTTTTGAGTTTCTCAAAAGAAACATGCTATTGTTTTTATTAAAAAAAATAACTGATATCTGCATATGCAAATTACATTTTGTTTTGTTTTAAAAAGAAACAGATTTGCCTGAGCTGTCGATGTTAGGTGATAGAGATGTATTCATATAGGCATACATGGAGCAAGAAACACCAAACTTGGCTTAACAGTGATAGGATAATAAAGTAGCTGCTCAAAATGCAGTAGTTTTTGATGGCATAGTCTCCTGAAAGAGAAAACTCAAGGATGCAACGTGAAAGGATGCCGAGACAAGTTAGTAGGAGAAGAGCTGTCCTTCCACTGTGCGAACTACTCACCTGCCATCGGTATTATAATGCAGCTCCATCACCGCCCCACTGTGTCCCTTCAATGTGGCATAGTTATCACAATCACCATAGACATTCCACAGCACTGTCAGGGAGACAGGGGTTCTGTGATCATTACTACGCAAAAGAAAAGTCATCATTGGCCACAGAAAAGGTACTTCTAAATTTATCACAACAGTTTTGAAATTATACTCCCTGGGAGTATTCTCCCGATTGGTTCTCCCAGCTGGACCGATTTTCCTGACACTAAAACAAAAGTAATGCCATATTTTCATATTTCATAAGGTTGAAAAAATTAATTTTTTAAATCTGAAAGTTTTCTGCTGTAATGTTAAAAAAGTTGGTACTCACTCCTACTTGTCTGCTATGAGTATAAGAGAACTGCAAAATGATGGCACTTACAGAAAACCCAAGAAGCTGCAAACTGACGTGAAGGGCACATGGCAATGACTTTATATTACATTTACTCATTCCACATGTACCATGTACCCGTAACAAGCCAGATGCTGGGGTAAAATAAGATAAGCGAATAGACACAGTTCCTGTCCTCAGGCAGCTTGGTTTAGCAAGGAATGAAGCTTGAGTATTATTAAGGAGCACCTCTATATGTAATAAGGCATGTACATATGGTATTTTTCTGTTGATAAACCATTTTTTTGTTTGATGAAATTAAGCACATCAATTTAAGGGATTGATCTTAATTAATCTTCTGCAAAGATTCCCAACTCTTCCAGATGCTTGGTCACTGTTAAGTTGAAGGATCACAGAACTAGAATACCTACATCAAGACAGCAAAGACAGCTATCATCTACCTTGAGGTACAATTTTATAAGCAAAGAGCTAAAGGACTCACTTAATCTCACAATACAACAAACGATGCCAGGATAAAAGAGTCAGATGTTTCTGGTATCTTCGCTCTTGTTTTTTCTCATGACTCTTCTGAAGTGATTTTTTTTCTACTTATTTCTGAAAAATGGGTATTCCCAACTAGCAGCTGAGAATCTAAATGCCGTATGATCCTGATGACGTACAGTTAGATTATCCAAGTGAGTTGCCACTTTAGGATCCCCATGTCCCCTCCTTCTTTTCACATGCTAGGATTCTATGAGTGGATCAAGAGGAAGGCCTCACACCTTTGGGAAAAGGAAAAGCTATCTCTCTCATTACTTCCATTAACCTGGTATGCCTAGATCTCTCGTCTGGCTAAATCAGCTCAAGATTTGCCTCCATGAGGAAGATACCCTCAAACTAGGACAACTCACTTTCCAAGGAGTAACATGATTCCTCCTGTACTACATGGACTTTGAGTTCTATACCCAAGATCACTCAACATTTTCATGACACTATTTCAGCATGTTAGCCATGCAGTTTGTGATGTGACCAGCTCAGACTGATACCTTCTGTGGCACTGAAGGTTTTAAAAGAAGAATCACTATTTGGCAAAGAACAATTACTCCAGCTTCAAAAACTCTCTTACATATCAGTCGATCGAATCCTGCAGATGCTAAGGTGGATCCGTTGGGATGAAACTTGCAGCAGTACACTTCCCCTTCATGTCCTGAGAGAAGCATGATTGGAGCTTGAAGGGAGGAACACCTGGGAGGTCCCTAAACAAAAGACAGAAGTATAGGGTAGTCACTGCATACAGGCAAAGGAGGCTGCAAAAGACACGGGGAACAATAATCGAGTGGATTTCTTCTGATTTAGAGAACAGCAACTTTTCTCACGTGAACTTCTGCCTCCAACGCGACGCGGTCCTGCTGAAGTGTCCAGTGTCTATCTGTTATTCTAACTACTCCCTCATTCTGCTCCCGTCCCATAGCCAACTTTTAATTGCTCAAACATGTTAAACTCATTTCTGCCTCAGGATCTTTATCCTTGTTGTTGTCCCTGATCGGATCTTCTTCCCTTAGATCTTCCTGTGTTTAGCTCCTTTCAAATGTTTCCACTTCGGAAAGTGTTTCTTTGATCACTCAAACTCAAGCAGCACCACACCTCCCCTCTGCATTCGATTAGTCCTACTGTATTTCCCCATAGCACTTATCACTACCTGCAATTACCTTCCTTATTTTACCTTATTTTTAACGTATCTCGTCCTTTTTCCCCACTACAAAAGGTTTGTGAGTGCAGGGACCCTGCTTGCGTCATCCAACACTGTTTTCCCAGTCTCTAGCTCATTTAACGAATGAATGAGTGAACTGACCTTCCCAACAACTCCGCAGGGTACAGATTACTGGGGAAAGTAGTTTTGATTATGGTCTCGACACTAAGCCTAGGCTTGGACAAGTCACTAAAACCTCATACTCTTGTCAGAGAGAAAAACTAGTACACTATCAGTAATCCCCAAACCTCTTCAGTCATTTCCAGTTTATGCATGTATTAAAAAATATATATACTATGTGCCAGACACTCTCTAGGCACTGGGAAAACGGTACTGAACAAAATAAAAACAAACAATGGAGTTTGTGTTCCAGAGGGAAGGAGGAAGAGGAGGGAGGAAGAGAGAAAACAAATAAAACAGATGGCAGGTGGTAGGTACTATGGAGGAAAAAAAGCAACGTGGGTTAATGCATATGGTGAATTGCAACTTAAAACAGGGTCGTCAGGAAAGCCCTCACTGATAAAGTGGTATCTGAACAAAGATTTGGAAGAGCTGAGTGTGTAAACCATGTGGGTATTTTGAAGAAGAGCACTCCAGTAGAGTGTAGCATATGAAAAGGCTTTGGGGCAAGAACATGGAAGCCAGTGTGACTGGAGCAGGGTGAGCAATGGAAAATTGGCACATCTGAGCGGTAAAGGGAAAGAGGGCAAAAGGCTGTAAGGGTTTGGGTTTAACTTTGGGGGAAGTGGAAAGCCACCGAAAGTCTGCAGCAGAGGGTAACGTGATCTAACGTTTAGCAGGATTCCTCTGGCTGCCGGACTGAGAACAGATTGACCAGACAAGAGCAGAAAACAAGAATACCAGTTAGAACCTCACTGCAATTGTCAGATGAGATGATCATGGCTTAGACCAGGAGCTAGTGATGGAGTTGGTAGAAGTGGTAGCAATTCGGGATATATTTTGAGGAGGGTGCCAGCACGATTTGTTCATGGACTGGCAGAGAGGTTGAGAGAGGAGACCCATGTATTTCTTGATCTGAGCCTAATAGTCCAGGAGGAGAGGTGTGATCATTACCTCTATCTCACAAGAAATGCAGTTAGGAGCATGGATTCTGGGCTTAAAATCTGTTTCTATCACTTAGCAGATAAGAGTTTACAAAACAGGATACTAACAGTTCCTACCTCTTTAGCTATTACCAAGATTAACAGAGTTTTCATGTACAAAGTACTTAATACAAGGACTCGATGATCTAGCTATTGTTCGGTTGTTGTTAGTAACAGTACTAGCGCTGAGAGGTAAAGAGGAAAGCAACTTGCCCGAAGTCCCAAAGCGAGTCGGTGTCACTCATTTCCTTTCTCCCCTCATTCACTCATTCATTCATCCATCCATCCATTCTACAAACTTTTCTGAATGTTGACTCTATGTCGGATCCCTGGGAGATTAAGTATGAGAAAGCCCTGGTCCTGGTTTTGAGTTCAAGGTCCTTAAACTCTAATTCTAACGCCACGCCACAGGGTGGTCGAGACGCTGAAAACAGGAGTCCGACGGGCTAACGAACGCAGCATCCGCGGGGGGGTCGGGGGGGGGTGTCGAGGGCTTTTACAGTGTTTTCTGCTTTAACTGCAGGTAGCGATTCTCGTTCCGCCCCCGCAGTGCGGGATCTCCCGGTGCAGGGCTCTCGGATGAAGGATGAGCTGAGGGCCGAAGGCCGCCTCCTACTTCACTTACCGCTTGCAGCAAAGCTCCCGGCGCCGTCTGCTGCTGCCCGGCTCCGGGGCTCGACCCCGCCGCTCCCAACAGCAACTCATGCCGCTGCCGTTTGACTGGTACCAGCGGCAACTCTGGGCCCTTGCGCTTCTGCTGTTCTATCATGGCGGCAACCGCTCTTCTCAGCGCCGCCACTGACCGCGCCGACAGGCTCAGGCACCGCGCGATTGGTTCCGACTTAGTTCTTCCCCCAGAACTTCCGGCTTGGAGAAACCAATCGGTTTCCAGTAATCTCCTCTGCACCGCCCCCTGAACGCTCTTCTTTTATTGGTCAGCTCTTCCTGGCGTCACGACAGTACGATGCCAGGATTGGTGGGTAGAGCTGGAGTCCCACCTAGGCGCGCTGTGTCTTGTGGGTGGAAGCGCTGCCTGGGTTTTGGCGTTTCGCGCAATGCTGCGGCGGGGAGACCCGGAGCTGACACCGAGTAAGTGGAAGGAAGGTCGGGGGTGGGTGGCTGCGGCATTTGGAGGCGGCGCCTCGGTTGTGTGGCCTGAGCCTGGCCCTTGTCAGCTGAAGGTTTGCAGGAGGCAGAGGCGGGCCCAGAGTTCGCCGCGCCGGTAGGTAGCAGCGTGGGTTCCGCTTCTAGGCTGGGGCAGAGCGTTGGGGTCTTTGCGGCAGCCTGGGGCTCTCGACGGCTGGCTTGTTTGTCCAGCGCCTGCAGTGTAGAACCCTGTGCCGGACGCTCCCAGGGAGGAAAGGCCTGTCTCCCAGCTCCACCAGGTTCCTCTATGGCTGAGGAGGCCGGCTTGTTTCTACCACTGATGGTGCAGCCTTGTACTAGGGCCTGCTTTGTGCCTCAGAGAAACAGAGATGAGGGAAATGTCCGACGCCTGCTTCTCCTGAGTACGGTCTTGTTGAGAGTTTTGGATTCATACGTGGGAACCAGGTCTTCTCCTTAATCGTCCAACTGATACTTATTGTGCAGAGCCTCGGGATACATTGTGAACCAGACATGGTCCCTGACCTCAGGGGCTTGAGTCTGGTGGTGCAAACATGTAAAAACAATGATCTCACTAAGAACTGTAAAATAGTGCTGCCTAAGAGAGGGGCCTGATGTTATGCGTGCCTAAAATAAGCAGAAAGGCATCTGTGAACAAAAGGTGCCTGAACTGGTAACCTAAAGGGAGAATTCTAATTACTTAGGTCAAGAGAGGAAGGCAGGATATTCCATCTAGAACAGCATGTGCAGGGGCCCTGTGGCAAATGACTAAAAGGCAAAAAGAGGCCACGGTGGCCAATACAGAGGAGATGAAGGAGAGTCTCGTACAGGATGTAGCCGGAGGGGGGGGGGGTAGAGGTGCAGAAATCTTACTGTGAGAATGATGGGAAGCCACTGGATGTTTTTTATGGGGGAGGGGGAGGTGGTCTGGTGGGAGAGTGGCTTGATCCCTCAGGCTCAGTAGCATGAACAGGTAGGAGGAGAGATAGGTACAGGTAGACTACTTGGGTGAGAGCCATTAGCAATGAAGACTGAGGTATTTGTACAACTACAGGAACTGGACAGTTTCTAGAGATATACAGGAGGTAAAATTAGTAGGATTTAATGATGGATTGGATTTAGGGAGTGAAAGGAGAGAAATCAAACTGTAGGTCCTAGGTTTCTGGCTTATGCAACAGGGTAGTTCTTTTTTTGGAAGAAGAAGAGGGAGGTGGTATGATATCCAGGAGGCAGTTTGAAATACGGCTTTGGAGCTCAGAAGCGAGTTTTCGGGAAACATTTACTTGGGAATAATTGCATATAGGTGACAATATGAGCCCTAAGTGTGGGTAAGAGAACCTTGAGTGGTCCCAACTTGTAATGGCCAAGAATGAAAGCATGAGTCCACAAGAGAAACACAAGAGCTATAGAGGAGGACCAGAGGAATGTTGCCTCAGCAGCAGGAAATGGTCTGTGTAGTGGTGCCTGGCTGGTCCAGTCGGTAGAGTGTGCCAACTGTTGATCTTGAGGTTGCGAGTTTGAGCCCCATACTCGGTGTAGAGATTGCATAAAAGTAAAATCTTTAAAAAAAAAAAAAGATTCTGTGTTAGAAAAAGTTTCTGTGTTAGAAAATCCTGGGATTTGGGGCGCCTGGGTGGCTCAGTTGGTTAAGCGGCCGACTTCGGCTCAGGTCATGATCTCGCGGTCCGTGAGTTCGAGCCCCGCGTCAGGCTCTGTGCTGACAGCTCAGAGCCTGGAGCCTGTTTCAGATTCTGTGTCTGCCTCTCTCTGCCCCTCCCCCGTTCATGCTCTGTCTCTCTCTGTCTCAAAAATAAATAAAAAATGTTAAAAATTTTTTTTAGAAAATCCTGGAATTTAAATAACATGAGAATTGAAACATGTCTGTTGGCTTTATCATCATGGAGCTTATGGTGTCCTTCGTGAGAGTTGGTGTGATGAGACCAGAAGCCAGATATGAGGCAGAGATTCAGGAAAGGAAATGGAGGCAGTGAATCTACAGAGTATTTTTCATACATAAGATTGTAAAGGAGAGGAGAGGATGTGGAAGCTGAAGGAGATGAGGGGTCACCAAGGATTCAACTGAGAGGGCGAAGGAGAAAGTGAGAGAGAGAGAAATTGGGTCATTGATCGTGTTGTGAAAACGTGGGAATGGATGGGATCCAAAGTACAGTTAGAGCAACCTTAGGAAGATGGACAGTTTCTCCAGTGAATAGAAAGGAAGAAGGAAATGAAGGCAGTAGGTACAGTCTGTTTGTATATTTAGTACTGATAAAATGAATTCCTTTCTCATGGCTTTTATTTTCTCTGTAAAGTAGGTGATGTGATCATATGCTTAGAGTGAGAGGAGATCAGAGATTTGAAAAGATTGCAGAAGGTGTGAAAGACGTTGTAGATCGTGGGAGAATTGTGTGACCAGAGAAATGTAGAATTGTCTTGCAGATTTGAGGTTGGAGATCATAATTTTTTTTCTAGCAACATCAGGCTATTCTGTGCCGGCATGCAGAAAACATACCAAGGTATGGTGGTGAGGACTGTGGGTTTGACTTGCTCAGCGCACGTTTCTACCTCTACCTCTTACAAGGCAGCGCACATTGCCTTCTCTTACTGAAAATTCTGAGATGCCAAAAACGATTTCGTAGACTCCTTTGCACCTAAGGTGAGAATTGAATTTGGAACTGAGTTAGATGTGGAGACAAAGAGAGTGAGAGCCATCCAATTCTGCTGGCAAATTTCGTAGCAGAGCTGATGTCTCTTTAGTCACCAACTTTCTGGTTTAGTGACTTTCTGCAATGATAGCCATAACTTTCTTGATCATGGCGAAGACTTATTTTGCGGGTTAGGACTTGTTCCTGTAAGTTCTAACAGAGCCTGCTCCCATAGCCCTTCAAGTAATTTTGTAAGCCACATGATCCCTGGCGATAACTCCCTTTTGGCTTATCTTAGCTGGCATGGGTTCTGTTGTCTGCAACCATACTTCACTCATGCCAGACAGGTGAGCTGTAAAGACAAGGAGTTAAAGGGCGGTCAGGGTATTATTAAAATGATGGGCTATGGAGTCCAAGCTGGAGAGGGCTAACAGTTGGAAGAAAGTAGAGGTCAATAGATTAGGGTTCTAATGAGGTCAAAGAACAGTGTTCTCTGCTATAGGACTTCCATTTATCCTTAAAGTCCTCTTCAGTTGTCACCTCTTAAACTTCCCTGTGTCCTCCAAATCCTTGGTCTCTTTCTTGTTTTCTCAGCACTTTGAACCTAGCCACTATTTTAGCACTGGTCACATTGCATTGCAAATGGTTACCATTATCCCTACCAGACTAGGAAGTCTGTGAGGACAGGGACTGTGTTGAAAGGGGTAGTAACAGTGGCCTGGGCATATGACCCTTGGAATGGCCTAGTATTTGTCTCTTTCTAGCCATGCATTTTGGGCAACTTACTTCATTTCTGTACACAGGAATACCTACTTTGTAGAGTTGTTTTAAGGCCTGAAGGGAGGTTTATGAAGTGCTTACCACAGAGCCTGGCATAAACATCGGTAAATGTGCTGAACTGATAAGTTAACAGTTTGAAGTAGGATTAAACGAAGTACTTCAGTATTTCAGTAGACAGTTCTAAATTTCAGTGTGCTAGACGCTGCAGATTTGTGGGGGGGGGGGGGGGTATGATACTGTGTAAGACAAGGGCATGCACAGAAGAATTCCACAATCTAGAAAGGGAAGAAAAAATGTCCATATGATTTGAATCCCATCTTCATCATTCATAGCTTTGTAATCTTGAGTAAGTTACTTAGCTTCTCTCATGTCTTAGCTTTTTCATCTATAATGTGGCAATGATAATTGCCTATCTTGTTGAGTGGTCCGAAAGATAATCAAATTACTTAAAACAAGTAAAGCTCTTAGGTTAACGTACAGCAAATAAATACTCGAACACTAGCTGTTGTTATCAGACGACTTGGAGAGGACCTCCAAGATTATTGACTAAGAACAGTGTGGGGTAGAGCGTAAGTACTGGTCATGGGGTCTCGTGCCAATGGCTAGCTGTAAGCAGCCTCTGTCAAGTCACTTGACCTCTGTTAGCCCTATTTTCAGTTAAGTAAAAGTAATGAGGTGAATGATTCCTTTTCATCTTTCACATTTTATGAGTCCGTTTTTTGTGTTTTTCTTTGCACTTTACTATTCTCTTTCCTGCTTTTGGACATTTTCTCAATCAATCCATGACTGAAGTTCAAAAAGGAAGAAGGATCTGTCTCAGATAGTCATTCTATCAAGTTGATGGGAAGGAGGAAGTTTGGCTACCATTGTGGCATTTGAAAATCTCCCCCCTTCTAATCTAGCCAACATGTTGGGTGGAAGTTATTTCCTCTACATTCTTTAGACCAGAATGCTTTCTCCCTTCTTTCTTTCCCTGTTTGTTTGGCGTATAGTGAGGCCATTCACTCATTCAAAAACAAACAAACAAACAAACAAACAAACAAAAAACCCACAAAATTTTGAGTACCTACTCCATACCAGATATGAGGAACAGAAGACCAAATAAGAAATGATCCTTGGTTACATGTTTAGATGAATTAATCCAGACCCAGCGCATCATAGCCTCATCCATGAATAATGCCCTTCTGACGATGACTCCTCCTTGGAATCTCTAATGTTGGGACTTAGTTCATGTTAGAAATTCTCACAAGATTTAGATGTGCACTGTGAATTCTTTTGAGGCAATGGAGAATAGTGGTTGAGAATGCAGGCTCTGGAGTCATCCTGTCTTTGCTCATATCCCAGTATTTTTACTTATCAACTGATTCTCCTCTCAATTCGTATGCACAGGTTAAAGATAAATTAAAATCCCTTTAACTCTTAGGGTTCTATCTAGTTATTATTGTTCTGTTACGACCACAACAAATCTAAATTCAAACAAACTTAACTACAACAACAAAAATCTTGGCCAGATCAGTAAGGTGACACATGAAATGAAGTTCCAAAGATGCCTTAAAATATCTTCCAATTTGGGGCGCCTGGGTGGCTCAGTCGGTTGAACATCTGACTCTTGGTTTCGGTTCAGGTCATGATCTCACAGTTCATGGGTTTGAGCCTTGCATCGGGGAGTGGGGGTGGGGTGGGTGGGTTCTGAGCTGACACTGTGTGGCTTGCTTGGGATTTTCTCTCTCCCTCACTCTCTGGCCCTCCCCTGCTCATGTTGCTTTTTCTCAAAAAACAAAAAACAGTATCTTACCAATTTAATATTATTCTATGAGCTTCACGTTGCTTGAGAGAAGGGAGAGCAGGATGTTTTTCTTTTTTAATTGCATGCACATTTAAAAAAAAAAAACAAGGGGCGCCTGGGTGGCGCAGTCGGTTAAGCGTCCGACTTCAGCCAGGTCACGATCTCGCGGTCTGTGAGTTCGAGCCCCGCGTCGGGCTCTGGGCTGATGGCTCAGAGCCTGGAGCCTGTTTCCGGTTCTGTGTCTCCCTCTCTCTCTGCCCCTCCCCCATTCATGCTCTGTCTCTCTCTGTCCCAAAAATAAATAAACGTTGAAAAAAAAAATTAAAAAAAAAAAACAAGTTTGAAATAGTCACAAAACTGGAGGTACAGTACAAATAACATTTTTTTATGAATCATTTGAGAGCTAAGTTGCTGACCTGATGTCCCATCATCCCTGAATACTTTAGTTTTCCTACAAACAAGGACATTCTCCTGTATGACCACAATGTAACTAATATAATCAGAAAGTTAACATTGCATTACTTCTTCTAGTCTTTTTTTTTTTTTAATGTTTATTTATTTTTGAGACAGGAAGAGAGAGCACGAGTGGGGGAGGGGCAGAGAGAGAGGGAGACACAGAATCTGAAACAGGCTCCAGGCTCTGAGCCGTCAGCACAGAGCCCGATGCGGGGCTCGAACCCACAAACCGTGAGTTCATGACCTGAGCCAAAGTCGGACGCTTAACCGACTGAGCCACCCAGGCGCCCCTACTTCTTCTAGTCTTTAGGCCCTGTCATCATTCTGGACAGCCCAATATGTGGACGCCATCATTACCCTGCTCCTTTTCACACTGGGTTGATCTTTGCAAATTTCCTCCTCACCCAATATAGGTTCTGACCTCACTCTGGGCCATCGTTCCCCTGCCACACCTCCCGTCCCCACACTCTCCTTGCTCTGTCCCTTGCTTTGGGAAGTGGGTGGCTAGTAACTGGGTCCCTGTTGCCTCCCTACACATTACAATGTTTAAAAAATGTTCACTTAAAATGAAGCACTTAAAGAAGATACTCTGTTTCTAGAATTATTGCAAAGCAACTCTAAATGGTATACCTCGATCCTTGTCAATTTACTTGCTCTTTTAAGTCTACAAATGTGGTCCTATTTGACTGGACTGACTATATCTCAGTGTTTCATAAACTTTCTTAAAACAGCAGGACTCTTTTTTTCAAATGACATCTTACTTAGAAGCTTAATAGGTAAATCGGATCCAAGCAGAATACACTCCTGTACCCTTCACTCCTCCTTGCTCCCATGGTCCAACCCAAGGCGGGGAGGGCAAGTGGGAATTGCCAATACACAGTCTCTTACTAATCACTGAAGAGAGACTACTGGCTCCCAACTGCTCTGGGCAGGACCTCCAGAAGTTGGTTTCTTTGGGGATGTGTTCCCCCTTCCTTTGAGGACTCTCCACTGGTTGGTTGGCCTCCAGCCCTACTTCTTTGGCTTTCTTGAACCCTGTGGTCCCTAGATATTTCAGAGTTGACTGTTTACAAATAAACTCAGGTTGAGGAGTCTGAACAACCACCATAAAACTCTAGGTTTTTATAGGACATAATTTGAAAGAAAACATCAAGGTCCATTTTTAAAAATGGCAACGTGCTACTTTCCTGAAATTGTAAACCTGTTACTGTCATGTTTCCAGATTTCCCTCATTAATGCATGCCACTCTCCTTGAAGAATCACATAGGGTTTCTCCTGTTCTGTGGCAGGAGCCAACAGGAGAGCTTTAAGTTATGTATTCCTACACTGACCACAGCAGAAATCTGTAAGAATCAACTTTAGATTTTTTTCTGTTTTTTTTTTTTTTTTGTTTTTTTTTTTTTTTTTTCTTTCCATGACCTTTGTGTAGAGAGGAACAGGTTATAGACTAAGATGTTTGAGCTCAATTTAGGTGTCCTAGCTGCTGATGCCTCTATGGACTCTATACCTCACTAGTGCTCCAGGAGCTGGAAGAATTAAAGTCTCTTGATGGAGCCACTGGCCTCAGGTCAGTAACCTCTGTTTTAGGATGTGAGATAAGAGGTGCTAGTCAGAGAGAGGGGAAGACTGGAGATGAGCCTGCAGAGCTAGGAAGTGACAGAGGCAGGAGCCAACCAGGCTGTGATACTTGGATTTAACCTGTTTACCATCCATTTCTCAAGAACTGACAAATCTGCCCTCATTCCATGTGCTATTAGTAGAGTAACAGAAAACCACGTGTGGCTGACCTAAGCAGAAAAGGGCGAGTTTATTATAAGGGTACAAAGTTGTCTTATGGAACTCAAGGACAAGGATGTAGGAACCTGGGGATGATACAAGAACCAGGGTTTGGAAAGCTGGTGGGATTTCTTTCAGTTCTGTTTTAAGTAAGGCAGTGCAGTTAATAGACGATGCTATAGATCAGGTAGAGTTTCCAAAACCAGGACCCAGAGCCATCATGTGAAAGTGAGGGGTTGTGCTGGGAATTGAGGAGAAAAGAAAGTATTTGGTTATGAAAATCTAGGGAAAATAGAGGTTCAAGTCTTACTGTTGGCAAATGTAAATGGGAAAAACCGAACTGAGGGCAGTACCATTAGATTTATCTTTGTGTAGCACTGATTTTATTTGGCAGAGTAAAGTGGCATGGTTAAAAGCCACTGGACTGCTATTTTCCTCTCTGATAAAACCAGGAGACTGAGGTCCCTTCCAACTCCAAAGCTGTAAGACTTTCTTTCTTTTTTTTTTTAATTTTTTTATTATTTTTTTTAACACGTATACATTTTTGAGAGACAGAAGACAGAGCACGAGACGGGGAGGGCAGAGAGACAGGGAGACACAATCCAAAGCAGGCTCCAGGCTCCGAGCTGTCGGCACAGAGCCCGATGCGGGGCTCGAACCCACAAACTGTGAGATCATGACCTGAGCCAAAGTCAGATGCCTAACCAACTGAGCCACCCAGACACACCCAAAGCTGTGAGACGTTCTACTCAGGCAGCATCAGCATCCTCTGGGAGCTTGTGGAAATGCACAGTCTCGGGCACCACCTCGGACTTACTGAATTGCAGTCTGCATTTTAACATGATTCACAAATAAGTAAAATTGGTGCATACAAGTGTATATGTGTGTGTATAAATTACTAAAATATATTTTTAAATGATTGTTAATTAATGGTTAATAATTTCATGATTCCATTAAAAAACCTATATATATAAAGAAATTTTAAAGAATATAAACAGAATTGAATGATGAGTGATTTTTTTCTTTATTATGACTACATATTATCATCTGAACTTTTAAAATGAGCATGTGTGTTTTTAGTTTTATAAGGAAAAAAATAAGCTATTGTCTCTTTTGAAAGTCACTTCAGATTAACACCTAGCGTGGTGTTTAAAAGCAGGCGGGGGTAGGGGGGCACTGGCAGGTTTACTCGGTAGAGAATCCTACACTTGATCCTCGGGGTTGTGAGTTTGAGCCCCGTGTTTGGTGTAGACATCACGTAAATAAATATAACTACCAGAACAAAACAAAACGAAACAGATGGGGACTCTGGTGTCAGCCAGAATTTGACTTCAGTATTTCCTAGCTTTTTGACATAGGCCTAGTAATTTGACCTCTGGAAGCCTGGTTGTTTTTGTCATTTATATAAGAATTCAACCTACATCTTGAGAGTTTTGAGGATTAAATGAGATACTGGATGTCCAGTGCTTAGCACAGTACCTGGATATAGTAAGTTCTTGATAACTGTTAGCTCTTATTGCTACGATCATTCCCTTTTTCAAGATTGTCTCTCACACGCACATCTCAAAAGCCTTCCCTTGACAAAAGAATAGTAATAATAGCAATTAGAAGACAAAAAAACCAGACTAATGCCTTTGGGTAGGTATCAAATTGGAAAAAAAAAAAAAAAAAGAGAGAGAGAGAGAGCAAAGTTTCCACAACTTACCGTGATCACAGTGGGCAAGAGAGAGGTGGATGAAAGCACATGGTGTTAAATCTAATGCTGTTACTCTGTAGAGATGAGCTGTGGGTTATGTGCACGTTTCTTCTTTAATGCAGATGTCTTTCATAGTGTTGTCTTATTTCTTTGTGATAGGACACTTGAATTAGCTTTACCAGAGGAGAAATGGAGGAGCCATAGAACATCAAGGATGAATTCAGGAAGACCCGAGACCATGGAGAACTTGCCTGCTCTCTACACTATTTTCCAAGGAGAGGTATACACTTTTGGCTTGAACACCTACTCTTTATGTTAAGCATGGACTGAAGGTGAAAAGCTGCTGGGTCTGGAGCTCCTGTCCACTTGAGAATATGTTAAGCATTGCAGTTCCAACAGGAAGGACTAGAGGAGTGTCTGGCTACCACTTGTACCTCCTCTAAGCTCCAGACTCCCTACTGCATACTTGACATCTTCATTTGGATACCTCACAGCGTGTCTAATTTATGTTTTAAACTGAATTTTTTCTCTTCTTTCTCCCTTTATTATCTCTTTCTCTCTTTCTAGAAATGTTTTTTTTTTTTGTTTTAAGTAATCTCAACACCAGACGTGGGGCTCGGACTCAAGACCCTGAGGTCAAGAGTCAGATGCTTCACTGACTGAGCCATCCAGGGGCCCCTTAATTTTTTCCCTTTTCTAGCCAAATCTGTTCTTCTGGTCTTTCTCATCTCAGCAGATGCAGCCACTACCCTTCCAGGTACCCATGCTAAATGTCTGGGTCTCGCCCTTCATTTCTCCTCTTGATTTGATTTTGATTTTTCCTCTCCCTCCAGTCCGTCAGCAACTTGTGTCATTACTACCTCCCAAATGTATCTCTTATCTGTATACTTTACCCCTATGGCACCCCGTTAGTTCAAGCCCGCCATCTCTTGACCTGGCCTTACTGGGGCCCCAATGTCTATTGTAGTTCCTCTCCAATCTGTTCTTTCCATTGCAGCCAGAATAACATCTAGAACAGATTGAACATGCTGCTTTCTCGCACTTCTAGGCTTCTCATTGTACTTGAATTCATCCAAACAATTTCATGATCCCTACATGACTTGGCCTCTGCTTACGTGGACAGTGTGGTTTTGTTTCATTCTACTTACACACCAGCCACACTGGCCTCCTTACAACTCTGAGTATTCTAAGCTTGCTTCCTTCTCAGGACTTTTGCATATGCTGTCTGTAACTACCCCACTCTCCCACCAACTTCTTTTCATGTTTTTGGTCTCAACCCTAGCGCCGTCTCCCAGAGATCTTTGCCCCACCATAAATAAATAGGCTCACCCTGTATTTGCGTACTTGTGTAATGTCTGTCTTCCTCACAAGATACTCAGCTCCATGAGGACAGAGCCCTGAGTGTTTTGTTCGTGGTCGTGTATCTCAGTCCCAAGTAGGTGGGTAGAAAATAATAGGTGCTCATCACATCTTTGGTGACTGAATGAACGATCGGCCTTTGAGGAAGAAGGCGTTGTATTTGGAGAGCAGACAAAACCCGGATTCCTGTCCTGGCTCTTTTACTTGAGACTGCCACTTACTCTCTTTGGGGCCTCAGTTTTCTCATTTGTTAAATGGAGATAATAACTCCTTCCAGAGGCTTGCCCTGATGGTTCAATAAGCTGTCATCTGTAAAAACAATGCCTGAGGTACAGTAGGAATTCATTAATGTTGCCTTCCTCTTCTCAAAGCAAAAGTAGAGCCAAAAAATTGTTTTTACTGCCTTATGAGTGCCCATGGTATTTTTACAGTATCATTCCTGTGGTATTCATACTTGCTTTATGGTTCACAGAAGTTTCATCTTCTAATAATGTAAAGCCTTTGAGGACAGACTTTGTGTCTGTCAGTCGGTTGTAGATAATCATGGCTTTTGACTCCTGTTAAGTCAGTCCCGACTTGTAATATGAAGTCAAGATACAAAGGTTAATAACATTCTAGCGTATAGGAAACTTCTGCTCTTCAGAGCCTTTATATTTTTCTTTAAGGCCTGAGGTATCTCCAAAGATCAGTGAGGTAGGTACAAGGGCTCAGGAAAAGGAAGTGGTAACACTAGAGATGAAATTGATTTTTCTGGCGACGAAGCCTTCATTTGTCAGATGTTGCACAAAAGACAGAAGAGTGCTGTTCCCTTTCACAAACTGACTCAGATTTTTAAAGTGGCTGCCGACTGACAGCTTCTTAAATGAGGTGGGACTTGAATTAGTGTAGGGTTTATATATTTTACTATTAAGGATGGATGGGCTAGGAGAATATTTGGAGAGAACTTAGTAGTTCTAGCTTAGTATTTCAGGAGCACATTTTGAAAAATGATGGTTTAGAAGTGAACAGAATTAGGGAGAGAGCAGTTACTTGATAAATCAGAAAGAAGAAACTATTTTTCAGAATATTCATCTACAAACATTTTTATTTATTCTTATTTTTTTATTAGAGAGAGCACACGTGAGTGGGGGCTGGGGCGGGGGGGGGGGGCGAGAGAGAGAGAATATCTCAAGCAGGCTCCATGCTCAGCATAGAGCCCGTTGCAGGGCTCGATCCCATGACCCTGGGATTATAACCTGAGCTGAAACAGAGTTGCATGCTCAACCGACTGAGCTACCCAGGCGCCCCTTCATCCACAAACATTTAATGAGTGCCTGATATTTAAAAAAAGACCTGGTTACATTAAATTCTATTTATTTATGTATTTATATCTATTTTTGAGAGAGAGCAAGAGAGCACACGTGCGTGCTCAGGCAGGGGAGGGGCAGAGGTGGGGGGACAGAGGATCTGCACTGACAGCAGCGAGCCCAATGTAGGACTTGAACTCACGAGACACAAGATCATGACCTAAGCTGAAGTCTGAGGCTCAACCAACTGAGCCACCCAGGCGCCCCAAGACCCTGTTACATTGAAATTCAAAAACTTCTAAGCTTAACATATGTCAGCACTTTGACACACTCTGTCTTTGATTCTCTCCCACAAATTGTTAACTCTGTTTTATGGATAAGGAAACTTCTCTCAAAAGTTAAGTAATTGCCCAATGGTTAATAAATGGCAAAAACTGGGATTTTATTTTAAGTTATTTATTTATTTATTTATTTATTTGTTTGTTTGTTTGTTTATTTTAAATGTTTATTCTTGGAGGAGGGAGGAGCAGAGAGAAGGGAGACACAGAATCCAGAGCAGGCTCCAGGATCCAAGCTGTCAGCACAGAGCCCGACGTGGGGCTTAAACCCACGAACCGTGAGATCATGACCTGAGCTGAAATCAGACACTTAACCGACTGAGCCACCCAGGCGCCCCTGAAGGTTTTTTTTTTTTTTTAATGTTTATTTATTTTTGAGAGAGAGAGAGAGCATGAGCAGGGGAGGGGCAGAGAAAGAGAAAAAAACCGAATCCAAAGCAGGCTCTAAGCTGTCCGCACAGAGCCCGATGTGGGGCTTGAACCCAGGAACCTGAGCCAAAGTCAGACACTTAACCAACTGAGCCACCCAGGTGCCCCTAAAACTGGGATTTTAAATCAAGTCCTCTCTCCACGTCTGCTTCCTGCTAACTGCACCTGGGGTTGTCCACCTGTGCATAAATGCATGGAGGAGCCAAAAGAACCCTAAAAGAACTCTTTCAACTGAATTGAGGTGGAGGAGGAAGGTAGACGGTAAATCTGGTTGTTCCACAGTCCTTTGTTTCTTTCTCAGTTATGGCCCCTCTCGCAGTGTCTTGTAGGATTGTTACTCGTGTACGTATTTGTCTCCTCCACTAGATTGTGAGTTACTGGAGAGCAAGGGCTAGGGTTGTCTCATATATCTTGGTAACTACTTCAAATTCACTTAAAAATAGGCTGCGAATTTCTTTTAAAGTTTTAATCTCACAGTACCTGACGTGGTATCTCGCCTGTAGGTGCTCAGTAAATGTGTGAATACAATGGAACCCAAGCCTCTCAGGACCAATCATCCTTGAAGAAAACTGGTGGTGCAGCCTGTAACCTAGCACTTCTTCTCTGAGCAGGCTCAGCAGGGCTGGGAAGCTTAGCAACCAAACAGCTGAGAAGCCAATATTCGTCCTTCTCCCACCCTCGGAGAGGCATCTTAGTGCCCACGTCAGTGCAGCCTGGTAGCGGGTACAAGCGTAGCAGTGGGAGTTGGGATTTGGCTCAGCCCAGCCATAGCCAAAGAAATGCGGAGGGGAAATTGGTGTTGGTGAGGCGGAAATAGCATGGGACAAAGTAAAAAGGAAACTTCTGTTCTTGCTACTTTCTACCTTTGTGATTTCGGACAGGCAACTTAGGTCTCTGAGCCTCAAGCTTCTCATTCACATTATGGGGCTAACCAGTTCCAAGGCCAGTGCAACCTCTAATCTGAAGATGGCAGATTCATTTTACCTGAGTCCTGAGTTCAGTTGAGATAATTACTGAATTTTTCCCCCTGAGCTATTTGACTAATTATTCTTGGGACACCAGGCAGACTGTGTGATCATCTACAGCAGGTGCCATTCTGTTCATTGCAAGTCTGACTGCACCCTAGGAGACACAGTGATGGAAACACCTGGCCCTGGAAATCGGCAAGAATGCCTTTGCCTGACTGAACACTCGACTGCATCCATCCTGGAACACATTAACTTTTCCTTTTGGGAGAAGCCAAATTAAGGTCTGTTAATGATCTTTTCTCAAAAGATCGTAATGTGACACTGGAGTTTCAGGATTGAAAAGTGAGATGGTCTTAATTTACAGCAGCAAAGCGAGTTGGGCTCCAACTTCCAGATGCTTCTTTTAAGTTTGTGAGATAACTATGCCCTTTAATAATGTGGTTATGCAGTATGAAGCACCTCAGCCATCTTTTTAGAACTGTGGAGCAAAAGCCTTTAGTTGGTCCAGAAAGAAGAGATTTGCTTTTATTGTAATTAAAAACTTACAGTCTTGTCTTTATCCATGTGGCTCCATTTTACGGAAAACAACTTGCTCTGTGGGCTTGGTTAAGCACTTTGTGTCTCTGGTCTTCACTTTCTTTATTCGAAACATGATAGGATCGTACCAGCTAATGTCTAAGGTCCCTTCTTCAGTTCCACTTTACCTTGATTTCAAGTACTAGCATCTGCCTGGTTGTACTGCTTCTTTGGGACTGTCTGGTCCCTACCCCAGTGTAGCACATTCATCAGTACAGAAGAGGATTTTAGAACTTCTGGTTCTTAACCCATTAATGCTGTATCTTGGAGAGTTAGTTTCAACTGTCCATTTATAAAATGAGGTGAATGGGGATGCCTCGGTGGTTCATTCAGTTGAATGTCCAACTCTTGATTTCAGGTCATGATCCCAGGGTCATGGGATTGAGCCCCCTGTAGGGCTCCACACTGAGCATGGAGCTTGCTTGAGATATTCTCTCTCTCTCTCTCTCTCTCTCTCTCTCTCTCTCTCTCTCCCCCTCTCCCCCTCTCCCCCTCTCCCTCTCCCTCTCCCTCTCCCTCTCCCTCTCCCTCTCCCTCTCCCTCTCTCACCCTCTCTCTCCCTCTCTCTCCCTCTCTCTCCCTTTCTCCCTTCCCCTCCCTCCTTCCCCCCTCTGCCCCACTTCCCTGCTATCTTTCTCTCTCTCCAAAATAAAATAAAATAAAATAAAATAAAATAAAATAAAATAAGATAGGATAGAATAAAATAAAATAAGATAGGATAGGATAGGATAGAATAAAATAAAATAAATGAGGCTAATGGAAGTCTTTTTCCATCCTAACATTGAAGTGAGTAATGGTATTTGGTGGAGTTAGGGGCACTAACTGAACTAGACATCAAGGGATTTAGGTTCTGTGCCTTGTGTTTTGTTTCCACTAGTCACTAACCTTTTTGTGCATCGGTGTCTTGAACTATAAATTATTAAAAAGCTACAATTTATTGAATGTACATTAGGTGTCAAATACAGCTTCGAGGCACTTTATGTACTCATTTGTTATCTGTAGCAGGAAAGTGAATACATGTGGGAACTTAGGCCCCGAAAGGCAAGTCATGTTCAAGATCCCACAAGTCAGGAATGGCAGGGCTGGGATTGGAAGCCAATCGTTTGCTCCAAAGCCCATTCTCTTCCTACACCTGTGTTATTCTATCTCATCTGCAGCATGGAAACCTACCGTGTGCGCTTCTGAAGATCATTCCCAGGAACAGATGAAATGTCAAATGTCACATTGCTTCTGTGTTAGAACTGTGTAATTAAAAGGAACCCGTGAGTAGCCCTAATGTAGTTAAGACTCACTGGGTTCAAATCCCAGCTGTGCTACCTCCTAGCTTTGAACACTGGGCGAGTCACTTAGTCTGTCCATGCATAAGTTTTGTCATCTATCAAGTGAGAATGGTAAGAGCACCAATATCATAGGGTATCACGAGGATTATGTGAAGCACCTTGAGCAGCTTTTTACATGTAGTGAGCATTCAGTGTAGATTAGCAAAGAGCAGGGCTGCAGGGTTTGTCCTGTTCATGCCCCTTCTCTTAGTTACTGTGAGGCTGAAATAGAGAGTACCCAAGATGAAACAACTAATTGAAGTCACTGAAAAAATGAAGTTTATAAGATTGTATTGAATACCTGATAAATAATAATGAATTAGGTGATAAATGTGGAGTGTAGTGACAACTTTAATCCCGGTCCACGGGTTGGAGGGTGGGCTAGAGGATGGATGAGAGGTAGAGATAGAGTTTAGGATAGTGATTTATCCACAAAAGACTTGGAGACAACTCTTTTTCCCTGTGATTACATCTTTTTAGGTGCTGCCAGATGTGTGTATATTGGCTTTTTCTGTAGTTGTCTTGATAAAACCCACGGCTGGTTTGGAGTGAAATCGAGCAGGCTATATATAGTCTGGTTTGACTCGAAGTTTAGGAAAAAAGGATGTCCTCCATAATCTGTCCCAAATTATTTAAGTGTTAGGATTGGAGGCCTCAGTCCCAGCTAATGGAAAGTGTGACTAGATTTTTTGCTGTTTGTTCCTTTTCTTGAAATACCTCCTTTGGGGATTTCAGTAGGTGTGGGACTTGGGCATCCCTAGATACTGTCATGCCATCTGACAACACTTCCATCTCACCGGTGTTCTTAACGTGTTCGCACATACCTGCCAGTCTGAATTTCATAAAGAACAGAAAGAATATTCGACAGAACATAAGTTTAGGCAGCTTTGCAGCAGTCAGTAGCAAGTAGAAATTCAGGGAGACTAGGTTAAATGCCACAGAAGAGAGATTCTCATTTGTGTGACATTGATTCTTTTTTTGTTTTTTTGTGTTTTTTTTTTTGTCTCTATAGGTTGCTATGGTGACAGACTATGGAGCCTTTATCAAAATCCCAGGCTGTCGGAAGCAAGGTGGGAGTTTATAACTTGAAATTCAGACCTCCCATTCCACTCTCTTCTGTCACCCCCACCACATCCTGATTACAGACGCTCATTTTTCAAACAGTAGTTTTCTTTTTGTCTTTAGTGTAGAGATAGGAATATAGACAAGTGATGACAGTCCATGTTTTCGTAGGTCTTCACTCAGAAGTGCTCTCTGACTTGGTGGAGGGTGGGTATAGCTACTTGGGTTCACTTCCAGAACCAGCTCTTGCCTAAATTTCTCCTGTGACCCTAGGCAAGTCACTTGACCTCTTTGGTCTTACGATTTGGGGTAGGACAAGCTACTTATACTCTGAGGCTAACATTGTGAGTTTTCTAATATATGGCACATGGAATGAGAATAGTGCCATAACCAATACAAATTTGATATATCTATCTATGTATCTATCTATCTATATATATATATAGAGAGAGAGAGGGAGAAAGTATATATATAGGTACATATATATAGTATATATAGCATATATGTTACATAGATACATATGTAGGTACAGAGGTATAGATATATATATATATATAGAGAGAGAGAGAGAGATATGTATATATATCATGCTCTACGTTTTTAAAGTGATAGGTCTTTGTTGAACATTTTTTGAGACTCCCCTTCACATCTATAATCTTACTTGTTTCTTAAAATAATTGTGTTAAGTAGGAAGGACAAGTTCCACAAACTGGTGGTCTGCTTAGAGTGATTTAGCTAGGTAATGGCACAGCCGGGTCTAGAACCCGTACCTCCTGCTTCCTAGCCTAGTTGGCTTTCTGCCATATCACAGTGCTAGTACATCCAAAAACTCAACTTGCTGGTTCCTCATGCTATAATAAATTAAGGATTTATCAAAGATTTTAATGTAAAAAATATAACTATAAGGATATTATTAGAAGAAAATATAGAATGATATTTGACCGGGCACCTGGGTGGCTCAGTTGGTTGAGCGTCTGACTTTGCAGTTCATGGGTTCGGGCCCCACATCCGGCTCTCTGCTATTAGCATGGACCCCGCTTCGGACCCCTTCTCTCTCTGTCCCTCCCCCCACTCTTGTGTGCACCCTCTTTCTCAAAAATAAATGAACATTTATAAAGAAAAGAAAAGCAGAAATTAAAAACAAAGAATGATATTTGACTACATAAAAGTAAAAAACTTTCTCTCAAAAATCATAAGCAAAGTTAAGTTGGGAAAAAGGATTTGTAGCACACATGGCAAAAGACTAATAAAAAAAGGAGTAGGACAAGGGGCCAAGAATATGGAAAGAATTCACAGGAGAAAGAATAGCAACTAATCAATAAATGTCTTAAAAGATGCTCATTCTCAGGATTGATTTAAAACTAACTTAGGGGCCTCCTGGGTGGCTCAGTTGAGTTGGTTAAGCGTCCAACTCTTGGTTTCAGCTCAGGTCATGATCTCACAGTTCATGAGATCCAGCCCTGCATCAGGCTCTGTGCTGACAGCCTGGAGCCTGCCTGGGATTCTCTCTCTTCCTCCCTCTCTGCACCTCCCCTGCTCACAAGCACTCTCTCTCTCGCTCAAAAATAAATAAACATTAAAAACAACAACAACAAAAACTAACTTAAACTGTGGCATATACACGCAATGGAATACCACTGGGCAGTAAAAAGGAACAAGAATGAAGTATCCGTGATGCAACCTGAATCAGTCTCTAGGAAATTATGTTGAGGGGGAAAAGCTCATCCCAAAAGGTTGCATACCTTACGATTCCTTTTGCGAAACATTCTTTTTTCTTTCCTACGGTGTTATTGAGATGTAATTCACATACCATACATTTCACCCAAATGTACAGTTCAGTGGTTGTTTGAATATTTACAGTTTTGCAGCTACGATCTAATTTGAGAACATTTTCGTCATGCCAGAAAGAAACTCTATACCTGTTAGCAGTCACTCCAGATTACGGTCCCACCTGCCCCAGCCTTAGGCAATCACTAGTCTACCTTCTTTCTTTATATGTTTGCCTAGTCTGGACATTTCTTGTAAGTGGAGTCAGACAACACGTGGTCTTTTATGATTGGCTTCTTTCACTTCACATTTTTTCAAGATTCCTCCATTCTGAAGCATCAGTACCTTAGTTGTTTTTATTGCCGTTCCAAAATGTGGGATGTAATTAATAACCAGTTCTTCAGCTATCTGATTGGTTGATTCTCTGATGCCAACTGGGTATCCTACGGTTCAATTCAGTTCTGACACTGACTACCCAGAGGTAGCGGCAAACTCAACAGTATTTAAGGGCTCGATCCCATAAGACTCCCCTCACTTCAGATGCCAGTTACAATTATTGAGTCCCCGGGTTACCCACACTTCTGTCAGACTTGGCTACATATTTGGATGTTCCCACACCACCTCCCCAGTTTCAGTAATTTGCCAGAACAACCCAGAGAACACCAGAAATGTTATACTTACTGTTACAGTTTATAATAAAGGATACAAATGAATAGCCAAATGAGGAAGTACATAGGGTGAGATCCAGAAGGGTCCCAAGTGCAAGAGCCCCTGTTTCGGTGGAGTTGAGGTGTATCACCCTCGGCATGTGGATGTATTTGCCAACCCAGAAGCTCTCTAGACCTTATTGTTGAGGGTTTTTTGTAGAGGCTCCAATACATAAGCATAATTGATTAAATTATTGGCTTAACTCCATCTCCAGCCCCTCTCTCCTTCCTAGAAGGTAGAGGGTAGGGCTGAAAGTTCCAGCCCTCTCATCACAGGATTGGTTCTGGTGGTTATCAGTCCCCATCTTGAAGCTTTCTAGGGGCCCACTAATAGTCTCCGTATAGCATAAACTTGGGTAATGCTGAAAGGGGCCTATGAATATAACAAGATGCTCCTATCACTCAGGAAATTCCAAGAGTTTATGAGTTCTGTGCCGGGAACCAGAGATAAAGACCAAATGTATATTTCCTATTACACTATAGTATCAGTTCTCAAAATCCTGGCTGCAATAGTGTACTATAGTTTTGCAGAATGTTGCCACTGGAGGAAACTGGGTAAAGGATACCCAGGATTTTTCTATATTCTCTTCTGACTACATGTGAATCTAAAATTCTCCAAATAATTAAATTAAATTATTTATTAATGTTTATTCATTTTTGAGAGACAGAGCATGAGTGGGGGAAGAGCAGAGAGAGAGGGGGGGAGACACAATCCAAAGCAGGCTCCAGGCTCTGGGCTGTCAGCACAGAGCCCCATGCAGGGCTCAAACCCACGGACCGTGAGATCATGACCTGAGCCGAAGTCAGACGCTTCTGAGCCACCCAGGCGCCCCTAAGATTTTCCAAATATTTTTTAAAGTGATTGCATTACACTGTATGTTAACTAACTGGAATTTAAATAAAAACTTTTTTAAAAAATCTCTGTTAATACCCAGTTTTGGAAATGGCTATTTCCAACAATAGTTTTACTCACTGTTGGGAACATAAATTGTTACAGATTTTGGCAACACCTATTAACAGTTTTTTCTATACAATTTTTTTTTAATTGTAGGAAGAGAGCGTGAGTGGGGGAGGGGCAGGGGGGAGAGAGAGGGAGGGGGAGAGAGAGGGAGGGGGAGAGAGAGGGAAGGGGGAGAGAGAGGGAGGGGGAGAGAGAGGGAGGGGGAGAGAGGGAGGGGGGAGAGAGAGGGAGGGGGGAGAGAGAGGGAAGGGGGAGAGAGAGAGAGAGAGAGAGAGAGAGAGAGAGAGAGAGAGAGAGAATCCT
Organism: Lynx canadensis; assembly: GCF_007474595.2. NCBI lineage: Eukaryota > Metazoa > Chordata > Mammalia > Carnivora > Felidae > Lynx > Lynx canadensis. Next base: position 23,345,205 of record NC_044310.1, read on the forward strand.
AAGCAGGCTCCATGCTGAGTATGGAGCCAGGAGGGTCAGGGGGTGGGGGGCGTCCCAGGATCCTGGGATCATGACCTGAGCCGAAATCAAGAGTCAGATGCTCAGCCAACCGAGCCACCCAGGCACCGCGCCCGCTAACATTTTTACTGTGCTTGCCCTTTTTTTTTTTTTTTTAATTTTTTTTCAACGTTTATTTTTTATTTATTTTTGGGACAGAGAGAGACAGAGCATGAACGGGGGAGGGGCAGAGAGAGAGGGAGACACAGAATCGGAAACAGGCTCCAGGCTCTGAGCAGTCAGCCCAGAGCCCGACGCGGGGCTCGAACTCACGGGCCGCGCGAGATCGTGACCTGGCTGAAGTCGGACGCTTAACCGACTGCGCCACCCAGGCGCCCCTGTGCTTGCCCTTTGATCCAGCAGCCCCTTAGGGGATTTAGTTCGCAGTGTAGACTTAGATACCTGATGTACATCTGTGCAGTGGACTGTGCAGATGATCAGAAGATTGATACTTTGATGCTGGTGCCTTCTTCATTTTACCAGAAAGGATCTGTGAAAAGTGTTGATGGCAACTCCCCGGCACCAGTGCCTGACTGGGAGCCGGTTGTAAGAAGCCCTCTGATTTCAGAGACGCCAAGGTGAGGGCAGGGAAATGCCTCTTAGAATTGGTGAAACGGGTTCATCCACTTTCCTGGGATGGTAAGACGTCCAAGCTAAGATGAAAACGCACGCTGCGGCAGAGTTTCCATGGTGTGCCCCGCCCCGCCCCGCCGAAATTCTACAGCATGTGTCCACGTGCCGATGTCGTTCTTGAACTACTGCATAGGTTTAGAAGGAAGCCTGGAAGCAGCCCCACAAACTGTTGACAACGGTCACCCCCGGAGGGTTCAGTTTGCTAGGGGAGACATGGAGACCGAAGAGGGACTTTTTGTGCAGTTTCTTAACCCAGAATTTTTCTTAAAAATAAAAAGTCCAACCACTGATCTTTGGATAATAAAGCCGTGCATCTAGCCTTGGAGACTACTGTGCCATGAATGGCATCGTGGAATTAGAAAGGGCTCCCCGATAGTTTCCAAGCTAGCAGTCAGCAGAGGATAATAAAGTTGCTCATTTTGTGTTGTCTGGGATTTAACGAGAGGACTCATCCCCCTCTTTGTAGGCATGCCCCTCTTTTGGTCTGAAGACAGATCTTGTCAGTGTACTCACCATCACTGCAGTACCTACTCACTTGAGCATTTATGTGGCACCCTGGGGACTGTGTGGAGACGAAAGGCCTGACACCTCCCAGCAGCCAGGCTTCAACTCACTTGTGTCCATGCCCTGTCAGGGGATGCCTCTCATTGTCTCTGCCTGCCTACAAGTGGATCTGTTAGTCTGACAGCCGGTGGAGACAAGCCTCAGAGGGAGAGCGCGGGGAGCCAAGTAATTAGGCGGGAAGTCTCTAATCCTGGGCTTTTCTGTGGTTTTGCTGCGTAATTCCAGCAGTTGTATTTTAGCTTCCCTGCTCTCAAAAGGAGAAAATCATGAAGTCCCACGCCAAAAGGACTGAGCTATAAGATAATTCTGGTCTCCAGATTTTAATGTTCTGATTCAGGAAGGGAGACTCTAACTTGAGTTGTTTTTCTCAGCCTTCTGTTCTCAGAATTTTTGTCCCTACTGAGCTGAAGACCCCTTCCTCGTACTCAGATCTAAACTAGATTTTCCCCTGGCTCATAGTGTTGCCTGGTAGAACGATCTGTGATGATGGAAATGTTCTATATCTGTTTCGATGTGTTTTCTGACACCAGCTAATTCTCTGGATTCCAACTGCAGGTGTCTTAATTCTGACACTACCTGCTTGGAGTTAGTGTGTCAGATCGCACAAGTTAAAGGGGCTCAGACTCACAAGACTGCCCCTACTTCAGATGCCAGTCGTAAGTCCTGAGCCACCTGTACTTCTAATTGGTGGGCTGTGAAGCAAGGGTTCCCACGACCCCCTCTTCAACTTTGATCATTTGCTAGAACAGCTCTCAGGACTCAGGGAAACACTGTTTCTTATGTTCGCTGGTTTTATTATAAAGGATATAGTCAGGCCCCGCCAAGATATGGTGGTGGTGGGGGGCGGGGGTACTCCAAGCTTCTCTGACACAACACCCTCCCAACAAGCTGATGTGTTCACTAACCTGGAAGCTCTCTGAGTCTTGTTTTAAGAGTTTTATTGGGCCTCTTCAGCCCCTCTCCCTCTTTCCTGGGGACCAGTGGTCCCAACCCTCTCATCATTTAATCTTCTGGAGACTTGCCCCGTTCAGAGACATCTAGAGCCCCACCCTAAATCACCTCCTTAGCAAAACTCTTCTGTGATCAGAAGGGGCTTATGAATAACAAAAGACTGTCGTATCACTGGAGAAATTCCAAGAGTTATAGGAGTTCTGTGGAGGAATCAGGGACATACACCAAATAAATTTTGGTATTCTAGCACATCTGTGCTGGCCAGTAATGTATCCACTAACTTTTAACTTTGTTTATTTAAAATAATGTTTTAATGTTTATTTTTAAGAGAGAGAGAGAGAGGGAGACAGAATCCGAAGTAGGCTCCAGGCTCTGAGCTGTCAGCACAAGAGCCCAACCTGGGGCTCAAACTCATGAACTGCGGCATCATGACCTGAGCCAAAGTCAGACCTCTAACTGACTGAGCCACCCAGGTACCTTAACCTTGTTTATTTTAATTAATTTAAATTTAAACTTAAAACAGCAACATGATGGGACACCTGGGTGGCTCAGTCAGTTAAGCATTTGACTTCCGCTCAGGTCATGATCTAGAGGTGCATGAGTTCGAGCCCTGCTTCAGGCTCCACGCTGACTGTGCACAGCCTGCTTGGGATTCTTTCTCTCCCATGCCTCCCCCATTGTTCGTACGTGTCTGCGCTCTCTCTCTCTCAAAATAAGAAATTTTAAAAAGAAAGTGAAATGGAATAAATATTAAAAAAAAAAAAAAAGCCAGCAACATGGCTAGCGACTATCATAGTGTCAGTGCAGCTTTTTATGACGTTCTTTTTTTTTTCTACTATCCTTTGCCCCACTAGCACATGAGATTTGGGGATTAGATTGTTCAACATTTTTTCCTAATGTTTATTTATTTTTGAAGGGGAGGGGAGGGACAGAGAGAGAATCCCAAGCAGGCTCAGCCTTGTCAGCATGGAGCCTGACCTGGGGCTCGATCTCCTGAACTGCGAGATCATGACCTGAGCTGAAATCAAGAGTCGGATGCTTAACCGACTGAGCCACCCACGCGCCCCCAGCGTTATACTTTTTTTCTTGTTTGTTTTTAAGTTTATTTATTGTGTGTGGGAGAGAGGGAGAGAGAACACCAAGCAGGCTCTACACTGTCAGTATGGAGCCCAGCACAGAGCTAAACTCACAAACTGGGAGATCGTAACCTGAGCCAAAACCATGAGTTGGACACTTAACCAACTGAGCCACCCAGGTGCTTCCCAATGTTACACTTTAAAATGTCCTGCTTATGGGGGTGCTTGGATGGCTCAGTTGGTTAAGCGTCTGACTTCAGCTCAGGTCATGATCTCACGGTCCGTGAATTCGAGCCCCGCATCAGGCTCTGGGCTGATGGCTCAGAGCCTGGAGCCTGCTTACGATTCTGTGTCTCCCTCTCTCTCTGCCCCTCCCCCATTCATGCTCTGTCTCAAAAATAAATAAACGTTAAAAAAAATTAAAAATAAATAAAAATAAAAAAATAAAATGTTCTGCTTAAGGTAGAAGCTCAAATATTTTTTGCAATGAAATCAGTGTGGCGAATAATTACTGACTTCCATTATCTGGCCACTATGTTAGGTGGGAACACAGAGATAAGAGATAAGAAAACATAGTCCCTCCTGCCCTACTGTTGGTAGTCTAGAGATACGAACAAATTACAATGTAGCGCAATGATATAAGTGAGGTTGTGGTTATCCACTGAGCTGTGAGATATCCACGTGAGGAATAGTGGCTGTTCAATACATTTTATTAAATTAATACATTAATTCTAGTTCCAGCCCCACCATTTACGGGCTTTTGACTTCAAGTTGCTTTGGACTTGAGCCTTAGTTTCCTTATCTGTGAAATGGGAATGATGTGCCTGTTTTAGAGTTTCTTATCTGTCAGGATCATGTCTTACTTGTCCTTGAATCCACAGTTGCCTGTAATATTGTGGATGTTTTGTAACTATTTGAATGAATTCATGATCCCAACAAGATAAAGGATATGAAAGCACTTTAATTTATGGGCTTACATTATAATCATAAACCATTGATTGGAGATAAGTTATTTGAAAATTCTAGAAAGGGAATTCATATCCCCCAAAGATAAAGGAGACCTTTTATTTTGACAGATTTTGGCTGCAGCTGTTTTCTAATGGTTTGTACTTTTCACCTCTTTCCTTTATTGCCAGTGGAAGTTGTGAAAGAAATTAAGGTTGAACAATGCATTTGGGAGAATATTTTCAAGGGAACAATAATAGGCTTACTCCTTTTTTTTTTTTTTTTAAAGATGGTGATTGAGATGCTAGCTCTTTCCAAGTTGTCAGAATTTTTTTTTTCCTTCTTTTACCAGCATCTACTCAGATGGGATTCATTCTGTTCAAGTGTCATGTTGGGTTTACTGAACATGATGACGGACTTGATATGCCCTTTGGGCATTTATGGCTTCATGTCAGAAATCCAGGCACAGACTACTTCCGAACAACTCCCTTCCACGTAGACTGACAAGCAGAGCATACTTGTTTCTGTTCATTTCGGAGCATATGCTAAAGCAGAATTAGATGCGTTTCTACTACTTGTAGATGAGACCATCTTTCTTTCTTTTTTTTTTTTTTGAAAAGATAGCACAGATCATTAATAATAAATGGAGAAATATCAGTATGCTATAGAAGACCTGACAGACTCATAGTTCTTTATTTTTAAGCTTATTTATTCATTTTGAAATGAGAGAGAGAGAGAAAGAGCACGCGTGCGTGTGTGGGTGAGAGCAGGACAGGAGCAGAGAGAGGGAGAATCCCAAGCAGGCTCCATGCTCATCGCGGAGCCCAGACACGGGGCTCCTGACCCGTGAGATCCCATGACCGTGAGATCATGACCTGAGCCAAAATCAAGAGTCGGCTGCTTAACCCACTGAGCTACTACCCAGGTGCCCCACAGACTCATATTTGAATTGCAGTTCTTTCTTTACCAGCTTTGTGACCTTGGCCAATATGCTTCTACAGTATTTTCTCATGTGAACCTATGTCACAGGGTTGATCTAAGGAGGGAATGAACAAGTGAATATACTGTATATAGTGAGGTATCCAGCACAGGGTGAGGGGACCTCAAGTGTGTTATTTGGTGCCCTCTACTATATCACTTAATCCAGCTGTTGGTGGCTTATGTGGTTAGCAGTGAAACACCTCCCAAGAATGTAGACTGGCTTCTGAGAATGAACCTAGTGATGGATTCCCCCACACAGAGGATGGGATTAGCCATGGATAGAAATATACCAGGCAATTGGCTATAAATCTGTGACCAGAGAGATGAGAGCACTCACGACTTTGACAAGATAATTTGGGTGTGATTCCAGGGAAAAAGGATTGGAATTAAATTATAACTCAGGAGACTGAAATCTAATTGACTATCATTCTATGTAGGGGGAGATTATATGAGCAGGTGGGGGTTGTCAGCCTGGAACATAGTAAAAGAAAGTCCGAGAATCTGAAGATAGCAGTGTTTGTCTTACCTTATTTAGGGCAGAAATGAATCTGATGCCAGGAACTGAAGAGAGATGGGTTCTTTTATGAGGAAGTGATAAGTCCATTAAACTTTTGTGGACTGTAAACCTATCTTAAAACATTTATCTCCTTTTTGTTCTGATTCTGTGTTGAAGCAGTTTCCAATCACTTATCTAATTTTTTAGGTATTTGATACTGGAGCGGTGGTGGGTAGTTTATGAGATGAGAACTAGGAATAAACAAAGTATGTCCTCTGTTGTAAATTGATAAACTGGTGAATTGTGTCTATCCCTGTACCAATCACTAAATTGACAATCTGGTTAATATATTTTAGTACATAAACATTTGTATGCTGAAGACTCTTACGTATATTTGTATCTTCAGTTCATACACATCCTCTGAACTTTGATAGACTTACATATCCAACTGCCCACCTGACATCTGCATTCAAGACCGACAGCTAGACCGTTTCCCTTGTTTAATTCACCCCATAAGCTTTTGGTAATAAGCCATTAATGTCTCAACTATAAAAATCCTGCACCTTAGCATAGCTTTTTATATTCCTCTTTAGTCTGAGTCTATATGAGACATAGTTTTATTTTGGTCATAGTACACATATCATTTTTCATTTTGCTTTTAAGATATTTATGATTAAAAATATTGCACGCTGGGGTGCCTGGTTGGCTCAGTTCGTTCAGCGTCGGACTTGGGCTCAGGTCGTGATCCCATGGTTCGTGAGTTGAAGCCTCACATGAGGCTCCACGCTGACGGTGCAGAGCCTGCTTGAGATTCTCTCTCTCTCTCTCTCTCTCTCTCTCTCTCTCTCTCTCTCTGTCTCGCTCAAAATAAACTTAAAAAAATAAAAATACTGCATGCTTACTATAGAAAATTAAGGGGGAAATTTTTTTAAGTTTATTTTTATTTTTTAATGTTTATTTGTTTTTGAGAGAGAGAGTGCAAGTGGAGGAGGGGCAGAGAGAGGGGGACAGAGGATCTGAAGCAGGTTCTGTGCTGACAGCAGAGAGCCTGATGTGGGGCTCGAGCTCACAAACAGTGAGATAATGACCTGAGCCAAAGTCATATGCTTAACTGACTGAGCCACCCAGGGGCCTTAAGTTTATTTAGTTACTTTATTTTATTTATTTATTTTGAGAGAGAGCAAGAGAGAGAGCACGTGCATGTGGGTGGAGGAGGGGCAGAGGAAGAGAGAGAATCACAAGCAGGCCCTGCACCATCACTGTCAGCTATCAGCACAGAGCCCGATGCAGGGCTCAGACTCATGGACCGTGAGATCAGGAGCTGAGCTGAAATCAAGAATTGGGTGCTCAACCAGCTGAGCCACCTAGGCGCCCCAAGGGGGAAAACTGTAAAGGAATTATATGATACCATTACCACACAGAGACAGGTGCTATTAACATTTTGGTATATTTCTTTATTAGTCACATGTACATAAAATTTGACATACTGAGATTAAGATTATACTGTCTATATATACATTGTAGCTTTTTACACTTAGTGAACCTTATACATTTCTCCATTGTTTAACATACTTTTGTAAACATTTAAATGACATTATTCTGTCATTCAGATGTACCACATAATTGTTTTAAGTTGTTTTCAATTTTTCGCTACTAATACTTTGAGAAATACCTTATTGAACCAGGAGAGATGCCTGGACCAAAAAATATCCTACTTTGGGATCAGAGGGGAGGACAAATGGTTAGTGCCATTATTTCCTTGTTTGTGGTACAGACCTTCTGTTTTAGGAAAGGGGAAAAAAAATCTCTCAAGTATTATTAGGTTCAACATTAATTTCCTTCATAACTTTCATTAACAGAGGAAAGAAGTAAATTTTAACATGAGAGGACAGTTGCAAAAAATGTCAAAGGGAAAGGTTTCCCTTTCCTTCAGATCATCTGGATTTCCCCTCTAGACTTCCCAATTAGGCAGCTCTGCCCATTACAGCATCATGGGGGAAAAAACACAGCTTCACAAATTTTATCCGATTTGGAGGTTACGTGATGTGTCTAAAATTAAAAACATAGGAACGTATATAACTCTGGAGGCCCCAGAGTTCTTCATAGGCTATCAACCTCCAGAATGAGCCGACATAGGTAGGTGAGACCCAGTGACGGTGGTCAGAGCAAGCAGGGACTTCCAGTAGGAGCTCTAAGCAGAGGCCAGGTGCTTCGAATTACAGGTGTGTGCCTGCCGTGCCGATGACTTTGTGGGCACACACATGTGCAAGACAGCTTGAGAGAGAGAATACAGGCTAATAATTCCCCCAGGAAACTTAAGGAAGGGCAGTCATTTTAGACGTAACTCTTTGACTTACCAGTTTTTTCTCTAGTTTACATTCCTGGTTTATGTTCATTCAAAATAATTGTATATTGTATCTATTTCCCCCAGAATAGAGACAATTTTCTTTATTGAAACACTTGAAAATAAAGAAAAAAGTGAACGTGTAATCTTGTACACTAGTATAATCGTTGTTACAGCATTTTGGATCATTCTGACTTTTAAAATCTTTTTGAAGCATTTGTAGTCATACTGTATACAATTTTGTGTTGTATTTTGTTATTTACATGGGGAAATGCTGGTTGTTTTCAGTGCTCGACACAGAGTCGGCAATCAGATGTTTGCTTACTAAAGAATGAATTATGGATATATTTTTACATCATCTTTTGAGCAACATTTTAATGGACCATTCAATGGCTGTACCACAGTTGACTTAACCATTGCTCTGTTGTTGAATATTAGGTTGTTTCTAATTTTTTTGTCTTATAAATACATGAGTATTTTTATGTATGTCACTTTTCCTGATGCATATCACTTTTTCTGTGTATATGATTACTTCCTTTGGACAGATTCCCAGAAGTGATTATGGGTCAAATTAATTTAGTCAGAACTCTTGGTTGCAAGGGACAGAAACAGTTGAGAAATGTTTTGACTCTTCCCATTGGGATGTGCAGGATAAATCTGGCTTCCCTAGGGCTCTATCAGGTGCTGAGATTACACCCTGAGGGCTTGGTCTCTTACCTTTGGTCACATCTTGCCACCTGGTGGTTAATATGGGCATTGGTAAATTTTTGTAGTTCGTAATCCCAACATCTTGAAAAAGATGAATTGATTTAGCTAATGTCTCGTGTCTATCCCTGAACCAATCAGTTACTGTGGCTAGCTGGGTGAGGCATCTTGATTGACTAAGCTTGTGTCATGTGTCCATAGTTGGGGGTTGTGTCAGCTTCAACCAAATCACATGAACTGACCAGATTTATTTTAGAAAGCAGGGAAGGTGATGTTGATTAATGCTTTAATAACTTTTTCCATAAAAATCTGAAGTTGATCTCAGAGGCATGAGTTACAGCTCCACATTGGGTGTAGAGATTGTAAATAAATAAAAACTTTTTAAAAATCTGAAATTGTCTAACAACAACAAAAAAAAGAAAATAGGGAAGGTGGTTCTCCCAGGAAAGGAGTTTGGACAGACAGGAAAAGGATATCTATTACAAATATTTTATTAAATTATTTGGGGCGCCTGGGTGGCGCAGTCGGTTAAGCGTCCGACTTCAGCCAGGTCACGATCTCGCGGTCCGTGAGTTCGAGCCCCGCATCAGGCTCTGGGCTGATGGCTCAGAGCCTGGAGCCTGTTTCCGATTCTGTGTCTCCCTCTCTCTCTGCCCCTCCCCCGTTCATGCTCTGTCTCTCTCTGTTCCAAAAATAAATAAACGTTGAAAAAAAAATTTTTTTTAAATTATTTAATGACTATTATTTAACTTTTAATTTTTTTTTATATATATGAAATTTATTGACAAATTGGTTTCCATACAACACCCAGTGCTCATCCCAAAAGGTGCCCTCCTCAATACCCATCACCCACCGTCCACTTTTAATTTTTTTTAATGTTTATTTTTGAGAGAGAGTACGTGCGCACTCGCGTATGAGTGGGAGAGGGGCAGAGAGAGAGGGAGACAAAGGATCTGAAGCAGGCTCTGCATTAACAGCAGAGAGCCCGATGTAGGGCTTGAACTCACAAACCATGAGATCAGGACCTGAGCCAAAGTTGGACGCTTAACCACCTGAGCCATCCAGGTGCCCCTAACTTTTAACAAATTTTATTAAATATTTTTACCACTCTTGATAGTGATTGCTAAATGATTTCTAACATTTTATACTAGCCCTAGCAATATTTCTTACTTGACTATGCTCTCACCAGTGGGTATTGTTATTTTCTAAATATTTTGTTAATTTAATAGGTTAAAAATAGCACCTTGTTTAGATTTTTTTTCACTTATTTCTCATAATTATTTTCCATAATTGTAAATTAAATGGCTGCTTACTTTTCCATTTGGTTGATTTACCACGGTTTACCAAGCTAATCATTTAGGTTGCCTTATAGGTTTTTAAAAACTTTTCTAGATAATAATACTGCAGGTATTTTTCCATACCCACAGGTCTTTTGCCTTTATTGGGTTTTCTCTTTTGGAAAAATTCTAATGATGATATTCGTGCATCAAAGGTAAAAACATCTTGATGCCCTTGCTTTCAGAGACTTTCATTGACTTGTGTTTTTACTAGTGTAAGTGTGGTTATTGTATCACATGTTTGCTAACATTGAGCATTATTTTTTTAATTTATTTTTAAAAATGTATATTTAAAAAAAAATTTTTTTTTAACGTTTATTTATTTTTGAGACAGAGAGAAACAGAGCATGAACAGGGGAGGGTCAGAGAGAGGGAGACACAAAATCTGAAACAGGCTCCAGGCTCCGAGCTGTCAGCACAGAGCCCGACGCGGGGCTCGAACTCACGGACCGCGAGATCGTGACCTGAGCCAAAGTCGGCCGCTCAACCGACTGAGCCACCCAGGCGCCCCAAAAATGTATATTTTTGAGAGAGAAAGAGAGTGTGTGTGTGTGTGTGTGTGTGTGTGTGTGCGCGCGTGCGTGTGTGTGCATGCAAGTCGGGGAGTGTGTGTGTGTGCATGCAAGTCGGGGAGGGGCAGAGAGAGAGAGGACAGAAGATCCAAAGCGGGCTCTGTGCTGACAGCAGACAGCTCAATGTGGGACTCGAACTCAAAAACCTCGAGATCATGACCTGAGCTGAGGTTGGACCCTTAACCGACTGAGCCACTCAAGCGCCCCTGAGCATTATTTTTAAAGAATATTTGTTGATTAGCTACAAAACATGATCCCACATCGTCTTAATTTAAAGTTTTAAATTAACAGACATTTTGCAATGAATTCCCCACTCCCATTTTCTCCTTACCTTGTTATTTAGAGTATAAATACCAGATATACCCTGTGCTTTACTTCATTTCCTCTTGTGCCCAGGTTTGGTCCATCGAACTCACATGTCCTCCTGTCGCGTGGATAAGCCCTCTGAGATAGTAGATGTCGGGGACAAAGTGTGGGTGAAGCTTATTGGCCGAGAGGTAAGGTTCTGTGCAACTTTCATGTGGTGAGAAGGAATGAAGGAAAACTAGGGGCAAGATGGTGAATGTGTATATGTTATTAACTGTGGCGGATGATCTTATTTTTGAATCCTGCCGCTGAATTCTGTCCTGAATTGAAACCTTCTGGCCCGCTGTCCTGTAAACTCAGAAGGAACGTGGTATAAACTGTAATAAGAGTGGTGCAATAAGTACACATTTGTAAGACTTTCCTCCCTGAAGTTTATGCAAATGGCCGGTGGCAAGAAAAAAAAAAAACAGAAAAGAAAAGAACCAAAAAGAGAGAAGGCAGCTTAATTGCTGGGACGAGTCTTTATCAAACTTCAGAGAACAGCTGCCAGGTACACTTCAGTTTGGACCCAAACAAGGGCAGACACAGAGTTTACCATTATTGATCCTAACACCTGGCACCATGCAGTGTGAGGGAAGTGAGAAAAGTCTGAAGGACCCTGTTAACAGCAACTCCCTTGAGGGCATGTGGGCTGCGGGTGTGGGCAGCCTACAGGAGAAATGTGATCAGACGCTGAGACCTCCACCAGAGAACGGCCGGGGCAGATAGGGCTGAAAGAGACGCCGTTCAATAATGTTTGAGTGCTTCCATGTACTAGTCTGAGGGATATAAGAGCGAAGCAGACATAGGTGACATCAGCTGTTATGGAGCTTATACAGAATGTAACTGGAAGACACAAACATTAAAATGAGCAAGCATATGTATAAAATCATTGTAAGTTAGGGGTGCCTGGGTGGCTTAGGATCTGAGCCCTCTTCAGATCCTCTGTTCCACCGCCGCCCCTCCCCTGCTTGCACGTGTGTGCTCTGTCTCTCAAATAAATATAAGCATTTTTTTAAAAATTGGAAGTTCTAATAAGTGCTGTAATGGGCTCAGGCAGCGTCAGAGGTAGATTTAGTGGTCAGGCACAGGCTCTCTGAGGAAATGACACATGAGCTGAGACCTAAAGGGAAAGGCAGTGGCCACGTGAGAAGCTGGGATAAGCATGTTCGAGGCCAGAAGAGCAGCTGATGCAAAGACCCTGAAATTGAGAAGGGCTGCAAGGGTTGGAGGGAGCAAAAGACCAATGTGGCGAAAAGAAAAGAAAAGAGAAGAGAAGAGAAGAGAAGAGAAGAGAAGAGAAAAGAAAAAGATAGGTAGATGCTCTAGACCAAGTCCAAAGGAGGATCTAGTCTAGTCTGGAGTGTTTCAGAAACCCATTCTGGGCTCATGGATCTCTGAACTAATCATTATGCTGAACTTGAAAAATGGCTTTTATTTTTCTGCCTGGCTACCTCCACAGGCCTTGAATTTCTGAGCAGCCATTTCTGTCTTTCCTCCCCAGAGGAACAAAACTAAGGTAAAAACTGCTTCCTACAGTTATTCTGCCACAAGATCTATTTATTCTCATTAGTACTCCCAGTGTTCCCAGTACAGGACCTCAACCATTAGAGGAGCTCAGTGTTTGTTATGATGATAAAAGCTTTGATTCTCAGTTAGATAATTGGAGATCAGCAGTCTAAATGATGTACTCTTAACTTTTGGTGACTTTGCCTTTTGTCTTTTACAGATGAAAAATGATAGGATAAAAGTGTCCCTCTCCATGAAAGTCGTCAACCAAGGGACTGGGAAAGACCTTGACCCCAACAACGTTATCATTGAGTAGGTAAAAGGTTTGGAAAGGCTAAAATCCTTCTGCTTCTCAAATTAAAGAATGCTGTAGTGAATCAGACTGACCTGGGAACTCTACCATATATAGTCTCTGATATTGAGGAGTTAAGTAGCCTTGGTGATATTTGGATTTAGAGGTCTGAAGTGTAGGTCACACTGTGCTGTATAGAGTTCGAGGATGGAATGCTAACATGCCAAGCTCCTAGCACAGAAGTGCTCCATCAGTGGTTTTGTTTCCTTCCCCTTATTCTTTCTGCTTTATCCCTTTAACCAGTCAGCCAACAAGCATTCATGAAGCACCTGTTCCTTGTCTCCTAGCACTGGGGCTCAAAGAAGACAGAGACCATGTGGGAGGGTAGGGTAATCTAGAAGCAACACATCTTGGGATAACTGTGTTCTGAACACCACATCTTAGTTTTATTGGCTCTTCGGACCTTTCATTTAGGAATGGAAAATTTGCTATCCATGTAGGCTAATGTCTGGTGATACAAGGGAATTTGCTATCTGTCTCAAAGTCTTTCCTGAATATATGCCGGTGGGATTTCTGATTAGAGGTTCCTAGTTCCCTAAGGTTCCCTGAAGGGTTTATGAACTGTTTCCAGTATTTCAGAAAGCCAGCCAAATCATGCATTTACCTTCAGGTTAACCATACGTTAGAGCACCTGGGTGGTTCAGTTGGTTGAATGTCTGACTCTTGATTTTGGCTCAGGTCCTGATCCTGGGGTTGTGGGATCGAGCCCTGCATCAGGCTCTGCGCTGATCTTGGCGCCTACTTGGGATTCTCTCTCTCTCTTCCTCTGCCCCTCTACCCCACTTGCACACACGCTCTCTCTAAAGAAAAAAAAAATTATTTTATTGCTTTTGATACTGTTAAAATAGCACATTGTTTATCTCAGGCTAATCGGGTGCTCTCAGTGGAGTTATGTTATTGATTTAAAAAATAAGAAAAAAATAAATGTTTGTGTGGGATCTTGGTGGGGAAAAGTTTGGAAACCTGTGTTTATAGTTCTAAGCAAAATCAGTTTGATGTTTATTTTGGAGAGAGAGAGACACACAGAGCACGAGTGGGGGAGGGGCAGAAAGAGAGGGAGACACAGAATCTGAAGCAGGCTCCACGCTCCAAGCTGTCAACACAGAGCCCCATGTGGGGCTTGAACTCACGAACTATGAGATCATGACCTGAGCTGAAGTCAGGTGCTTAACCACCTGAGCCACCCACCCACACGTCCCATAAGCAAAATCAGTTTGGATACATAAGAATTTTACCTAAAAGGGAAGGAATTGATTTTTATTGGATACATATTATGTGCCGGGCATTATGCAAGGCAGTTTACATACATTTGTGTATCTGATTCTCCTAATAACCTCCAAATGAGTATTATCTTCATTTTACTTTTTATTCCTAGTTGGGGGGGGGGGTGTTTTTTTTTAAGATTTTATTTTTAAGCAATCTCCACACCTATTGTGGGGCTTGAACTTACAACCCTGAGATCAAGAGTCACATGCTCCATTCACTGAGCCAGCCTGGTGCCCCTGGATTCCTAACTTTGAACTTAATGCTTGGTGATAAATAATTTGCCTGTGGTTAGTAGCAAATTATAGTGGGTCAAGGACCTGAATCTAGGTTTCCTTGACATTAAGGCTAATGCCTGTTTTTGACACATGATGCTTCTAGCTGTTGCATGTGACTTAAGAGTTTTTCCATGTTTCTATAGTTTTGTCTCCAAATATTGACATTTGTAAGTCTGATTATTGACAGAATACTTTTTGGTTACAGTAGAAATGTTTTATAACTCAGAGCTCAGTAAGGTTATTTTAAGTTTGGCATTTACTTGGTTTTGGGGGTGTCCATGTTTCTGTGTGTAGGCTATTTCTAGTAATAACCAAGTGGCCGAACAGTAACTTGTAAACTATTTCTAGAATTGCATCCAGGAAAGAAGCATGGTATAGTGGACTGATAAGAGGTTTTAGAGTTCTACGTAAAGCAGAAAGAGTCCTAGTTCTGCTATTAGCTGATGTATGGCCTTGAACAGACCACCTTGAGTCTCTGAACCTCAGCTTCTTCACTATCAGTTGGAGAGAATGACACCTACATCTCAGAAATGATGGAATGATCTCGATACAGTCTTGTTTGTAAAGAGCCAGATTAGCATCTAGTTTACAGTAGAAACTTAACAGATGGTGGCTACTTGTAGTTACTGGTTTTTAAAAAAATTTTTTTTAATGTTTATTTATTTTTGAGAAAGAGAGAGAGATAGAGTGTGAGCAGAGTAAGGGCAGAGAGAGAGGGAGACAGAATCCGAAGCAGGCTCCAGGCTCTGCACTGTCAGCACAGAACCTGATGTGGGGCTCGAACTCATGAAAGAGATCATGACCTGAGCCAAAGTCAGATGCTCAACGGACTGAGCCACCCAGGCACCCCTCTTTAATCTTGTTTAATCTTTATTTTTGAGACAGAGACAGAGTGAGAGCAGGGAAGGGACAGAGAGAGAGGGAGACACAGAATCTGAAGTAGGCTCCAGGCTCTGAGCTGACAGCACAGACCCCAATGCAGGGCTCGAACTCACAAGCCGTGAGATCATGACCTGAGCTGACGTCCGCCACTCAAGTGCCTGAGCCACCCAGGCACCCCATTGTAGTTATTGTTTTCAAAGATCTCATTTTTCTCTTTGGTTAGCACACCTTTTCTTTTGAAAGAAGATGTAAGACCCAGGAGAACAGGGGTTGCACCTCTTTCTTATCTCCCATCTTGCCTGATGTGTATCTCTCATTTAGCTGGGGCTTTCTTTTACTCATTTATTCAACAATTATCTTAGAGGTTCGTGTTCTACATTAGGTGCAGTGGCAATACCAAGGTTTCTGCCTAAGGGCCTTAGAGCCTAGTGTAATGAGATCATTATGCAAATAACTTTAATAGAAGGCAAGTGGGATAAATGCCAAAAGAATGGATTAAAGGAAGAATTCTAGGAATTAGCTTAAAGAGGACAAGTTAGTTTCAGTCCCTGATGGTTAGAAGAGAGGTTGCATTTGAGCTAGGTCTAGAAGAATGGATACAATTTTGTCAGGCAGCAGGGAAGGGAGTGCTATTCCATATAGAAGAAAGGGGTTAAGGAAAGGCATGAGACAGGAAAACACAGGGCACATTTAGGAGTCTTGTTTAAGAAAAGAGGGGGGTCCAGCCACTCTGGAAGCAGTATGGAGGTTCCTCAAAAAATTAAAAATAGAACTACCCTACGACCCAGCAATTGCACTACTAGGCATTTATCCATGGGATACAGGCGTGCTGTTTCGAAGGGACACGTGCACCCCAATGTTTATAGCAGCACTATCGACAATAGCCAAAGTATGGAAAGAGTCCAAATGTGCATTGATGGATATATGTGGATATATATGGATATAGGTGATACACACACACACACACACACACACACACACACACACACACAAAATGGAGTATTACTCAGCAATCAAAAAGAATGAAATCTTGCCATTTGCAACTGCATGGATGGAACTAGAGTGTATTATGCTAAGCGAAATTAGTCGGAGAAAGACAAATATCATATGACTTCACTCATATGAGGACTGTAAGACACAGAACAGATGAACATAAGGGAAGGGAAGCAAAAATAATATAGAAGCGGAGGGGGACAAAGAGACTCTCAAATATGGAGAACAAACAGAGGGTTACTGGAGGGATTGTGGGAGGGGGGATGGGCTAAATGGGTGAGGGGCACTAAGGAATCTACACCTGAAATCATTGTTGCACTATATGCTAACTAATTTGGATGTAAATTAAAAAAAAAGAGGGGGGGGTGTGGTCAAGGTCTAGAATGTAGGGCTTAAAAGGTATGTTGGGGTCAGATTGTAGAGAGCTTTGACTTGACTATCAGCCAAAGAGTAGTATTAATTTTCTTAAAGCCTTTGAGGAGGAGTAGAGGCACCTGATCAGATTAATCTCCCCTTATGTCCCATTCTCTGACCTTGCCTTCTTATGCTCAGTGTCCTCGTGCTGTCTCCAGCCACCCAGTCTGTCAGCTGCCTTTTGTTTTTCATCAATATATGTCTTACATTTCGTCCCTTCAGTCCCAGAGTGTTAAAGTGAATCTGTAAATGGAAAGGGTGAAAGACAGTTTCCAGGTAGGTTTAGCCAGTATAGCATAGTCTTTTAGAGGAGTATTTATGGGGGACAGCTGCGTGGGTCAGTCTGTTAAGCATCTGACTCTTGATTTTGGCTCAGGTCGTGATCACACGGTTTGTGAGTTTGAGCCCTGCGTGGGGCTCCGCACTGACCGTGCAGAACCTACTTGAGATTCTCTCTCTCTCCCCCTCTCTGCCCCTTCGCTCATGCTTTCTCTCTCTCTCAAAATAAATAAATAAACTTAAAAAAAAAAAAAGAGTATTTATGGTTCACCACTGTAGTTACCCGTGTGTATGTCTCCCTCTGCTGCTAGTCTGTTAGCTCCTTGAGGAGAAGGACCATGTTCTGTCATTTTAACGTACTTATATCCCTAGTACTCGCACCAATGCCTACCACTTAATAGTTGAACTGAAAAAAAGAAAGTTTAATTCAACTATGTGCACTGGATGGATTGGAGGAGGAAACTTGGAGGCAGGGAGACCCGTGAGGGGATTATTACCATTTAGATGTGATGTAGTTAGAAGCCTAAAGCAGCGCGATGACAGTGAGCACAGAAAGGGAGATGTGGTAAATGACACGTTTGTTGGATTGAGTATTAAGTGGGACTTACGTTTGGCTTGTAGTGTGTTAGGACCCACAGAATATTGGAATTGATTATAATGAGGATTTGTTTAAGCTGCAGCTCATAATCACTTGAAACTCAGCTCCGCAGATAAGGACATCTGAACGCCATGAAGTGTGTGACTTTCTCAAGTTACGTCCCCAAGATCCTGCCCTGGTTTTTAAGAAAAATGAGTTTTATTGTGGGAAGAATACTTACCATGAGATCTACCCTCTTAACAAAATCTTAAGTGTACTTACGGTATTGTTTACTAGGTACGGTGTTGTACAGCAGGGCTCTAGAACTTAGTTCATCTTGTTTAACTGAAACTTTATGCCTCTTGACAAGTAACTCCCATTTCTCTCTCTACTCACCTCACCTTTTTTTTTTTTTTTTAAATAAGTGTTTATCCATTTTTGAGACAGAAAGTGTGAGTGGGGAAGGGCAGGGGAGGCAGAGCTTCCAAAGCGGGCTCTGTGCTGAGATCTTGCACGGAGATCTGCGTAGAGATCTTGATGTGGGGCTCAAACTTACGAACCGTGAGATCATGACCGAAGTCATGACGCTCAACCAACTGAGCCACCCAGGTACCCGTTTTTGTTTTTGTTTTTTTAAAGATTTTATTTTTTTAAGTAATCCCCACACCCAGCATGGGGCTTGAACTCACAACCCCAAGCTCAAGAGTCACATGCTCCACCCACTAAGCCAGCCAGGTGTCCCCTCACCTTGGTTTCTGTTACTCAAGCTTTACTCTTTGAAAGGACCCTCTCCCATGACCCATGCTAGACAGTGACCCCCTATTCTTTGAGTAAGATTATCCTAGGGCAAAAGCTGGGGATTTGAGCAGACATTTTCAGAACTTATGACGCTTGTCTGCACTGTCCCACTAGGGAGCCACTAAGTTACGTATGGTTATTTAAATGTAAGTTAAAATTAAATAAAATTTAGTATCTAATTCGTCAGTTACACTAACCACATTTTAAGTGCTCAGTAGCCACAGATATAAATATTAGTCAGCAGTACAGACATAAACTTGGAGAACTTGTCCATCATTGCATTCTGTGGGACAGCGGTATGCTAGAGAACATGCTTGCTGTTCAGATATCGGGAAAAGTCAGACATGGACTTTATCTTTGAAGTCCTGCTCGGGGTAGGAGGGTGAGCCACAATGTAAACAAATGTAACAAAATGATCAGAGAGTCAACTGGTGTGGGAGCACAGAAGAGTCATTAACTCTGCCTGTGGTAGCAGGGAACATGTTAGAGAAGATGTGTGTGAGCTGAACTGAAGAATGACCAGGACAGAATACGGAGTATCTCGGTCTTTTCTGTTTCCTCTCTTGAGCCTGCGTATCCCGTGAAACTGTGAACTAAAATATGTGAGGTGGGCAGTTTTGTTCTGCTTTGATATGGTCATCCTGCATTTCTCTGGGTGAGGGGGTGTTTTTGGCAAAATATTTCTGGTTTTGCTGGACTCTCTAGAGACCTGGAGAATAGTTGGAAAAGCTTAGGTGAAGTCAGTGTTCAAAGTTAAAGAGGTTTAGGTAAAGAAAAAACATTTGGGGTCAAGACCACAGAAATTTCAGCATTCACTCATTGATGTGGTCACTTGCTAAGCCTTGGGCTAAGGTGCTGGGAGAACAAAGACAAGTAAGGTGTTGTAGAAAGGGCTCACAGTCCAGAGAAGAAACGTCAGGGCATCAGGCTATAAAGTGTGATGTGCCATGGGACTGAAGTGTGTTTGACTACAGTTTGAGTTTGAAAGAAAGAGTGATCGAGGGTAACACTGCGATCGAACATTCCCGAGTGCCCACTCTGTGCAGGTACTGTGTGTTACAGTAAAGGTCAAAGAAAGCCATGACAGCTGGTAGGAGTGTAATTGGTAAACGCCACAGAAAACCGGCCGGCAGTGTCTGCTACAGCTGATGCCCTACAGCCCAGTATACTGTTCCTCTGCTCCCTGCAAGTAGGCATTTCCCAACAGAAATGCGTATATATCTGTTCACTGAAGGACGTGCTAGAAAGTTCACAGAAGCACTGTTCCTGATAGAGACTACTCAGATACCTCTCGACAGCTAAATACTTTGCAGCAGTGAGAATTGGTGACGCATAAGTGCACACAGCAATACAGATGAATCTCCCGAGCAAGTGAAAGAAGCCAAACAGAGAAGCGTCCGTACTCTAGGATTCCCTTCACATAATTTACAAAAATCCATGAAACTATGCTGTTAGAAATGAGAGTAGCAGTTACCCTTGGGGGAGGCATGGTGACTAACGGGGCTTTGGAGGTGCTGGCCGCCTTCTGTTTCCTTGTCTGAATCCTGGTTTCCTAGGTGTGTCCAGATCGTGAAAGCCGGTCAAGCTGTATGCTTATGAACGCCTTTTTGCACATATACGTTAGTAGTACCTTTAGAACTTTTAAGAAGCGCTACAGGAACGTGAACAAAGAGATGAATTCTGGCTGAGGGCTCGAGAGAAGACCTGATAGAAGGAGAGATGGTCATTGACTGAGCCTTGAGATGTTTGGGGGTGGTGAGGTGGGAGGAGAGAAGGGAGGCAGCATTTCAGGGGGAGGGAACTGGCCAGGTGAGGGCAGCGAACCATCTGGAGAAGGCAAACTAAACCTGTTTGGCTAGAGCATCTCGTACAAGTAAAGAAGGGGCCAGAGAAGCAGGTTAGAGCCAGACTGGGAAAGGCCTCAAGCACCAAAGTAAGGGATTTGGACCTGATTTTTTAGGAAGCCTTTGGAGGTCTTTTAAACCCCAGGAGTGACCTTGTCAGGGTTATAGGGGGCTTAGTGAGGTGAGTAATCACAGCTTTATCCTCTGTGCTTCGGTGAGCTGAAGTTGTCTCATTCATAATTATTAATTCAGAGCCTGTCCTGAATGAAAAAAATCATCTGTTTCATGGCGCTGCTTTCGCTACTTGTCTCCTCACGCACGACGCTTTTCCTTCTTTTTTCCTTCTACCTGCCAAAAAACAAAACAAAAACCAGTATACGGCATTACCTTCTAGTATCTCTGGCACATCTCTTAAGAGGGCCGTCAGTCAGTGTCCTTTTCGTTACAGGCAGGAAGAGAGGCGGAGGCGGTCCTTCCAGGATTACACTGGGCAGAAGATCACCCTCGAGGCTGTCCTGAACACCACCTGCAAGAAGTGTGGCTGTAAAGGTAAGGTGAAGCTTCTGCCGTGCCAGTCCTCCTCTCCTTGTGATGGCCCCTTACTGGATGCGGGAGGCCGCCTGGTTTGCGTGTGGCTCACCCTGCTTTTTAGTCTGGCGATGGCCTCACCTGCTCCTGCTGTTATTCCTACTAGACTCTCACCAGAGTTCGTGCTCTTCGTGTTTCCTTTTCGGAATGCTGGCCCCGCTGAATACTATACTGTCACCCCGCTCCCCCTCTTCACGGCTGATGCCCTGTCCAGGCAAGGTCCCCATGTACTACGCCAGGAGGGGGGAGAGTGTTGGATTATGGTGAGCACTGTAAAGTTTTACCTCCAAGGACCATTATTATTCTGCAGAAACGAAGTGACTTGGAAATATATTCCTCAAGGATCCAAGTCAAACCCTTTCTTGCTCCCCTCTTTATCTCTTTAACTTCAGAGTTCCAAATACAGTACCCTTTGAGTAATAAAGAACACAGGCTGGCCTCTTCCTTGAAGCTGCCTCCTCAGGTTTCTTCTAGTCTTACTCGGGTGTTAAAGAGCTCACTCAGCCTGACTTCCCTCTCCAGAGCTATCATGAGAGGGACTGCCAGCGTCTCATTTCAGAGTGACCTCAATTTGTCACCCCATCTCCCTTGCCTTCCTTTTACCCTTCTCTCTTGAATTTTCTATAGCAGATTTGTGCCCCGATTGTTGTGGTGGGGTTTAAGCCCCTACTTACCATTAATGTAGAGGGAGGAAGGGAAAAATGACATTGAAAGAATACCTTCTCAGGGGACTTGTGGGAATAGTCCAGATATTTGGAAAACTGAATGCTGTATTCCCCTTGCAGGCACCATCCAGCTTCTGGATTCAGAGTTGCAAAGTAGTTGACACAGAGCTTTTTGATGATCTCATGGGATCATCTGTGCCCCCGAAACAGGGTCTGTAGCAAGCTTGGACAAAACCAGCTCCGTGGCAGCTGTTAAAGGGCCCCCTGACGGCACATTAGGCTCCGGGGGAGTGGGGTTCTCTTACCTTCGGCTTGCGTCCTCCAGGTGTTACGCGGGGCAGAGAATATAACACGCGGAATTGGGCCCAGTCAGCAGAGACCCAAGGTGGTCGGTCTTGGTGCAGCCAGAAGGGCACAGCGCAGGGAGGCAGGAACCTGGGGTAACTTTTAGCTCCGCTGCTGTCTTTGTGACGTTGAGCTGCTTCTCTACTCTGGGCCTTTATATCCTCTGCACATGCGGTGTTGGATCTGATGAGCTCTAAGGCCCTTGCCAGACCTGACCGTCTGGATGTTGAGTGCCCCCAGGCGACTGCCTGTCTCCGTGTGTTAGCTCGGAGGCGAATGCCACCTTCCTGCCGGCTGCCTGAGAGCTGTCTTCCTGTTGGGCTTGGCCTGCCACTCAGCTCCCTCTGCTAAGCATTCTCTCTGGAGCAGCCTTTGGATGTCAGGAGTAAGTTCCAAATAGATCTTCAAAAATAACTAAGCCCCATTGCTAGTGGAAGGAAGCACAGACCTGCTTCCTCATCTCCTTTGCCACGTCCACAGGAGTGCCAGCGGTTCCCCCGGCTCTAGGACCAGATGCTGGCCTGACTCTGGCTGCGTGAGCGATGCCATCTTGAGGCGCCAGAAAAATCTGCTCTGAACCCAGCAGCCGCTCTGAGCTGAGGAACTCAGTCATACCTCCTGGACCAGCTAGCCCCTTTCAGGAGCCTCTGGGGAAGGTCCACAGGCTGAGCGGAGAGGCTCCTTCTCCCCTCCTTACCTCTTCTGCCTCTCCTCTGCAGGCCACTTTGCAAAGGATTGTTTTATGCAACCAGGAGGGACCAAATATTCTCTGATACCAGATGAGGAAGAGGAGAAGGAAGAGGCAAAGTCAGCAGAGTTTGAGAAGCCTGACCCCACAAGGAATTCTTCTAGAAAAAGAAAGAAGGTGAGGGCTGTCTTTCATTTTATTTACCATACATTTTTGAGTTGTAAAATGAAAATGTACCTTCTGCAGAAATTTTAGAAATCCCGAAAAACATAAAGAATATTATGATCTCCTGTAATCTTTTTGCTGGGTAATGATAAATAGATAGCTACATCTACATTTAAACACAGAATGACGGTCGTACTCAGTCTAGTTTATATTCTACTTTTTTCATTATACTTATCAAAATCATTTTCTCGTATTTTTAAGTGTTCTTCAAAAACTTGATTTGAGAGCCACATATGATGCTCTACCCTATGTCTGTATGATGGCTTATTTAATAATTTTTCTTTGGTTGGATATTTTATTACTTCCAACCTAAACCTTTGGCCACATCTCTTAATGTTTTCTTTGGATGAATTCCTAAATAAGATTACTGAGTTAAGGCCTTGAGGCTCTTGATACATTGTATCACATTGTCTTTCCAGATCCTACTTAACCTTTCAGTGGTAGGTAAGAGGTCCTGTCTCACTGAGTTCTGTCTCCCATGTACTACTTATCACAGAACAATTCATAAAACAGACACTATTGTGGTGCAGGAAGAACCAGTTCATTTGTCGCATGCCACACAGGGGACGAAAAAAAACTATGCTGTAATTTGGTAAGGAAATAGTTCTCATATTGTTTAATAATTTTCTAATTGTGGCCAGTTACTGGGTTTTGGTTTTGGTTTTGGTTTTTCACAGCTTCAGCAAGCTTTTGTGGAGCGGTCTTTTTGTTCCAGGTAATACAACCCTAGGAATACAAAAACTGCCCTCAGTGGCATTACTTACAAATTAGGTATTACTTCCTTTTTGTAGGTGAGGAAAAGGTCTATTGTACCATTGTAAGAGTTAGTCAAGTGTATGAATAATATAATTCACTGCCCTGCATATTTTCTCCATGGGTGATCACATCCCTCCTAAGACTTTAACTGCCTTGATGACTCTCGCATCCCTAACTACTATCCCATGGGTACCTCAAACTTGGGCTCGGAGTCCATCATACCCAGGTTTGAGGCCCTCTGTGCTGCATACCACCTGTGTGGGTTTGGGCTAACTTCACTTCCTTAATTTTCAACGTAGGATTTTTGTGCTCCTTGATGACAGTGTTCTTTGCAAACGGATGCCCCAGCTCTCCAGAATAGATAGATAGCACTGACAGGTGCTCAATTAATGTTGGCTGTCATGACTAACATTCTTCTTCGGCCCTCCTCCCTACACACGCACGCACGCACACACACACACACACGACCCACCACTATAGAAACAACCCAAATCCCTTGTTTCTGTCCTTCCATCTTGTATTACTTGGTTTTTTTTTTATTATTATTATTTTTTAACGTTTTTATTTATTTTTGAGACAGAGAGAGACAGAGCATGAACAGGGGGGAGAGTCAGAGAGAGAGGGAGACTCAGAATCTGAAACAGGCTCCAGGCTCTGAGCTGTCAGCACAGAGCCCGACGCGGGGCTCGAACCCACGAACTGCAAGATCGTGACCTGAGCCGAAGTCGGACGCTCAGCCGACTGAGCCACCCAGGCGCCCCTTGTATTACTTGTTTTAATGACAGCAGTAACCTGCCAGAAAGAAACCACCGTGTCATTTAATTTCCTCTCCTTTCCATCCCACATATAGTCAGTCACCAAGTCCTGTCGGTGGCACCTTCCAAATATTCAGTTCTCCTTCTTTCTCCCGCTGCCTCTGCCACGTGCACATTCCCTCCCGGCTCTCACAGCCTAGGGAGATTTTATTTGCCCTTCGCCTCTTAGTTCCAAGTTCCCAGGCTTAGGTCTAGACATCTGATTTTTTTTTAAGCGTCTCCTTATTTCCCTCACTGCTTGATTCTTTTCATTGTTATGCTTTTTTGCCCTGTGCTTTCACTCTCAATAATGGGGTGCTCCAAGGTTGTCTTGTTACTCCCTCTTCTATTCTCTACCTCCTCTCTGGGTAATCTCACCCCATCCTGTGGTTTTGAATCCTATTTATATGCTAATAATCCCCAATTAAGTATTTGTATCCTTATTTTTGTCTAGATCTGTAATTCTGTCCCTGACTTTTTCTTTGGAACTTCACATTTGGAAATCCAGCTGTCTAGGGCCATCTGGGCAGCTCAGTCAATTAAGCGTAGACTCTTAATTTCAGCTCAGGTCATGATCTCATGGTTCATGGGTCCGAGCCCCACATCAGGCTCTGTGCTGACAGCGGATCCTGCTTGGGATTCTCTCTCTCCATCTCCCTCTGCCCCTCTCCTACCCTCTTCCTCTTTCTCTCAGAATAAATACACTTAAAAAGAAATTTAACTGCCCACTTAACATCTCCATCTAATTGTCAAGTTTGCATCAGGCTTAACATACCCAAAACTCTTTTTTTATTTATTTGGGGGGTGGGGCACAAGTGAGCAAGGGGCAGAGAGAGAGAGACAGTCCCACAAGGGGCAGAGAAAAAGCGAGAAGCCGGGCTCACCCAAAGCAGGGCTCAAGCTCATCCAAAATAGGGCTCATACTCACCCGAAGTGGGGCTCGTGCTCACCCGATGTGGGACTCCAACTCAGGAACCGTGAGATTGTGACCTGAGTCGAAGTCAGGTGCTTAACGACTGAGCCGCCCAGGCGTCCCACCCCAAAACTCTTGTATTTTCTACCCAGAGCTGCTCTTTCCACATTCTGCCTTATCTCCGTGAATAGATCACCACTCACCGAGTTCCTCAAGGCAAAATCTGCAGCCTTTGGATTTGGTGTTAATGTTGTTTTCTTTAAATTGTGGTAAAATATCCATTACATAAATTTTACCATCTTCACCATTTAAAAAAATTTTTTTTTTTAAGTTTTATTAAGTAATCTCTACACCCAGTGTGGGGCTCGAACTCAGGACCCCGAGATCAAGAGTCACATGCTCTTGCCACTTTGCCAGCCAGGCGCCCGCCGCCTTAGCCATGTTTAAGCGTACAGTTCTTTGGCATTAAGTGCAGATGGTTGTCCTCACCGGCACCCATCTCCAGAACCATTCATTTTGCACAGCTGAGACTCTGTACCCATTAAACGCTAACTCCTCATTCTCCCCGCCCGGCACCTGGGAACCACCGTCCTGTTGTCAACTGAGAAAAGGGGCAAAACTGAAAAAGAGCAAAATCCTTTATTTGGGGTCTCAGAATTGCAATCTGGGGAGCACAGATTTTGGAATAACCAGAGAAGTGTCCCACTCATCTAGGGAAAGCAGGGTTTTTTATGAGAGAGATGGAAATGGGGTAATTACATGATTTAGGTAAAGAAGAGAAGAAAAGAAAGACCCAGCTAGTTGGGGGTTGACCGCTTGAGCCACTTCTGATGACTCTCTTATTGATTATTTGACTTGCGCTATCAAACGAAACTGGCCCTGGTATGTATTAATTAACTTTACTGTCCTCATATGATCCGAATACCAGTTGCCGCGTTGAAATTTTATGAGCAACCGCCTGTAAGACAATTGACGTTCTGTCCCAGTTCAAGCGTTCATCAGTTTGGGAAGGAAAAAAGAGCTTCAAAATGGAGTCTCTTATGTCCAGAAATGTCATACAATTCCATAGCACTTTCTGTCCCTAAGAATTAGACTACCGTAGGTGCCTCAGGTAAGTGCAATAACACAGTACCTGTCTTTTTGTGACTGGCTTATTTGACTTAATAAATTTTCCTGAGGGGTCATCCATGTTATAGCATGGGTCACTTTCCTTACGTTTTAAGACTGAATAATGTTTCATCGTGTATATATACTACATTTTGTTTATTCATTTTGTTACTGGCTTTGGGTTGCTTCTACTGTTTGGCTATTGTGAATAATGCTGCTATGAACATAGTTGTACGGATATTTCTTCAAGGCCTGCTTTCAGTTCCTTTGCGTATATACCCAGAATTGGAGTTGCAGGATTAGTGGGTAATTCTGTTTAGATTTTTTTTTTTTTTTTTTTTTTTTTAAGGAACGACCGTACGGTTTTTCACAGTGACTGTATCATTTCACATTCCTACCAGTAGTGCACAAGGGTTCCATCAGGGTGTAGCATTTGGTGATTGTCATTTAGGTAAAAGTAGATGATGGTGTTGTTCAGTTCAGTTCTTCCGTGTCTTTTCTCGTTTTTTTCTCATTAAGAGAGGGTTGTTAAGATATCCAATCAGACCATGTGTCTTCCTACTTAAAATCCTTCAGTGATTTTCCACTGTACTTAAAATAAAATCCAAACTGCCTCCTTGAAAGCAAACTGTCTAACCCCACAGCTACTGCTTTTAGCAGGCAGTGAATTATATCTAGCTAAAGCATTGTTTCATCTCTTGATGTATTTTTATTTTGAGAGAGAATGTGCACAAGTGGGGGAAGGGCAGAGAGAAGGAGACAGAATCCCAAGCAGACTCTGCACCACCAGCCCAGAACCAGATGTGGGGCTGGATCTCACGACCCCGTAAGATCATGACCTGAGCTGAAATCGAGAGTCAAGATGCTTAACCGACTGAGCCACCCAGATGCCCCTATGTATTTATTTTTATAGTTCCCTTCTACTTACAGCAAGGGATGCAGGCTTTCTATTTATAGTTATTGTTATAAAGTTTCCCTTTTAAGTAAAACTTTTTTGTTGTTGTTGTTTTTAAAGTAAAACTTCTTAAAGTAAAAAGAAAAGTAATAACATTTTAAAATTTTAAGTAAAAAATTAGCAGTTTGTAAACACATGGAATAAAAATTGTGGTCATATTGTAGGAATGACTGGCACTTGGAAAACACTGATTTAGAACTGTGGAGATATTTTTCTGTTCAGTACTGTTCTCCTGTGAACCAAAGAAATAGAAACTTACAAAAGCCCCTGCTTGCAGCACAGTCTTCTCGGAGCCTCTGCAAACCTTCAGCACTGCCACGTTTAGCCTTGCTCCCTCACAGAGGCAACCCCAGACCCATCCTGTCTGCAGTATTGCTGATTTTTTAACGCAGGGCTTGGCCTTACATAGCTTTGTTTTTCATGCTAGTGTTTCCAGAGCCTTCTTCACAGAGGTCTGAGGACTTGATTTAAAGAGGGAGGGGGGGGGCACCTGGGTGGCTAAGTTGGTTAAGCATCCGACTTCAGTTCAAGTCATGATCTCACAGTCCATGAGTTCGAGCCCCGAGTCGGGCTCTGTGCTGACAACTCAGAGCCTGGAGCCTGCTTCAGATTCTGTGTCTCCCTCTCTCTCTGCCCCTCCCCTGCTCATGCTCTGTCTCTCTCTGTCCCAAAAATAAATAAACGTTGAAAAAAAAAATTTTTTTTTTTAAATTTTTTTTTTCAACGTTTATTTATTTTTGGGACAGAGAGAGACAGAGCATGAACGGGCGAGGGGCAGAGAGAGAGGGAGACACAGAATCGGAAACAGGCTCCAGGCTCTGAGCCATCAGCCCAGAGCCCGACGCGGGGCTCGAACTCACGGACCGCGAGATCGTGACCTGGCTGAAGTCGGACGCTTAACCGACTGCGCCACCCAGGCGCCCCAAAAAAAAAATTTATAAAAAGAGGGAAAAGGGAAGTTTCCACTATTTTATAACATTATTCTTAATGTTGCAATAAGAATATTACGTGTACAGATAAGAATATGAAATGTACAACAAAAGAAAAGAAAGGCAACCCATAACCACACTCCTTTGCCAGAATTGATATTTAAAAAAAAATTTTTTTAAGTTTATTTATTTTGAGAGAAAGGTGTGCATGCATGAGCGGGGGAGGGTCAGAGAGAGGGGGAGAGAATCCCAAGCAGGCTCCACGCTACCAGCACAGAGCCCGACGTGGGGCTCGACCTCACAAATCATGAGGTCGAAATTGAGAGTCAGTCGCTCAGTGGACTGAGCCACCCAGGCACCCCCAGAATATGTATTATTGTGGCACACTGCTTCTGTTTTCAGATGCCTGTTTTACCTACACGTAATAAACATGTATGTAGTTTTGTTTCCTGCTCTTTTTACTTTGCCATAAGCATCTTTCCATTTTTGTCACATGGTCTCATGATGCTCGTTTGCAGTGCTATACAATATCAGGTGAATGTGGAGGGATTTGTGGAGGCAGTAAAGAGTGGCACTTTAGAACCTGGGCTGTGAGACAGATTGCCCAGGTTCCAATCTTAGCTTAGCCACGTTCTCACTGTGGAACTTAGACTAATTACTACTAACCTTCTCTGAACACTGTTTGTTTTTAATGTTTATTTTTGAGAGAGAGAGAGAGAGCACGAGCAAGAGAGAGGCAGAGAGAGACGGAGACACAGAATATGAAGCAGACTCCAGGCTCTGGGCTGTCAGCACAGAGCTGGAGGCAGGGCTTGAACTCACAAGCTGTGAGTTCATGACCTGATCCAAAGTCCATGCTTAATCGACTGAGCCACCCATGTGTCCCGCTATGGGAATAATAAGCATCTCCTTCATAAGGTTGTTAGGATGAGGTAATGCATGTAAAACTCTGAGCACAGAGGGCGGCATACAGCCCAGCCCAGTGCATGTCAGCCATGAGTAGCTGGTGCTTCAAAATAGAGGCTTTGTGGTCAGAGACTAGGTTCAAGTAGACTAGGTTCAGGGAGTTTGTTACATTTTCTGGATATCAATCCCTGATTAGATACAGGACTTCTTACAAATACTTCTTTCATTATCTGAATTGCATTTTCATTCTATTGATAGTGTCCTGTTTTTTATTCCATATTTACATTTAAAAAAAACTCGTGGTGAAAACACACTTAAAACTTCCCATGTTAGTCACTTTTAAGTGTATGGTTTTTTGTGACAGTGTTAAGTACATTCACATGATTTTGTGTGTGTTTATTTTGAGAGAGAAAGAGGGGCAGAGAGAGAGGGAGAGAGAGAGAATCTCAAGCAGGTGCAGAGTAAAATCTCATGAACTGAACCAGGAGATCATGACCTGAGCCAAAATCAGAGTTGGACGCTTAACTGACTGAGCCACCCAGGCACCCTGTGATTATGTTTTGATGCACAAAAATGTTTATCTTGATGAAGCCCAGCATACGTATTTTTTACTTTCGTGTCACATGCTTTTGGTGTCACACTCAAGAAACCACTGTCATAGCCAGTGTTACGAAGCTTTTCTTCTCCGTTTTCTTCTAAGAGTTTTATAGTTTTAACTCATACATTTATTTAGGTCTTTGATCCATCTTGAGGGTTTTTTTGGTATATGGTGTGGCTCCAAATTCATTTTTTTTTTTTTTTTTGCATGTGCATCTCCAATTTTCCCAGCACCAGTTTTTGAAAAGACTATCCTTTCCCCATTGATTTATCTTGGCATCATCGTTGAAAATCATTTAACTGTATATGTGAGGGTTTATTTAGTTCTGGCTCTCTACGCTATTCCATGGGTCTGTATGTCTGTCTTTAGTGCCACATGATTTTCATTACTCTAACTTTGTGGTAAGTTTTGGAATCAGGATACGTCAGTCCCCCAACTTGGTTCTTCTTTTTCAAGATTATTTTGACTATTTGTGATCGCTTGAGATTCCATATGGACTTTAGGATGGATTTTTTTATTTCTACGAAAAATGTTACTGGGATTTTGATAGGGTTGCATCAGATCTGTGGATCGCTTTGTGTAGTATTGACATCTTAACCATGTTAAGTCTCGCAATCCATGAACATGGGTGTTTTTCCATTTATTTGTGGTGTTCTTAATTTCTTTCAGCAGCACTTTGTACTTTTCAGGTTATAGGTCTTTTTGCCTCCTTGGTTAAGTTTATTCTTTTTGATGCTATTGTCAGTGAAATTGTTTTCTTAATTTCCATTTTGGATTGCTCATTGTTAGTGTATAGAAATGCAACTGATTTTTGGGTGTTGATTTTGTATTTCTGCAACTTTGCTGAATTCATTATTAGTTGTAAGAGTTGTTTCATGGAATCTTTAGGATTTTCTGCATTTAAGAACATGTCTACAAACAGGTCATTTAACTTCTTTTTTTTTTTTTTTTTTCAACGTTTATTTATTTTTGGGAGAGAGAGAGACAGAGCATGAACGGGGGAGGGGCAGAGAGAGAGGGAGACACAGAATCGGAAACAGGCTCCAGGCTCTGAGCCATCAGCCCAGAGCCCGACGCGGGGCTCGAACTCACGGACCGCGAGATCGTGACCTGGCTGAAGTCGGACGCTTAACCGACTGCGCCACCCAGGCGCCCCTCATTTAACTTCTTTAATAGAGCTTGATATTTGACTGCGATTCTACTTCTGTATTCCAAGGATTGTTCTTTCTCTTT
The DNA here is from genome assembly GCF_007474595.2 of Lynx canadensis. Taxonomy (NCBI): domain Eukaryota; kingdom Metazoa; phylum Chordata; class Mammalia; order Carnivora; family Felidae; genus Lynx; species Lynx canadensis. The sequence goes on from NC_044310.1 coordinate 23,376,102, forward strand.
TAACCTTTTAGTGTGTAAATGATATTGTCAGATTCCTAAAGTGGTTCTGTGGCTGTTTCACTTCTGTGGGTCTTTGGTTAAGTTGTTTTGCATTGCTTAATACATCTGGTACAATTAGTTTTTGCTCTGTTTCTTTTTTTTTTTTTTTTTTTTTAATTTACATCCAAATTAGCATATAGTGCAACAATGATTTCAGGAGTAGATTCCTTAGTGCCCCTTACCCATTTAGCCCATCCCCCCTCCCACAACCCCTCCAGCAACCCTCAGTTTGTTCTCCATATTTATGAGTCTCTTCTGTTTGGTCCCCCTCCCTGTTTTTATATTATTTTTGTTTCCCTTCCCTTACGTTCATCTGTTTTGTCTCTTAAAGTCCTCATATGAGTGAAGTCATATGATTTTTGTCTTTCTCTGACTGACGAATTTCACTTAGCCTAATACCCTCCAGTTCCATCCACATAGTTGCCAATGGCAACATTTCATTCTTTTTGATTGCCAAGCAATACTCCATTATATATATACATATACATACACACACACACACACACACACACACACACACACACACACACCGTATCTTCTTTATCCACTCATTCATCAATGGACATTCGGGCTCTTTCCATACTTTGGCTATTGTTGATAGTGCTGCTATAAACACGGGGGTGCACGTGTCCCTTCGAAACAGCACACCTGTATCCCGTGGATAAATGCCTAGTAGTGCAATTGTTGGGTCATAGGGTAGTTAGTTCTATTTTTAGTTTTTTTGAGGAACCTCCATACTGGTTTCCAGAGTGGCTGCACCAGCTTGCATTCCCAAGTTTTTGCTTTGTTTCTAAAGCTGCTTCGAAATGTGTATTTCATTTCATCAAAAACAGTTATTAAGGATCAGCTAGGTGTGAGGCTCTTTATGACCTGGTTAGTCAACCCATTATCCTACCCTCCACCTCACTTAGTAGAGGAATGGTCTGATGAACAATGACAGTAATAATCATCATATCTCGTTATTTTTTCAAGTACCTTTGTGTATTTGAACTTCATCAGTCATTTTTGATTAAAAAGTGCTCTAGAGAATTGAAACTGTGAAAACTCCCCCCACCCGTTTCTACGAAGATCTCATCTAGTGTTGTCTTTTCACCTCCTTGTTAATCCCTTCATTATCTTTTATGCTTTGTATTTCTTTAGGGCTGACAGTTTATAAAATATCCTCATGTTTTTTATTTTGTTTTATCCTTATCACTCCTGTGAAGTGGCCAGAGTAGGTACTACAGTTCCATTTTACATGGAAAATGGAGAGGAAGAGAAGCTGTCTCCCCTAAAGCACACGGCTACCACAGATGGACCTACAGTAAGAACCAGGCCTTTGGATTGCACACCCTGTGTTCTTTTTTATACCCTGCACGTCAACCACTAATTCAGTTAGCACTCTCTTTATTTACTCAGCAAATACGTATTGAGTGCCTTATACATGTCATTGTGTGTTGCTAGGAGCTCGACTTATCAGGACTCGTAAGGTCACTTTTTTGCTAGTTTTGCTCTGTCACCAGCTATCCCTTAGCAACCATTTGACGTTATCTATTGATCTGTTTTCTCATGTGGATCTATTTCTTTCTGTTCACAAGCATAAATCAAGATTCTAGGCCTCCTGTGTTTCCTTTTACCTTCTAGATCTTTTTTTTTTAATACTTTTAAAAATGTCCTTAAGTAATCTCTAAAACCAACGTGGGGTTCCAACTCACAACCCCAAGATTGGACGTCACAAGCGCGAGCCAGGCTCCCCTACCCTCCAAACCTTTGATTCCAACAGGAGATTGACTTTCCTTACCAGCGAACACTTCTACTTGCGATGCAAGTTTTGGGGGTGTGACAGTGGCAGATTCAGATACCTGTCGCAGACTAGTTGGCTCTGGGAACCAAATGTGGGACCAGGTAGAGTCACCTGAAGGGAAATGCCTTTAGCAGTCCATGCTGCTGAATAAATTAGTGGGTAGCGGGAGTGCCTAGTGGGTGGAAGGCCTAGGCAACGGGCAAGTCACATGATATAAAGGTTATACACGACAGCTACACCCAACGGCTAATAGCAGAAGGAGAAAGATAAGCACCCAAGGTATTTCTGGGGACGAAGGACAGGCACCCACTCCAAGGAGGGGTGGTTATTGGATCCCATAGAAATCCAGCAACAGGAAATGAAGTGTGGTTGGACCACTCAGAACTGGAACCAGAAAGTCAGAAATAGGCTATTGGATTCTCATTTCTGCTTTTTTTCTTTCTTCTTTTTTTTGTTTTTTAATTATTTATTTATTTATTTATTTTGAGGGAGGGAGGGAAGGAAAGAGTGAGAGAGAGAGTGCACAAGCAGGGGAGAGGCAGAGAGACAGGGAAGAGAAGAATCCCAAGCAGGTTCCGTGCTTTCAGCATGGAGCCCTAAGGGGGGGGCGGGGGGGGGGGGGTAACTCACCAACTGTGAGATCATGACCTGAGCCGAAATCAAGGATTGGACACTTAACTGACAGAGCCTCCCAGGCACCCCTCATCTCTGCTTCTTTACTAGACTACTTCATTGTCCCACGTCTTTTTTGCAATCTGGTGAAGAGAATGTCTAACGCAAAGCTTCTCAGACAGGAGAAGGTGCTAGGCATGTTGGGAAACCAGAAAGTGGTCCAGGATAAAGGAAGGATGTCACCTGTTCCACATAATGCCTGGCATATAATAGGCATACGCTAGCTACCTTTGAATAGATAGATCGATAATCTCTGCTCTCAGTAGCTCTGTAGGTCCCTTGACTCAGTGAGACCTGCCCTTAGTTTGGAGCAAAGACTGACTCCTGTTGCTGTGCCAGTAGGTAATAATGAAGGGAACAGGGACAGGAGTATGAGAGCTTCCCAGCCCGGAGGCCCCCACCTCGTTTTATCAAACATACACACATTGGGGGGCGCCTGGGTGTCTCAGTCGGTTAAGCGGCCAACTTCAGCTCAAGTCATGATCTCGCGGTCTGTGGGTTTGAGTCGGGCTCTGTGCTGGCAACTCAGATCCTGGAGCCTGCTTCCGATTCTGTGTCTCCCTCCGCTGCTTGCTCTCTGTCTCTCTCTCAATAAAAACATTAAAATACACACATACACACACTGAATGCACACATTGTCCAAACATCTAGTATGCACTGGTTTAGTCCTATAAACCCATTCAGTACCATGACAATTTTTGTCCAAGTGTCTGAAAATTGTAAGTCATTTTTGTTGGGCATAATTAGAACAAGAGGAAACTGTGTGTTGAAAATGGAAATGGGATATGAAGTGGTTGGTAAAATAGGAATAGCGGTTTTTGTTGCAAAACCCTGGGTAATGTTTCCATGAACCTGCGGTCTATACGTTGCTGGCTTCTTTCACTTAACTGTATGCCACCGTGGATCTTTCTGAATCAGTACGATATTATGAGATAGCATGTGCCTTGAGGTAAGGCTGCCCACTAATTATAGTGACATTTAACTATATTTGATCCCCAGAATATAATTTTCTTTTGATGTGGCTACCGCAATTACTCTCTGCTGTACTGTATCCAGGAGAACAGAAATAGCAATGTCATTCCTTGGCTGCAGTGCTGGCTTTGTCCTCTTGTCCAGAGAACTTCTTCTGGTGCTCATCTGCGAGAGAGAGGTGGTTGCCAATCCTGGACCCATTCAGATAGAGCACAGAGAGCTGTCTAGGGTGGTCTACTCAAAAGCCTTGAGTGATTCATTCCCCTTCTATGGAATAAAGTCTGAGTTTGAGACTCTTCACAATCTGTCCAGCCTCCCAGCATCATCTCTGACCAGTTCCTTCCCACACACAACTGTTCTTTAACCTCATTCATTAAAAGAGCTTCTGTGTGCCAAGCTCTGTTCTAGTCACTGCAGGGACAGTAATGAACAAAACTGTAAGTCCCTGTCTTCACGGCACTTGCATTCCAACGGGGGTCACCGCCAATGAACTGGTAAGCAAACGCAGAGTTATACCAATATGCCAGGTAGTGCTAAGTGCTGTGGTGAAAAGCCTATTTGATTCTGAGAGAGAGGGAGTGCTGGAATGGGAGGATGGAGGAGAGGTGGCTCACCATCGCAGGCTGAGTGGTGAGGGCAGGCCTTTCTCAAAGCATCATCAGAGTGGGTATTTGGAGGAAGAGGGGAGGCAGGCCCCTCCGGTAAGTGGAAAGAGTATTTCAGCCAGTACAGTAGCCAGATGCTGGGGATGACCTGGCATGTGTAAAGAACAGTAAGGAGGCCAGAGTAGCCAGGGTGAAGCGAGGGAGAAGAGAGGAAGTTTGGGGAACCGGGTCATGGGGGGCCTCGTAGGAGAGCGTGAGGACTGCAGCTGTCCTAGTAGAGGGAGGCGGGTGTCGTCAGAGCTCTGCCTGGAGACACGACGTGATCTGGCTTGCCGTTGAGGAGAGTCATCCTGGCTGCTGTGTGGGGACTGGGCAGCGAGCTCGTTCGTCAGCAGACGGTATTCACAGTCCCCGTGAGAGGCGGTAGGGGTGGTGAGCAGGGAGTCGAGGTGGGGATGTATTTTGAAGGCAGAGTTGACAGAATTTGTTGACGGATTGGATGTGAGGTAGGGAAGAGACCAGTTGAAGAGCGCTCTAGAGGTTTTAGACTGAGTAACTGGAAGATTCGAGTTGAGAGGAGAAGGAATGCAGAAGTAAGTAGGGGAGTGGGGAGCAGTTGGGGTTTGGTTTGAGTTGCTACATACGACGGTGGGGAGGAAAGCTGGAGGGGGTGGCGTGAGGGCAGGGTGCGGCGGTAGTGACCCCAGCCAGGTACCCACGCGGACCCACCCACGGTAGGCGGTTGCATGTGTAGTTTGGAGTTCAGAGGAGAGGCCCAGGTAAGAGAGAGAAATGTGGGAGTCGGCGCATACAGACAGTGTTCACGTTCATATGTGAGATCACCTGGAGAATAAATCTAGGAAGGGGGCAGGTCTTTGAACACTGGAGTGTCCCAACTTTTAGGGGTTATGGAGGTGAGGACGAACTAGCAAAGGAGACTAAAAAGGAACAGCCAGCGAAGTTAGCGGACAAGTAAGAGAATGCGGTGGAAGTTAGTGAGGAGTATGTTCTAAGGAAGATGGAGTGTGTCAGATGCATCTGGTAGGTCAAGTAAATGAGGACCGTGAATTTGGCCACGTGGAGGTCGTTGGTAGCCCGGACAAGAGCTGTTTCAGTGGAGTGCCAGGATGACAGTGTGGTTAAAGTTGTTCGGAGGTTTTTGTTTTGTTTTTGTTTTTTTATTTTATTTATTTATTTATTTTTTTAACGTTTTTATTTATTTTTGGGACAGAGAGAGACAGAGCATGAACGGGGGAGGGGCAGAGAGAGAGGGAGACACAGAATCGGAAACAGGCTCCAGGCTCTGAGCCATCAGCCCAGAGCCTGACGCAGGGCTCGAACCCACGGACCGCGAGATCGTGACCTGGCTGAAGTCGGACGCTTAACCGACTGCGCCACCCAGGCGCCCCTGTTTTTGTTTTTTTAGAGACAGCATGAGCAAGTGGGGGAGGGGCAGAGGCGGGGAGAGAGAATCCCAAGTAGGCTCTGTGCTGAGCCCCAACTTGAGGCTGGATCTCACGACCATGAGATAATTAACCTGAGCCGAAATCAAGAGTCGGACGCCCATCTGACTGAGCCACCCAGGTGCTCCAGGAGGTTTTTGGTTTTTTTTTTTTTTTTAACTTTATTTATTTGTTTTGAGAGAGAGCATGTGAGCAGAGGAAGGGCAGAGAGAGAAAGAGAGAGAAAACCCCTGCTGTGGCAGTGCAGCGCCCAATGTGGAACTCAATCCCAGAAACTGTGAGACCTGAGCCAGAATCAAGAGTTGGATGTTTAACCCACTCAGCTGCTCAGGCACCCCTCCCCCCCAGGTTTTGTGTTTTTTTTTTTTTTTCATGGGACTATTATAGCATATTTGTTTATTGGTGGGAATGAGCCAGTAAAGAGGGGGAAATTGATCCAGGAGAGAGGACAATTCCTGGATCGATGACTTTGAGTAGAAGAGAAAGGATGGAATCCAGTGCACAGTAAATAGCTACACAGGAGGTGATCTGTCACCCCCTGAAAGATCTTCCAAGCATTTGCCTTCATCCCGTCTCACCCCCACTTTCCTTCTTCCATCAGCACCACCACCACCATTCGACCTGCCAAAACCATACTCATGTTTCGGAAGCATAACACATTACATATTATCTCTCATGAAGCCAGCCTCAGATTCCTCAGACACGATCGATTTTTCCCTTGTGTGTTAATGGCATGTTTTTTGTGCTTAACATTACCACCATGGACTCCCTAGTATCTCCATTAGTTTTTATCTTTGATAATTTGTTTCTTGAAGGCTCATGATCCCTGATTTCCGACCTCACTCAACTATCCTATTTTAAGAGACAAATTAATTAATGGATATTCCTGGCTCTCAGAAGGCACTCAATAAATACTTGTCGGATGAGTTATTCCGATTTGACGAGGTTGGCTCAGGTTTGGAGGAATGGTGCCAAGTTCCACTACTCAGTGAAATAGTAGGTACTGTGCCTGAATTCTATTAAAAATTGGTGTGTTCTCCTTATCTCTTAAGCAACACTGTATGCCCCTGTGGCTCCCTAAAGTGCTTTGTAGGTTAAGTTAAATAAATATTTATGAGTTGATTGATAAACCTTTTTCTTCTGGTCTTACCCTTTCCAAGCTATGGTAAACTGGTGCATTATAGGTAAATTCTATCAAGGAATTACACTCTATCTTAGTTCCCGAAAGTTCACCCCAGTGAACTTCTCAGTTTGAGAACTAATCATTTCTCAAGAATAATTCTTAAGAATAAATAAGAATAAATGCTCACTTGATTGATTTTGGGCCAAAAATCAGTGCCTTTGGTTGGCAGGTACCAAGTTAGGTGCTGCCTTTAATGCAGACAGGGCTGAAAAGAACGTCTCCTCTGGGACCCAACTTGAGTCAAATCCATGTCCTACCATGTGGGCAAGTCCATCTCAGTCATCCCCTCTGAAGTTACCTTTTTCTTTCCTGAAAATATAGGGGCAATTATGCCCACTTAATAGATTTGTTGTGAAGGGCACCTGGGTAGCTCAGTTAAGCGTCTGACTTTGGCTCAGGGCATGATCTCATGACTTATGAGTTCGAGCCCCGCGTTGGGCTCTGTGCTGACAGCTCAGAGCCTAGAACCTGCTTTGGATTCGCTGTCTCCCTCTCTGTCTGCACTGCCCCTGCTCGTGCTCTGTCTCTCTGTCTCTCTCTCAAAAATAAACATTAAAAAAAACCCAACAGATTTGTTGTGAAGGTCAGAGGGAGGTATGTGTACAAAGTGCCCAGCTCAGCATATAGAGAATGAAGTACTTATTAAAAGTTAGCTGCTGTTATTCCCCTTTCGCAGTTTTTGTTTTCGTTTTTGTTTTCTCCTGCTGGGCTGCTGCTAACCTGTTGCAGAACTACCGAGAAAATGGGTGGGCTAGCTGCTGTCACTGGATACTGGCTTTTCCTGGAGAGCAGTTCTGAGCAGTGGCTTCTTTCCCATGCACCTCCTGGCCTGTCTGCCAGGGACTCACATCCAGGGTCATTTTTTTTAACCCTTTCTCTTCCGTTCCACTTGCCCCTTGAATGCAGTCAGGGCACCAGAAGCTGGTGGAGGCCCTGGCTGTGCATCTTCTCCCTAGTCCCAACTCCAGACCTTCGTCTTGCACCACCCCCGCTGAAGCGACCGACGCCACCTGCTGGAGGACTAGATTTTCTTTGGTCAGCTTACAAAAGAGCTTTCGAACCAAGAGTGAGGTCTAGAAGGCCATTCCCCTCCCCGCCTCCCCCCCCCCGCCCCGCCTCCTTTCTAGGTAGAGTCCACATCGCACACGGCCTGTGACTTTTCTCTTTCCTCCTCTTGAGCTTACATTTTTGAGAGCAAGCACAGTGGACATCACGCCCACTGCGAGTTACAAAGTACACTGTTCTTGTCACTTGGGCCTCAGTCACCTCGTGGTGATGCTCTTACTTGCAGCCTTCCCATCTGCACGGTGGGGGTGGGGATTCCTGAAGTCTGACCTTACCGGATTACTGTTGTAGCGGGACGGGTGCAGAAAGCTCGATAAACTAAAGTACTGTTTGGATGTAAAACGCTACTGCTCCCCTTCCTCACGTATTTATCCACGCCGTGCCAGGCTTGGAGGGACAGGTGCCAGACTCGCTCCGCCAGGACTCTGCCCTCCCTCAGGGGCAGAACGCAGTGAGGCTCCCCGGGCCCCGTACCCCGTGACTGGTCTCCATGAGCCTGTCAGCGGAAGGTGCAGCACCGTGCATCTGCTGGCTCTCCGCTCCCCCAGCCGCGGTCCCTACAGCTTGGTGATGTGGCCGGGGCGGCTTTGTTCCCGTGTCCCTACTCCACTGGAGACTTCAAGAAACAGTTTTGGTCTACTCTTCTCTCAAAACTTTGATGCACCTGCCAGAGATGCCTGACTAGACTGTCAGAACATTCCGGGAGTTCTCTGAAATGAGAGAACAGTACTTGTAGCTACCGCTGAGCGCCTACCACGTATCAGGCGTTTTGTGCCTGGTAACTAGTGCTTGTCTTGTTTAATCCGCATAGCTCCTTTAACAAAAGAAAACCTGAGGTTCCAAAAAGTTAAGTCTCTCGTCCCAAGTGACATAGCTAGTAAGCTGCAGCTGGAATTTGAACTTTACTCTGTCTGATTCCGAAATCATTGCACTGGCCACCATACCACGAGGCCTGCCATTGCTGTACGGGAGGAGAGGCCGTGCGCCACACAGGAAAACTTTCCACACAGGAAAACTTGCCAGTTGTCTCATGCGCGTGCAGGTCCCAGCCCTGCCCGTGTGGTCTGGGGCAAGTGGCTCTCAACCTCTTGAGCCGCGGATACTGTCTCATCACATCTTCACCACAGACGTGTGACACAGGTGTTGTTCCCAGCTCCACGTCACATTTGAGGAGAGTAGGTCTCGTGAGATAAAATGGCTCGCGCTGAGTTGCAGAGCAGTGATCGTAAGTGGCAAAGCCAGAACTCGAACCTGGGTCTGACACCTGGTCCAGTGTTCCGTCCATCATTTCTCACAGTGGCTCCTAAGACCCGGCGTATCACTCAGGCACTCAACAGCCCTCAGGATGCTGGCTGGGAACCCGTAGAGGGAGCAGGAGCCGTGCCTCTTCAGCCCCGTCTCTTTCTTACCCCTAATATCCCCTTCTTAGAAACCTTCCTGAGGCAATAGACATTTGAAGTTCAAGGAAAAAGCTACGCACTGCTTAAAAACCGCTTGAAGCCCCGCACGGAAGTCTAGAAATCTGCCTCCCATCCTTTGAGCCTGTGCTGTTCCTTTGGCGGCATGGTGTGGTGGTTGTAGTTTGGAGAAAGTTCTTTCTGGGCTCTTCCCTCTCGCAGTAAAATCTCACAGGGCCGTTGCGCAGGTTAGAGAGGACACACATCAAGGGCGGCAGCGGGAGCCTTTCTAGTTGATGCCAGCTCTGCTCCCTGCATCAGGTCTGCTGGAAACCAGCGTGGGACCCCCAGGTCCTGGAGCTCTCACTCTGATTCCGCGGACCTCGGGCCCCTGGGGGCGCTGCCTCCAGCTACGCTAGATGACCTCTAAGGACTCCCTTCACCTGTGCTTTTTAAAAATAAAAGTAAGGACACTCGTGTTTTGGTTTTTTGGTTTTTTGAATCTAACTGGACAGAGTTCTATGAAGTAAAAAGTAAAAGACTCCATCTTTCCCTCCATTCATTCATTCCTGAGGTCACTCGTCACCAGTTTGTGTCCTTCCCGTTGTTCTGTGTATTTCACACACCTGTGTATTTTACACATCTACAGGTATGTGTAAATACACACATTATACGGTATGGTAAACACGCTGGACTCTAGGACACATGCTGTAGCATGACTCGGCCCTTTCACTCGTTTGGGGTATCTTTTCTCGTTGATACTTGAAGATTTAACTTACTCTTCTTAATGCTTCATAACATGTTAAATGGTCCCCTATCGATTATATGCCGCAATACTTTCAAGCAAACGCACACATGCAACGCCGCTTTTTAAATTTTCTTTTCAGGAAAAGAAGAAAAAGAAACACAGAGACAGGAAGTCATCTGACTCGGACAGCTCAGACTCTGAGAGTGACACAGGCAAGAGGGCAAGGCACACCTCCAAGGACAGCAAGGCAGCGAAGAAGAAGAAGAAGAAGAAGAAGCACAAGAAGAAGCACAAGGAGTGAGAGCGGAGAGAGTAGGGGGGTGGCTGAGAGGAGGAGGAACCAGGGGCCCGGTGCCTTGAAGCCCTGGCTCCCGGAAAGACTCAGTAGTGAGAAAATGGCCTCCCACCCCGCTGGCTTCTCGCCCATGGGAGATGACTTCCCCTCGTGCAGCAGGCAGGTTTGGGAGTTAGAAGTCAGAAGCATCTGCCCGAATGAGTCGTCGTCCACTTATCATTCCCGGTCCCTTTGCAAGTGACCCCTGCAGCTCGCCCGTTCGTTCACTCAACTTCCTTCATCCAGCAGGAGGTCCTATTACCCTCTCCAGCTGCCACTGCCAGAGCCAGATTCCTGCACAGGGGTCCAGGCTCCAGCCACAGGTACCGCTGTGGAGGCGAGTCTGGCTGTAGTTGGAGAACAGAGTGAGTGGCCCCTCCCCGTCGGGTCTGCCCTGGGCTGCTTGGTGAGCATCCAACACGGGGGCCGAGGGAGATCGGCGGGATGAGGGAGAACATGGTAAGAAGTGGTGCTCACTTTTTCCATTCCCCCTGACATGATTCAATCATGCTAGAAGTGACAGCCAGAAAACCATCGTCTGCAGTGACTGAGCTCGTGTGTGACATTCTGCCAGACCACTGAACCAGACAGCTCAAGCCAAGATCATTGCTTTACTTTGTATTCACTACCGTGTGAGTCCCTTGGTCCCACTTCAGGTCTCTGCTTCAATTCCTGGCACTAAACGGAAGTGTGTTTGGTTTTAAACTTACTGAAGGTTCTTATTGCCGTAATCCCTCTTCCTGGGTAATTTACAGCCTTAAAAGTCACTGAGTCTGTATTAGTTGACAGAAAAACATTTAATATGTTACTTCAGACCTTGGAGAGAGGCCCAGCTGAGGTACAGAGCCAGAGGCACCAGCAGGTCACAGCCTTCTTAGGAGATCACTTACAAGCCCTCCCTTCTGTAATGATTAGATGACCTCTCCCCCCAGAGCTGATTAGAGAACCGGTAAGAATTCATAACCCTGAATGGCCGAGGGCATAGAAGGGAGCTTAGCAGTCATCTTGGCCAGCGAGCATTTGCTCCTACTACGAAGGCACAAGCCTGCATCCTGTGTCCCGAGCCTACGTTCTGCAAAGAGAGAGACCACAGCATTTCACAGACAAGAGCGGCTTCCCAAACCCAAGGGCATTCAGCGCAGGATGGGCCTGAGGGGACAGTTTAGTAGCCAAGCCTGGGGAAGCCGGGCCACTGATGGATTATTCCAGGTTGGACTAGCTCATTTGGCCATGGGGTGGGGGGACAGTGTAAAGGCAAAGTGTAGGTGCAGCTCTTCTGCTCTTATACGCGTTACGTGATCAGCTACCGCTGTCCCTGAGACTGTCCAGTTCAGTCTCTCATCTGTGCTGCTTCTGAGTGACCTTCAGGCAGTATTTCTGCCCACTCTCCGACACACAGGAAACCAAGACTCCCAGAGTCGTGTCACCAAAGGCAAAAAGGCAATTTGGTGACCTTGGCTCTGCTTTATTGACCTTAGAGCACCCTTTGGATGCAGTTGAAAAAACAAACATACACACTGGGAGCCAGAAACGGATCTAGGCTGGTGTCGCCTGACCCCAGAAGAATTTCCCCAACCCAGGTGGATTTATACAAAACGCCAAAGGGAAAAATGAGGCAATTCGGTGCTGAGTCCAGGGCTAGTCGATTGGCAGAGGAGCAGTCGGTGAAGGAGTGGACAGGTCATGCCTCCTTCTCGTAAGTACGAGTGCAAACTACACTGCCATGGGTGAGTGTCTGAAAGGAGAGACAGAGTCAGATTAGGGCAGGGGTGAGGGCACCGAAGGTATCGGGACACTCCGCATCCTGATGGGAAGGGCCTCTACCTTCATCCCAATAATCTTCATTTATTGACTGCCTGCTGTGTGCCAGGTACTTTACGTGTCTTTTTTTCTAATACTTAGCACCAAGCTTTTAGTTTCGTTAGGCACTTATTTCCTCTGTTAGAAAGTTGGGGAAATGAGCTATGAGAGAGGAAGTGACTGGTCAAGATCTCAGGGTGTTCTCTCTCCCTTGCACCATTCCCGTAGTGCCTAAGATGGTGCCTGGCACGTAGTAGACAAATAGTGAATACAAATGTCCAGAGACTCTTGGGCAAGAACTGTGCTAGGCCACCAACTCTCCGTTCCTTCCCCGACTTAGAGTAGTGCAGGGACCAGAGGCTCGAGCCACCATCACCCAGCCTGGCATCGTAGAGCCAGGCCCGTGGCCTCACCACAGGCCGAACTGCCCAGTGAGTGTTTGGTCCTGCGTATCACATTCCCACCAGACCTAGACACCTCATTCTTCACTCTGCAGGGCCTCCTGGATGCAGCAATGCAGGGAGAGCATTACAGAGACCACAGGGGCTGCTGTCTCTGCCCCAGGCCTGGGGGTGTTCAGTCACGGCTACATTCTTCCAACGAAGGCCCCAAGTTTGTCCCCAAACAGACCCACGTGCCAGCCTGGCTGTCCCTTCCTCCCCAGGCTGTTATCAGGTACTCGCAGAGGGCCAGGCATGCAAAGCACTGACTGGCGGTGGGGCTGGAATGAGGTGGATAGGGCTGGTCTGTCACTGCCCCACTGTCCCTGCCCAGAGGCTTTCTGTGTGGCAGCGCCGTCCCAGGGAGGAGAGGGAAGCCTCTCCTAGGGGCCTGGGATCCAGCTTGGCCCTGCTTTCTACTCCCGGGTGAGGCAAGGTGGCAACAGAGGAGGACACTAAGGCCGTGGGGCACGTGTGGTGGCCCTCTGCGTCGCCCGTGTGATGCTGTGTGCTCTACGTCACGGTCTCCTGATGCCCCAGCGGCCCACGAGTTTGGTGTTGCTCCCGCCCCTTTTACAGTGGGACACGGAGAAGGTGACGTGTGTGAAGCCCTGTTTCGTATAACTGAGATGTGAATCCAGGCCTGTATGAGTCCAAAGCTACCACACAGAAAACTCCCACCTAAAGCCATCCCAACCCCGCCTCCGCCCTCCACTGCTCCCAGGGGAAGACGCTGGCTTTCCCACAGGCTTGACTGAAGGGGAAGGAGTGGTAAAACCAGTTGGGTGAGGCTCCAAAGTTGTCCATCTTACCAGGATGAGTTTCCCATCAACTAGCTCCCGCACCAGTGTTGTCTCTTGCCCGTTCCACTTCTGCAGGTGGACAAGTTTGCCTCCATCCAGCGTCACGATGGACTGTGAAAGAGGACAGAGGTCTGAGCTGCGATCTGAGCCAGGACTGAGTGACAGGATGGTGTCTGGTCATTGGGGCCACAGAGGACCCTGCCTCTGTCCCAAACTAACGGAGCCCAGGCGGCCGCCTCCGACCTAGCCCCGCAGGCGGTCTAGTCCTCCTCCAGCCTCTGCTCCACGACTGCCTGGCTGGGGCGGGGGCCTTCAGGTGTTGCGCGGGTAGGGAGACGCCGGCAGCATGGTGGAGCCAGACAGCCCGGTTCTGAGAAGTGCCACCAGCCTTCGGAATGGGCACTCATCCCCTCCGCTGGGTGATGTCCACAGCCCTAGAGCCCCTTAGATACAGGGGACATGAACCATCCTATATCCCCAGGAAAGACCGGTGAGGAGGGGTCCTGAGACTCTCCGGCCGAGTGCTGATCACACATAACGTCTAACAGACCGTGGAGATGGGAGGTGCTGGGAAATCAGACTTCCTGCTTTGTATTCCTCTCTCTTCCCGATCCACATCATGTGGCCCCTTCAGCTGACAAGTGGACAGCAACTGCCAGGTCCTGGGTCTGGGTGCCCTTGGAGTGTTCCAGACCCTGGTCAAATGCCCACTTAGTCTTCTGGGCTCTGCCAGCCTGCATCAGCTGGTTCTCATTTGGCAGCTCTCCCAGGTCTCTCTTGTTTAGGAATTTGGGGGCTCTAGGTCAGGCTAGGGGACTCTGGCTGAGCAGGCTTCAGTAGGAGAATCTGAGGAGGCTCTGTGTGTGTTCGGGGCCACATGGGGAGTAGTTGTGCATCCTTGCTCCCACCACCTTACTCCTCATTCCCATCCCCCAAGGTGGTGGTTTTTTTCTTTTCTCTTCTTTTCTTTTTTTTTGCCCACTCCAGATTATTTTTAGCCTAGGCATCCCAGAGCACTACTGTTTCATTGGGATTCTTATTCCTCAAAAAGTGGGCTAGTCAAGGAGGCAGATGCATGTGATAGGGCAGCTACCTCTCTCCAAGGTAGGATGACATCTTTGGGCACCATCCCAGCTCTGCTGCCAGCTTCCTGTTGATTCTGGCCTGGGCTCCAGCTTCCTTCACAAGGAGAAGACCAGACCCTGTCGTGTCTTTTCTGGGGCAGTTGTGAGGAAGCCGGGAAACAGCTGAGGGGCTGACTGATAGGGTCTGGTGGAGATACTGCTATAGGAACTCCCTTTAGAGATCAAAGCCCCTTAGTTCTCTCTCTGCCATGCGTGGCCGAGAGGGCTGGGAGGCCTGAGGCAAGCAGCAAAGACAAGAGCCACCACAGGTGAGAAGCCCTGAGACCAGAGGTAGATGTCCCCTCCCTCCCTGGGAGGAGAGGGGCTAAGGCCTGGTGAGAAGACATACAAACACACCGTAGACCATGCCCTATCCAGAACACAGCTTTTCCTGCCTGTGGGCTGGCAACATTGGAAATAGTTCCTCAGGGTCACTGGCCAAGGCTGGGAGGTGGAGGTTGGAGAAAAGGAAGCCTCTGATGTAGGTCCCCACCTCTTGTTCCCAGCTGCCCCCTGTGCTGCTGGAGGCCAGGATGATCTGCTCAATCAGGGAAGAGCTCTGAATTCTGGGCATTCTTCCTAAAGCACTTGGAGGTCACAGCCACGGCCACATAACTCTCCCGTCTATGGATTGGAAAGAAATCCAGAACTAGTGCGTGCCATGCATGGTCACTGAGCTGGAGCTGGAGTCAACGCTGAGGTCAGAAGAACATCCTGGCCCTGTGCTGCCCACTCCCAGATAGATGCTCCCCAAGAAGAGAGGGAGGAAGACAGGACTAGTGTGCTTCTAGCACCTGGGGCATCCCAGCACTGCACAGGCTTTATGTACCTTGTTCATTTCGGTCCCCCATAACCACCTGCCCCTCGGGGTGCAACAGTAAGGTGCCACATCTCCACACCCTCCAACTCCCAGACCCCCTTCCATGACTCACCTTGACCTTCCTGTCATCCGCTGTTGTCTCGTCGAACTCCACCCCTAGCTGGAAGCTGATCTCCGTGTTCTTGAAGGTGCTATGTGTTTTTATGGTGACGGTGTCCCCATTTCTTTCGATGACTGTGGTAGGCTTGGTCATGTTGGCCACCTGCCTGGTAGCAAAACCCACACCTGAGAGCAGGGGGAAGGTTATGAGCATATGAGTGAAGCGGGAAGGCAGAGCACAGGGACCTCAGTGAACAACTCTCAGGCCTGGACGTGGGACCGAGAGCAGAGGAGTATGAGAGCTTTCAGAGACCCTGGCCATTTTTAAATTCAGTTTTCCTGTTAGCTCTGTGCAGTGAAGAGACACTTGATTGCAATAGACAGAAGAGAACCTTAAGGGACAGGCATGCCACAGCAAGTCGGTGGCCCAGGGGCCTCCGTGTGGTGAGGTGTGGTGAGGACTGTCCTCGTGTGCATGTTATCGCCCTCGGCCCTCCCATTCTCCCTGAAGGCTTGATGCTATTAGCTCTGCTTTACAGATGCAAAAAACAGAGCTGAAGCCCAAAGGTCACAGACCTGGAATTCACACCCAGAACTGTTAGACTGAAGAGCGGGCTTATATGGCCTCCCTAGGCTGGAGCAAGGGCTGCCTTCCAGGGCACCTGAGCAGCTTTCAGCCCACAGGCTGAGGAAAGAAGAGAAATGTAGACTTTGCCTTCCAGAGCCTGAGGGACAAGAATTTCCCACCTTGGAAGTGTTTGCCCTGAAATGCACTGGTACCCTTGTCCCCCATGTATAGCAGTAAGATATTTTCTATTTTTCTTTTTAACCTTTTAAAGACATATTTTTATTTATTTATTTATTTATTTATTTATTTATTTATTTATTTATTTATTTATTGGCAAGGTATTTTCAAAGCCTCTCATCCATAACCCAGAAGGGAGTGTGTGTGTCAGTATACAGATTTAGGAGACGCCTCAGGTGCTAGTGCGGTCAGGATGCAAGTCCGGGTCTCTTGGCTCCTAGTCTTGAGGCCCTGTGGGAACTCCCTGCTGACCCAAGCCCCCCTTCCTTGGGTGCTGGGCAAAGCCCGAGTGTCCCGCAAGAGTGTGCAACAAAGAGCTCTTGGACAGAGCTTTAAGCCCCTCGGGTCATAGCTTCCCTGAGATCTGCCCTCTTGCCTCCAACCTCCCATCACGACACCCTGCCCGCCCTTCTGCCCCCAGCAGCTGTGGTGAGCCCTCCAGAAGCAGCCCAGCGTGGCGAGGTGGTGTGCCGGGCTACACAGCCCTGGCTGGAAGTGAGGGACTTCACCCAGACCCTACACGGGTTGTTTCACTTGATGCTCGTAACAGCCCCGGACAGATTTTAATATCCCCAATTAACAGACGAGGCTTGGAGAGAGGTGACTTGCGCCAAAGTCAAAGAGTGAGTGACTGACCTAGACACGAATCTAGGCTCCAAAACTTGTTCGCTGTTCCTCCCTGGGCCATTCTCCCAGCATGGCCACCAGGTGTGCCTGTGATCACTGGTACTAACTGGGCTGGGTCTGTCTGCCTGGATGTCCTGAGAACCCTGGGTCTAACACTAGAGGGGCGAGGGCGGATTCTGTCCTGCCTGGCCAGTAAGGGCACTGGCCTTAGCCCTGCTGTCAGAGTGAGGCCGATCCCACTCCCCAGCAGAGAGCAGGGCCTTGTCGCCATGGAAGGAGCTCTGTTTGCATAGGACCCACCCAGAGGTGTGGTGTATTTGAGGAAGGAAACCACTGAGAGGTGAGTGAGGGACTGAGCCAAGAGAAACTGAGACCAAAAATGGGGCTGACAATTTTGGAGGCTCAGAAAGAGCTGGGTTCTACTTAGAGATGAAGCTGAAGCTATTTACTGTCAGAGCTGAAGACGGTCTTTTCTCCCCCATGGGCCTCTCATTCTTTACATCTGTATATGGAGAAGAGCAGGCTGGATGGATTCTCAGCCCTGCAGCCCAAATTCGCCCCCTTATTTGGGGCAAAATAAGGGGACAAGGGTGGTAAGGATGTCGCAGCTCACTTCAGGGACACAGGTTTTGGCTGCAATGTCTACTAAGGGAGGAGGGGCTGGCTCTGGGCATCCTGACTTCCCAGCAGCTGTCCCGGGGCTCGCTTGCTCCAAGTGTGGCTGCTTTCCTGGGGTCTGTGGGCATAGTACCCAGCATACTGTGGTGGGGCAGTTGAGAGCTTTGGTTTCAAGAGCCAACACCTGTGGTCCCTAGTTCAGGAAACGGTTAGGAACAGAGCTAAGAGGTGGGTCCCCCACACCTTATTTGGATATCTGCCAGAATCCAGCCCCCTTTCCCTAGTAGGAAGGCATGGAATGGAGCTCGACTATGAACAATATGCTGGTTTCCCTGTCCCAGCCTGGGGTACTAAGATAATCTCACACCTGGGGATTTGGGTGAAAGGGCATCATCACCTCCATCGAAGCCCATACAAGGAGGGGAAACGCGGAGGCCAATTCTTAGCTAAGCAGTTCCTACCACTCCCACCCCCAGGGTCCATAGGGGAAAATAGTTCTGGGTTGCACATCTAGAAATCTAGGTTTTCTTATCAGCTCTGCTGTGGGGCTGATCTGACCAGTTTCCAGTCTCTCTGGGTCTCAGTCTCCCCATCTGTCAAACCAGGCAAGGCATGGGGATCTCCAAGCACCTCACCCGTAAAGAGTCGGAATCTTTATTCTTCCCCAGCCAACACCACGCCCTCGGAGACCAAAGACCCTCCCTGCCTTTAACAGATCTTGGCCTTGTTCCAGGACCCTTGCTGCACTCCAGAAGTCCACTGGTTTTCTCCACCAGACCCCTCCCCAACAAGTGGCTGAGCCAGCTTATAATGGGTCCTCTTGCCCCACCCTACCACTAGGCTCTCGGACCGCGATTAGAGCCTGGTTACACACCACTGCGGGACAAGGTCAGAGACTGGATGGTGAGAAGGAGGGCATCCTCCAGCAGCCATCCTTTCCCTAGTTCAACGTGGAGGGGCAGGGGTTGTTGCTAACTGTGCGGCGCCTCCTCATATCCCATTCACCGGTAGTTCCCTCTTCTATCTTCTTCCTCCTCGGGGTTCCCGCTTCTTTACGCCATAGTACACTCCCCATCCGCCCCATTCCCTTTGCGTATTTACACTTTCCAATCCCTAAACCACCCATGCTCCTGGTTTTTTGCTCCTCCGGCTAGCCTCCCACCTTCTAGGTCAATGCTCTCCGTTCATACAAACCCACCTCCTAGCTCCAGATCCTATATATATACACGCCTCTTCCTCGAAAGCCCTCCCTGCCCCAACATCGACCTGCACACCTACCTCCTTGCTCCTCCCTACCTGGGAATCCCTCTAGCCGGGTTCAGACCATGAAAACCCCCTTCCAACAGGCCTCGCGTGCCCTAGCCCATGCTGCCATCCCCTCCGCGTTCCCTTACTCCCCAACCTTGAGCAGGAGGGACGCAGCAGGCTCGCGTAGTAGCAGCCAGAGCCAGAACGCTGCGCGGGGCTGCGCACGCGGCCAGGCCCTCTCCCGCCCAGCATCCCGAGTCGCACTCACCAATCGACTTCATGTAGTCATCGAAATTCTTGCTGTCCACTAGCTTCCAGGTGCCCACGAAGGCGTCCACCATGGTGAGGCTGGGCTAGGCCGAGAAAGCTGAGGAGACAGAACACGCGTGCAAAGACTGCGGGACCCGCGGTTCCCGGCCCGCGCTGCCGCTTTAAATAGCCCTTGCATCACGTGGTGAGGCGTGGCCCACACCCCCAGCTCCCGAAATAGGAAGCCTCGGGCTGGCTCTCCACCGCCCGGAGCTGGCTGCCCATCCCCCACGACCCGCCCGGCCGGGGGAGGGGGACAGCTAGTGGCTCCCGGCTCTCCTGCGTCAGCGCGGGGGCCCGGCCTCCGAGTCCCTGCCCCGCGCTGGCGGGACCTGCTCTCTTCCCAGGCCTCCAGGCGCTCGTCGCAATCTGAGGAGGAAGCAATTGAGGGCACGGTGCCCGCGAGGTGGGGCGCGCGCTCCGGACATCTTCGTCCCCCAGTGACTCCCCGAGCTTGGGGTTAGAGCAGAGGTGAGAGACTAGAGGAGACAAGGCTGATGCCCACGCCGGGAAAGCTCTGGCTGACCCTAAGCGGCGCAGGCATCTCGGTCCTCATTTTGCAGGTGAGGAGCCCAAGGCTCAGAGGGGAGCTGCCAAGGTCGCAGGAAATAAGGCGAGGGTTAATTGGAGCCCAGATTGCAAGCCTGGTCTTAGCTGGTCCCGGAAGCCGCGCTTTCCCGCCACTCCGCACTGGCCGGTGGCCGGTGGCGGGAAGAGACCAGGGGGGCACCGTGGGAGGCTGAGCTGCCCCTGTGCCCTCCACCTGCCCCTGGCGAAAGCGACCCAAGCCGCCGCGCCCTTCCCGCCCCGCACGTGCTCGCCCCTCCCCGTGGAATGTCACCGGCGCGGGCCTTTCCGCCCTGCAGGGCTGCTCCCCATCCTCCTTGCCAACGCTTCAGGCTTCTCTGACCTGTACGCAGGGCTCAGAGCATTTGATCGGGTCACTTGCCCCCTCACCTCCTTCCGAAGTTCCGTCCCCCAGCCACCTGACAGGCCCAAGGGCAGCTCCCCACCTCCTGACCGCTGCAGCCCCGACCTGCCTGCCGGCCCTTCTCTGACCTCTTTCACAGAATGTCCCTCACCTCCTTTACAGAGCCTGCGGTGTGATGGACACTTTATAAAGCGCTTTTAATAGGAAGATCCACCTTGTATTGATGTGTTTTTTTGCACGCCGAGGGCTTTAAGTGCATTTTCTCCTTGAACTTCCGGAGCAAAGTCCACCAAGTAGGTTTTATCATTTCCACTGTTTTACAGATGAGCAAACTGAAGCTTGGAGGGGTCCATTCATTTCTTAATCCTCCTCCCCCCCCCCCCCCCCCCCCCGTTATTAAAGCGCCTACTTTTCACCAGGCCTTGGGCTAGGCTCTGGAGAGACCACCATGAATAAGACGCACTCGTGTAGCTCCCCTTTGGGCAGGCAGACCTCACCTAGCCTGGTGGCTTTGAGGGGAGACCTGTCCTGACCTAGGGGCTTGGGGGAGACTCCCCAGAGGAAGTGAGGGGTAAGTGAGTGCCGAACAGATAGGAAGCCCTGCAGAAGTAAATGGTTCCCCGGGTGCCTGGGTGGTTCAGTCTGTTAAGTGGCCGACTTCGGCCCAGGTCATGATCTTGGGATCCCTGAGTTCAAGCCCGGCGTCGGGCTCTGTGCTGGTAGCCCAGAGCCTGGAGCCTGCTTCTGTTTCTGTGTCTCCCTCTCTCTCTGCCTCTCCCCCACATCGCGCTCTCTCTCTCTCTTTCAAAAATGAATAAATATTAAAGAAAAAAAAAAAAAAGAAGTGAATGGTGCCCGACCAAACTGAAGCCAGCAGAGGTCCACCCAGGGGGCTTGCAGGAGCACAGGGCACACTAGCCCTGGGGTCCCAGCAGCTCTGCACATGTGCAGTGTGGCAGACCCTCCTTCCTGGGCCTCTGTTTCTCCATGTGGAAGTGGACAGCATCTGCCCCTACCTGACTTTCTGGGAAGAAGCCAGGGAGGAAGAGCCCTCGCTTGCCCAAGCTCTTGGTTTGTTCGGACAGGCCCACTTGCCAGAAGGCCTTAGGGCCGGGCACGGAGCCCTGCTGACCTCATTGCCGGAGCAGGTGCAGGGGAGGGTGGGGAGGAGAGTGGGATGGTTTCTAAGTCAAGGTCACAACCTTTAGACACTGGACCTCCTCTCTGAAGGACCAAGTGGCTAGAGACCCCAGAGGCCAGAGCGGTCTCCCTACATGGTCCTTCCGATGCAGCCACGGAGGGCTGGGGCTAACAGCTGCGGGCAGGTAGATCTGTGAGCCAGTTCTGATTCCCTTGGGTACTGGGCGTGTGGCTGTGGGTCTCAGTTTCATCTTCTGAAAATGGAAGTGATGACAGTATTTACCCCCCTAGAGATGTCTGGGGAGCAAACGAGATCGTGCATTTAAAACGCTGAGCATGGGGGACTTCCATGCTCGATTCCACTGCTGTTACCGTTACTGTCATCCTTGGATAGGGTGGGATTCTCAGGCCCTGTCCCTCACCTGCCGGGCCCCCCCACAGCAGATCGCTTGGCTTCTCCAATCCTCAATCTTCTCATTTCTGGGCAGGATTAGAACCTGCTGCAGCCGTGGGGAAGGAGCTGCAGAGACTTGGGGGATGGGTTGAGAAGGACACTGCCACAAAGTTCTTTTGTCCCCTGCCTAAGCTGAGCAGCCTGGAGACAAAGCCTAGACCCATTAGCCTTGCTGCCCTACCCCCATCTCCCCAGCACACCCAGACCTGAGTCAGTTGACTCCTCAGGCACGCCCTATCTGCTTTCCACTGGGCTGTCTTCTCCCTTCCAAATATGTACAGCTTCTCATCCCTCCGATTACCTGCATCCTCTCTGCCCCGTGATACTCCCTGCATCTGGGGAACGAGGGGAAAGGGGAGGGAATGTGAGCCCTTCCCTTTTCCTGCCCCTCCTTCTTGCCCTTGGCAGATCCAGCTGTGGATACAACATCTGGCAGGCCGCAGGGCCAGTCCCTGCCAAGAGCGCATCTCCGCAGCCCTCGCCCTATGGTGATGTCACTGTTCTGTGTCTCCACGGCAACCACAGGCTGGGAAGATGGAGAAGAGGAGAGCCGAGTAACCAAGAGAGAGCCAATGAGATGGGCCAGCTGCACCGGATGATCCGTGGGGCCATGGGGCGGGGCTGGGGGGAGAGCAGGGGGCCTACTCAGCATCTTGGGCTGCTTCCTGGACCCTCCCTGCCATCTGGACGCCTCCGATAGGGGATGTGCCACTGGCACAGGGAGAAATGCCGGAGGTAGAGGCCAAAGAAGCTGAGCTGGAGCCTCCACTGACCCAGGGACATAGAGACCCCCCCCCCCATAACCTCTTCGGGGCCTAATCTGTGCATGTTGACTGCCCCACTCCACCCCCAGGACCTGCTGCTGGAATTTTTTTTTTTTTTTATGGTAATGGTGGTGCAGCCCTCTGCCACGGAATCAAGTCCTTAACCCTTCTCTCCACACCCTCCATAGCTTCCCCCGGTGCATGATGTATTCAGAAGCGGCATCTTTGGAAAGAAGCCTGGTTCTAAATCCCAAGCCTGCAACTTACTAGTCAAGAGACTAGGAGCCAGTCCCTTCCCCTTCTGAGTCTCCTTTCCTCCCAAATGGAGGAAGGGCCATCTACTCCCAGGGTTGACAGGAGGATTAAAAGAGATAACGTATGGAAGCCTAACACACAGAATACTCAGTGAGTGGTGATTACGTTCTCCCTTCTGGGTCTCCCCGGGGCAGTTTTCCCAGAGATGCACGTGAATGAGCCAAGGCCCTTTGAGACATTGAACCAATAGCAAAGGACCAGGTGTGTCTGTCTCCTCACTGGGGCCATTAAGTGCCTTCAGATACTGCAGACAAGTTTTCCACATCTCTCCCAGTCTCCGTGAGTACCTCCTGCGCCCAGACACTGTGCTGGGCTCAGCAGGTTCCAGGGGAAACAGGAGAGCCACAGCCCCCATCCTCCCTGAGCTCACTATGTAGGGGGATTGCAGCGCGGTGCCTGGAATGCAGTGTTCTTTCTGCCACAAGGAAATCGCTTCCTCGTTCCCCAAGAGTTCTAGATACTGTGGGTCTGAGAGAACAAATGATGGCAAAAGGTAGGGATTTACTCAACACCAGTTGCTTCTGAGAAGCTGCTGCCTGTGGCACATGCTCCCTGGAAGGAGAACAATGGTTCTCTCTGCCCAGGGAGGAGAGGGGGTAGCTCAGGGTGGTGGGGCGGTCACCTCGGCTTTCCCAGAAGCCAGCTGTCCTCCCTGTTGGCAGAATAAAGCCCAAACTCTTCCACCTTGCTCCGTCTGTTTCATTAGTTTATCACTGAAATCCTATTCCGAGAATAGTGCCTGGCAGATGGTTGGCATAAATGAATGAACACTGAACGAATGAATGAAGGAGTGTATGGAATATTGATTGAATGAATGAATGAATGAACGAGTGAGTGCGTGAGTGAATCTGTCTACGTCTCTAGCTTTGGGGGCTCTGGAGTGAGACTCACTTGGCTTCCATTCCTGCCCCTGTTGCTTACAGACCAGCTGTGTGGCCTTGGGCAAAGTCACCACCTCTCTGGGTCTGTATTTCTTTATCTGAGAAAAGCACATCACAGTTCCCACCAAGCCAGCCTCCCAGGGACTCTGGGGAGATAAGCTTGGGAATGCAGTACAAAGGGTAATGGTTTCTCTTCTCAGCCTCCTTCCAGGGAGGCCCCCAGGCTCTGGCCTCCACCTGCCTCTCCACACCCTCCGCGCTGCAGCCACTCTGTTCTTGTTGTATCTCAAAGGGGTGCCATGTATCTCTTTTGTGTTTGCCTAAGAGGACTCTTCCTCCCTAGCTGCTACTCTCTTAGTTATTCCTTACTTTTCAGCTTGACTGTCCCTCCTCCGGGAAGCCCCGTCTTCCCCAGCAAAGCACTCACCCCACTTTCCATGTGGTCCACTCGACTCAGAGTCTGACTTTTCCTATTACACCGACCCTGCCATGTCCACGGAGCCTCTCACAGGGCCTGGCACGGGTCTGCGAAGTAGACAGTCTCTCTGAGAGCAATGGAAATCGCTTGTCTTCTTCAGAGTTCTCGGTTTGCAAATTCTGCCCCCACTTGTCCCCCCACCCCCACTTTCCCGTTACTTTCAGCTTTTCTCTTGCCAGAGTATCCTGTCTCCTTTCCACTCCATCCCTGAGGGCCCTGAGACTGCGCCCTGTCCTGTGGGTCGTGGGGCTGAGAACTGCCCTTCTGAGCACATAGCTGTAGCCAGAATCTCAACTGTAGCTCTTTATTATTTTTTAATTTATCATCATCCGTGTGTAAGTGAGTTTTATCCCCAGCGCGGGGCTTGAACTCACGACGCCAAGATCAAGAGTTGCCTGCTCTACTGACTGAGCCAGCCAGGTGCCTCTTTAGGGACAGTAGCTCTCTTTAGGGACAGCTCTGGTCCTGGGAAGTAATCAAACCAGATTCCAGACAGCCCCTGGCTCCTTCCCCACACTCCTTCCCCTCTATCCAATGAAAAATTTGCCTCTGCAAAACTACAAATAATATTAGATTAGACTGAGTGAAGTATAATAAGGGAAACCTAATGCCTATAAAACTACAAATAATATGAGATTGAGTAAAGTATAATAAGAAAGGGAAACCTATAAACAGCACACTACCCTGAGGTCCGGGGCGGGTTCATGTGCCATGTGACCTAGCGGCAAACAGACGTTTGGTTCAATGGTCGCTCCCTAGAGCACACTTCATTCAGGAACAGCCCGCTTAAGATTCTGGAAAGAGGCAGGCAGCTCCAGGAGATCTGATGAGCCTAGCTGGTGTGGACAGGTGACCCCTGTGTGTCCTTAGGTGAGGACAGCTGGTTGGCAAGCCCTGGCAGGAGTCTGGCAGAGAAGGGATCTTGGACTCGGGAGTCCGGGACCTGGGATCTTGGGGTCAGCTGTTTGGGTGGGGAGTGGGGGGGGGCAGCATCTCTGGGCCCCGTAGTCACCAAAGACACTAGATAGGAAAGGCAAGGAGCCTACTTGGACTTGAACTGGGTGGACTTGGGTGAAAGAGCTGCCCTCCTAGAGGTGGGAGGTAGGAAGAGATTAGAAGGATGGGACCAGAGTCGGGAGGGTGACGTCAGATGGGCAATGGGGTTGTTCCGTGCAAGGGTCAGAACAGCCCAGGGTGGCATCAGGAGCTGAGGACTGGCCTGTGCGCGGTCACTCTCTCCATTTGATGAGTCACTGTATGAGCTGTCAGGGGCCAGGAGGACGAGGGGGAAAGACCACTGGCAGGGCAGTTGGGAGACCCGATAACCGGCTGTGTGAGCTTGGCCAGTCAATCTCTCTGTGCCTGTCTCCTTTTCTGCGTGATGGGGATAGTCATGTGTACCTTCCAGGGTGGGAGGAAGGAGCGCATGAGATCGTGGGGACAGAGAACCTTTACATGCTGTGACGCGCGGTGCGGAAAACGATTGCCCGCGGCCGTGCGGCACTTACGAAGCGCCGGGCACTGGATTCAGCAGGTTTCAGCCTCGCAGCTCTTGTGATTCTGACAGTAACCCAGTAATGTAGGCACTTTGGTTCCCATCCCCAGGTTACAGATGAGAGCCGGGATTTGGACCCAGGACCCTGGTCCCGAGGCCTTGTATGGCCTGCCACCATTCCACACCGCCTTTCCCAGAGACAGTCTGCCCTGCCTCGCTCTGTGACCTTGGGCCAGTCTCTTTCTTTCAGTGTCCCCAACACCATGGCAGGGGGTTGGGCCAGATGAACCCTTTAATCCTTCAAGCTTTGGCAGTTGGTGGTTCAGGGAGGGTACTTCCAAGTGGGGGAAGAGGGTGGGGTGGGGCCAGAACCAGGAGAGGACAAACTTTTCCAGTGTCTCTGCTCCAATCCCGTCACCTCCTCAGGGGGTAGGCTGGCAGGCTCCCCTTTGACCTACAAGCCGCGGGGCCAAAGAAGCAGGTGATGCTCAGCCCTGGCCTGAAATACCCACTGGTCACTGAGGGTCACTGAGGTCTGAGTCCCAGAACAGACCACAAACAGTCAGGCAGGGCCCATCTGCCTTGGCTAGCAGACCCCAGAGGGCAGTAGGGCCACATTCTGCCTGAGTCATACCTCTGGGTCTCCACCCACCCATCCTGGGCCCCGACACCCTCACTCAGGGTCAGTTAATCAGGGGGCCAGGCCTGGTCTGGACCCAGGGAGGTGGCTATTTCTAGATGTCCTGCCTGTCTCCTTGGCCTGGGCCTCCAGCCAGCTCAGGACATGCACACACACACACACACACACACACACACACACACACATGCATTCTTGAACTTGACTGCCATTGGCTTGGTGCCTGGACCCGTACTGGCAACCAACCGATGGCCTAAACTTAGGTTCCACCCCTATAGAGAGAGGGGAGAGGTGGCTGCCTACAGACTATGGCAATACAGAAAGGCTATCATTAACCCACGTGCGGACCGCACACGGACCGCAGAAGGCCAGGAGCGGGAAGCCACTCACTCTGCCGGGAGAGTCAGGAAAGGCTTCATACCGGACGTACCCTTTGGACTAGATCTTAAAGGATGCATAGCAGTTTGCCAGGTGTGGGGTGAGAAATTGGGAAGGCAGAGGAGGAATAGACAGTTAAGGAAAGATGAGATTTTCCTGGTGATTGATCTGGAATGAGGGCAGAGGATAAAAGCGGCAAATGAGGGGCGCCTGGGTAGCTCGGTGGGTTGGGCGTCCGGCTCTTGATTTCGGCTCAGGTCATGGTCTCACGGTTCGCGGGATCGAGCCCCGCGTCCGGCTGTGCACGGGTGGCACTTGGGATTCTCTCTCTCTCCCTCCCTCTCTGTCCTCTCTGCCCCTCCCCCGCTCATGTGCAGGCTCTCTCTCTGTCTCTCTCTCTCTCTCTCTCAAATAAATAAATAAACAATAAATAAATAAAAGATAGGAAGATCGTTTAGGTCCGGACAGAAAAAGGCCTTGCCCACCATCAAGGAGGCTGGCCTTTCTTCCGAAGGCCATGGGGAGTCACTGAGGGCTCAGGTGGGGGAGCACGATGATCTGACTCAGATCATGGTTAAGAGTTCTCTGGCTGTCGTGTGGAGGCTGGACTGGACACTGGTTAGTTAGGAGGCTATGGCAGTCATCCCAGGCTCTCACCAGCAGCCAGCAAGCAGGGGACAGAGGAGGACACACCTCTCCTAATTAAAGGCGTGACCTGGCAGCTGCACTTATGGCCTCCCTCTTGGCCAGAAATGAGGCACGTGGCCACATCTAGTTGCAAGCGAAACTGGGACACATGGTCATTGTTCTGGACGGCCTGTGAGTCTGGAAAACAGAGAGGGTGGCCATCACGGGACACAAGGTCCCTGACACGGTGGTTAAAAGTCCTCTCTCTGAAACCAGGTTTCCTGAGCTAAAGCCTTACCTTACCATGTCAGCTTTGTGGGCAGATTACGTGCCTTCTCTGCACCTCCGTCACCTCGTCGAGGCACAACGAGCTGATACGCCAAGTCTTAGAGTAGAGCCTGGCACGCAGTGAGGTCCAGGGCTGTCTTTAGTTTCTGAGACAAGGGGATGTTCTGGGGACAGGTTCTGCCTGAGCGCCCTGGCAGGGCTGAGGTACCCATAGGGGGGCTGATGTATGGCTGAGACATCTGGAACTATCCAGCCCCCATCCCTTAAACCAATGGTTTAGCTGAGGCAGAAGAGGCAGGGAGAAGATGTTGGGAAAAGAAAGGTTGATTTTGGAGGGGATTCAAGAATAGGAAACCCAACGTCTGACTTCGGCTCAGGTCATGATCTTGCGGTTCAGGAGTTCGAACCCCATATCGGCTCACTGCTGTCAGCCTGTCAGCCCAGATCCTCTGTTCCCCACCCCCCTCTCTCTGCCCCTCCCCTGCTTGTGCTCTCTCTCTCTCAAAAGATAAATAAAACTTTTTTTCTTAATCTTAACATTAACAACAACAACAAAAAAGAATACGTAGCTCAAGAAAAGATACCCCTCGACTCAGGAGTTTCAGAGGCAGCCCAGCCCTGAGCTCCTTCTCACGGGACTACAGATCCCCCAGAACCAGGAGGACGTGGTTAGTTTTGAGTCAAGGGCACCTGAAGCGGGGCTCAGGCTCATAGCCGCTGTGTGAGCCCAGGCCTCCAGCCACCATTGCCCCTCTCCGGACCTGGGTTTTCCCACCCAGAAGCTGGAGATCGATTGGCCCAGCCTTCTGGCCACATGGCTGAGAAGATGTTTGTCCTGGCTCTGAAACTGGGCTGCATCTGCAGGGCTAAACACCCGGGAGGGATGGGTCGCCAAAGATGATAGTGTGACCCCTCCCAGGAGGGCGGAGCGTTGCAGCCACTTGCTGTCCTGCCTTCTCCCTCATCTGGCCTGTGTTCCAGTCCCCAGGCTGCGGACTGTAAAACAGGGTGGGACGAGAGAGCTAATGGGGCAGACCGGGGGGGGGGGGGGGGGGGGGGGGGGTCAGGTGAGCTACGTTTACACCGGAGAACCCTGTCTTCAAACAAACTCTTAGATGCACGTCCAGGAGATAAGAGAAGGCTGTATGGTGGAAGCCGAGAAGGGGCCTGGCCCTTGCTGGTGAAGAGTGCCAGCCGGATCTCTGGGCCTTTGTGGGCCTGACTGGCCCGCCCCCACCTCCCCCCACCCCCACCTGCTCTTTCTGCAGCCTGGGGTGGAGGCGGGGTGGGGATGGGGGTCCAGGCAGCTGTGACAAACAGCAGGCAGAACCCCCACCCTAGGTTGCCCTTCTATCCCTGGGAGCTGGCAGCAATCACCACCCCTGAAGACCCCTCGGGTCCCTGGGCTGGAGCGGGGTGCCCAGAGAGAGTCCTGAGACGCCAGGGCCTCTGGGTGCTTACCTGAGTGTAGAGTACTGAGCACAGGAGAAATGAGGAGAGTACTGAGCACAAGACCACGAGATTTGGGGTTAGGAAGCTCCTGGTGCCACCCCGGGTAAGTGATCTGGAGCAGCCGCTATGCCTCTCTGGGTCTCAGTTTCCCCATCTGAACAATGAGGGATGAACGCGATCATGTCAACGTCCTCAGACCCTTTCTCATTTGTGGCCGGAGGAGAGATGGGGGCTGGTGGAGACTATGCTATGGGTGCCGTGTTTCCCAAGAGAGATAGAATCGTAGTTCAGAGGCAGAGATGGCGGGCGCAGCCGTCAGAGGCGTGGAGGGGGTCAGAGGCTGGGGCAAGGTCGGCGGGAAGACTCAGTTTGAGCTCGGGCTCTGCCGCTGGGTTGGTGAACGTGGTCCCTTGTCAGGGCCACACTTTCTCCTCTCCTCTCCCAGCGCTGTCCCCAGGACTGATTTTTTTTTTTTTTTTTTTTTTATACTCTTCCCATCTTCCCACAGGGGCAGGGCTAGGGGTGCGGTGGGGCACTGGGATCTTGCAGAGACAGAGGGGTCCTGGTGTGGGTGTGAGGTTGGGCTGGGGGGTGCAGGGCGGAACTGATGCGAGAGGCTTTTCTCTGTGTCTTGGGTGGGGGTGGGGGAGGTAATTCCCACAGAGACCAGCATCCCGGTCCCCTAGTCCAGAGGAAGACCCATCCCAGAGACACACATGCAAGCCCAGACGTGACGCACATACACCTAAAACCGCACGTGACCTTGCACGCACCCCCAGACACATACACACGTACCCCCGACCCTTGACTGGTTAGATAACTGGTGGGCCCACTGCACAGTGAAAATAGGGGCCCCTGGTTAAAAAAAAAAATGTGTTAAGAATGTCGAGACGGTGTCAGCCAAGCATTAGACCAAGAGCAGAGCCCTTCAGAGCGGAAGGCGCTGTTAGACTACACACCCCTGAGGGTGGTCCCATCCCCAGAGCTTTCAGGCCATTCCTCGGGACCCACAGTCCCACAGACACCTGCCGGAGACACGCTCACCTGCAGACATTCGCACCCCTACACCCACCGCACTGAGGCCATACGCCCCAAACACGCTGCTGTAAGGGCCCCTGTGCTGCTGGAGCCTCCCCTGAGCCGGGGCCTCATCCCGGAGGGCCAGGTGGAGCCACCCCCAGGGCCCTTACACTCACCCCTTATCAGGACTGCCATCTCTCTCCTGCCCTCTGCCCCACACAGCTCCTCCCCCTACACACACCAGCCTGCCTGCCGGCTTGGAATGGATGACAGAGGAGACAGCAAATGCTAGCCCCTCCAGCCACTCTGCACTCCAGTCTGCAGGGGTGCAGCTGAGAGTGGAATGCTAATGCTAATAATAATAATACTTAAGACTTGAACATTGGGGTACCTGGGTGGTACAGTCGGTTGAGCATCCAACTTCAGCTTGGGTCATGATCTCTCACTTCGTGGGTTCGAGCCCTGCATCAGGCTTTGTTGCTGATAGCTCGGAGCCTGGAGCCTGCTTTGGATTCTGTGTCTCCCTCTCTCTCTGCCCCTCCCCTGTGCTCTCTCTCTCTCTCTCAAAAATAAATATTAAAAATTTAAAAAAGCAAACTCATTCAGTCCTTACAACCACATGGTTGTACCAAATAACATGTACCACATGTACCAAATAACTGTGGTAGGCACAGTTATTTATCTCGATTTTACAGGTGAGGAAACTGAGGCACAGAATAGTTGTCACTTGCCTGACTCTCAACAGCTAGTAGGGAAGTCGGGATTGGAGCCCAGGCCATCCGCCCCCGGAAGAGCCCGCTCTGTCAGCTGCTTCAGTACCTGGAGTGTGCCAGGCCCTGTGGACCCTGTGGCTCTGTGGCCCACCCTGGGCAGGGGGGCGGGGAGGTGCTCAGGGCGTATTGTGAAGTAAGGAAACAACATGATTATGACACAGCATCATAATCTGCGTCATAATCCCCCCCATGGGGACCCACGGGCAACCCTGGGAGCCCCAGGATGGTCACCAGACCGCAGAAACAGAGATGACTGTCTTCTACTACGATCTCAATATTTAGAAGCTATCTGAGCGCGAGCCATATGTGTTTTTCACCTCTTTACAGACAAAACTATCAAGTGTGTAATTAAGGCATATTCAGCGGCAACTGAATGTGATACCGGACAGTGCACGAGGTGGCCTGTTACCCAGAAGACTTTCTCCCTGGGAATGAAAGGAAATCGGCCCTGCCGGGGAGTCCTGGGCGTCCACCCGGCTGCACTTCACGTGTGACCTCCTTTGATACACGACCTTCCGAGCGTTGGCCCAGCCCTTGCCCCACCCTCCGTCTCCCCGGAGGAGCCCCTCCCGTCCGAGTCTGTGGCGCTGACCTCGAGGCCAGGGCGGCGCGCGTGTGACTCCGCCCCCCCACGCCCATGGCCGCGGCTGATTGGTCCAGGAAAGCCTACCTGATCCAAGCGGGCCAATCAGATCCTTCGGGGGATACGGACCGGCACAACTCGTTCAGGCTGGTCCCTGACCTAAGAAAGGGTCAACCTGTTGACTGTAAAGTAACTGCCTTTCCCCTCATTGCTGTTTGCACAAGAGAAAAGAAGCAGGAAGCTGCGCGCAGGCCGGGGAAGGGTGAGGGAGTGATGAAGGTTTGCAGAGGAGAGTTCTCGCGCTCTGCCCGAATTCATACTTCCGGCAATTCCTGCCTTGTTTCAACGAGCCCGCGAAATTGCTGTTATTTGCGGTCAAATCGGCCTTTTGAAGGCGCTTCAGTTGGCAAATGTAAATAAAGTACCACAAAGCTCCTGAATGTGTTGGTTTTATTGTCATTGTTGAAAATGACGGAGCTCAAAGGCACAGAGCCACCGAGGTCAGGGGAATGTCCACAATGGAAGCGTGAGGCCATCTGTCTCTTTGTCCTGAAATCACTTCCCTGTGGTGAAAAGGGCTTCCCCCAGAAGAAACGTGCTCTGAAAAGGACTTTATTAAACCTGGATTTAGATTTGTCCAGTGGTGTGCTGGCAAATGTTTGACGACTGGTTCTTCAGAAATCCAAAGACATTCATTATACACGTATGTATGTCTATTATGAATTTCACGGATATAAAGGATGTGTTGCACACAGTTTACAAATAACACAGGGCATGCACCCTTGACTGTAAATTCTGTATAGTCCATTAATTTCACAGAATGCTGTTGTTAATTGTTGCCAAACCCTTGTATCTCTGGTCAGCCTATGGTTGCGACTCAATCAAAATTTGCAGCGGGGTTCCATTCCGGTCTCCTAACTCTTTTCTCAATAAATTATTGTCATTAGGTCTGATACATGAACTACTGTTATACTATATTTCGTCGCTTCGGTATAGTCTGTGCCATTACCATTTTGTCCATCACTTTCTTTAGAAAGTCAAAACAGCAAATCAAGCCCTGATGTGCAGTGTTTACCAATTCCCGGGTAGTAAATAATCCCGCCTTGGCCAGTTTCAAGTTACCAATGTGATGTCACCACACACAGAGTTGGGAAGAGATGTGCCGGAGCACGTCGTTATGTCAAGTTTCCGGTAGACAGATACCATCGACGCGGATGGCCTCAAGAGACTCGATGATGGCAAAATGTAAAATCACAAAGAAGTGAAGAGTTTTGAGTCTTGTCTTTATTTTAATAAACTGCATTTGATTGTAAAGATTAGTTGATTGTAAACTTAGGTTATTTCATTTTTAATGATGACTGCCCTGCCCAACAACTGGTTTGCAAAACTCCTGAAACTCTGCCAACTCGTGAATGGCTAAGACAGCTCCAGAGCACTGCGGACACGTCGCCACCCAAAGGCATCCCGCGGCACACTGGCAACAAGAGACTCCCGCGGCGGGAGAGACTTGGTGAGGCCCATTTGCCCTGGGAAAGTCTGAGCTGGTTTGTGCCTTGGAGCAGAGGAAGAAACTTGAAGCGAAGAGATTCAAGGGCAAACTTAAGGGCGGGACACATCCACACAGCTGGTTTGTCACGGCCTTTTTCATTCCTCCACATCAACATGTGAGGCGTCTGACCCGTGGCCTCAGCCTACCTCTGCCTCCCACCCTGTGCCTGAAACTCACCCCACTCATCATGGTCAGTAGTTGCCTGTTCTCACTCCAGACCCCCAGGGGAGAAGCCAGATCTTGTTGGTTAGGTTTTTCCACCCGCATCACAACTCTCTTCCCCAGGGAAAGGCGGAACTCTCACTAAGATCGGTATCTTTGCACAAGCCAGTGTGACAGGAAAAAGCTGTTTAAATTGAAAAGAGCGCAGCGTCTGATAGGCTCCTGTCCATTCTTCAAAACCCCACTCACACGCCCCTTCTCTTCTGAAGCCTCATCTTCCAACAGTGCTGTGGCTATGACTTGTCCCTATTCCTCTTGTTACTTGAGACAAGAATGTGAATGTTTGCCCACTAATCACTGCCCTCGACTAGGCTGTCAAGTTTTCCTCAAGGGCAAAGACTGTGTGTGTTGTATGTTACTGTGTGCACAGTGACGATTCGTGCAGGGTCTGGCGCTGAATATTTTCTCATTAAATATGTCAAATTAAAAAACCTGAATATGTAGTCCATGCCAGGTGGACTCCTTTGAGCCCTGGGAGACGATTTGGACTCAGTTCTTCCCTCAAGGAAGTTCCCCTTGGGGCCCCTTGCACCTCCTCTTAAATCTCCCTAAATACATAGTTTCCCCTTGGACCTCTGAATGTCAGAGCCAGAGGGGACCTGAGGCCATTTGGTCCGATCAACTAATAAGGTCCGGAGAAGGGCAGGGAGTTGCCCAAGCTCGCACAGCTCATTCAAACCTTACGCCTCCCGGATCAGGATTCCTGTCTTTTTTTTTTTTTTTTTAAGTTTTTTATTCATTTTGAGAGAGACAGAGACAGCACAAGAAGGGGAGGGGCAGAGAGAGAGAGAGAGAGGGAGACAGAGAATCCCAAGCAGGCTCTGCCCTGTCAGCGCGGAGCGTGATGCGAGGCTCGGACTCCAGAAACCGTGAGAGCATGACCTGAGCCCAAACCGAGAGTCAGACGCCTAACAGACTGTGCCACCCAGGTGCCCCTAGGATTCCCTTCTTAGATGGGGCACCTGGGTGGCTCAGTCGGTTAAGTGTCCGACTTCAGCTCAGGTCCTGATCTCAGGGTTTGTGGGTTTAAGCCCCGCTGTGTTGGGCTCTGTGCCGACAGCTCGGAGCCTGGAGCCTGTTTTGGATTCTGTGTCTCCCCCTCTCTCTGCCCCTCCCCCACTCACACTCTGTCTCTCTCTCAAAAATAAATAAACATTAAAAAAAAATTTTAAAAAAAGGATTCCCTTCTTAACAGTCAGGGAAACAGGCCTAGAGAGAGGCAGGTGAGCACAAAGCCACACAGCAAGTGAAGGACAAAACCAGAGAATTCTCCTGGCCCACCCAGATCTCCTCCGGACCTTCCCCCCCTCCTCCTGGGGCCTGGAAATGAGACTTGAGGGTGTCTCCTTCATGCATTCAGGGCGAAGAGGAGCGGTTCCAGGGGTCCCGGTCTCAGAGCTGCTAGAAGCATGCGCTCATTTGTCCACCAGGGGGCACTACAGAGCCCAGCTGGGAGAGTGATCTGCTCACTGAGCCCTGGTTCATCTGCACTGGGGGCCGGCCGCCAAAAGAGAGGTCCTGCGAGGTCCTTGCCAAGGTCACCCTGAGAGCCAGAGACAGAACTGGCACTTGACCCAGGCCTCCTGACACCAGCCGTATGGATGGCTGAAGGGGGCTGGGGGGCGGGGCTTTTCCTTTCATTAAGGATCTGCAGCCCTGGGAAGGTGGTCCTGGGCCAGGCTGTGCTGAGCCACACCTCTGCCTGGTCCCTGCTGTGTCCAGTGGCACCCCGTCCCCTCCCCTCCCTTTTATCAGCCCAGATCTGTGGTTTCGGGGACAGGGGCGCTCTCTGCATATCTGCTCTGTCTGCGTGGAGGAGAGGGTGGGCCTGGGGTTAGACCAGGGGGGCTGCCGTCAGACCCACTACTCAACCTCAGAGCAGGTGACTCAGCTCTTTGTGCCTCCGTTTCCTTAACTGTAAAGCGGAGATCATAGTCGCCCTTAGAGTTGTTGAAAGGATTCAGTGAGAGGCACAGAAAGTCCTCGGGAGCTTTTTATCACGACTAAAACCTGTGCTGGCATCCTGGGAGAGGGGTGAAACTCCCTCCACCTTACCGATGACAGAGCTGAGGCTCGGAGAGGTCAGCCAGTGGGCAACACAATGTAACGTTCCAGTTGGGCACCAGGTCCAGTTGCCAGGCCACCGCCCAAGGGTGCAACAAATAGAACTTTCTTTTTCCTCAATGGGTTTTGTCTAAATTAGGGTGGGAGATGAATTCCTATAGAGCTCAGGCTTGGGTGGGCCCATGTGTTTCCCAGTCATCTGTCCATACAGCTCACCTCTGTGACATTGTTGTCCCTTTTGCTTTGAATGGCCCTTCTGTGGCCGACTTGTCTCTCCACTTCCGGGTTATACCGGAGGGCACAACTCTGCTGAGTTGGGGGTCACGCTGAGGCTTGGGATCCTTCTGGCAGGTCCTCCCTTGGGACTCCGGCTGCCCTCTGCAGGGCCACTGATGTCTCCGTCCTCAGCACTTCCTCCATCCTTCCTCGCCTTCCAGCCTGGGGAGGCCTCTCGCCTGCCTGTACTGGAGGATAGTGTAGGAAGAGGGCAAAAATACCAGGAGAGAAAGACACAGATCAGTTACATCAGTACCTATTTCCGGAGCGCCTTTGATGTACCAAGCACTGCTCCAGGCCCTGGGGTTGCAGCCTTGGGCAAACAGACACAGTCCCTTCTCTCAAGGGGAGCTGGAGGGGGCAGTCAGTGATGGTCATAATGGCCATTCTTTACGGAGAGTCCCTACTATGTGCCGGACCCTGTGTCCTCTCATTTACTCCTTCCAACAGCACGAGGATATAAGTGCCGCAAGGATCCCCACTTCATAGGGGAGGAAATGGAGGCACAGAGAGGTCTGGCAAGTCGCCCAAGCTAGGAGATGATAGGGGTAGGATTCTGGGCCAGCAAGCTGAAGTCAAACAAGGTCACGAGGCGGAGAGGGGCTGGTTATGCGTCCAGCTGGGGAGGACCGCTTACAGTTTCCTTTGGTGAGGAGGCGGTGTTTGAGCTGAGACCTGCCTAATGATAGCAGCCATGCTAGAGCTGGGGGACAAGCGTTGCAGGCAGGCAATAGCAGGTGCAAAGGCCCTGAAACAAGAATGAGCGGGATTTATCAAGCTCATTGGAAAGAAAGCTACCGGGGCTAGGAGGGTGGAAATGAAGGAGAGAGGGAGGTAGGAGGTGGGGAGGAGTAGAGGGACCCAGATTGGCGATATAAACTCCTCCAGGGTTTGTAGCCTTCTGGTCCTTTTCCCTTGCCAGACAGGGCCAAGCTCTATGCCCACAACCCCCCAGAGGTCATTATGTCTCTGCCCAGCAGCTGGGCACCCACTGCCAGGGCCTTTTCGGACTTCTTATTGGTTCTGGGACTCTGGTGACCACCAGCTTCCGGGAGAAGGGGGCCAAGGTGGAGCTTGAGGCCCAGAGAAGACTCTTTGCTCATGGGGTGCCGGGCAGGAGGTGCTGACCCCTGAGTCAGAGGCCCTGAGGTCTGGCCCAGTGGTGGCAAAGGCATTTTGATTGGAGTCATGAAAATCATCCACCCTTGAAGGCCTGGCCCTGAGCCAAGCTGTCCCATTGGCTCCCCTCAACTTCCTGGACTGACTTCTCCTACCCCCCAATGACAGGAGAGGCCCCTGTGAGGGCACTGATTGGCACATCCTCTTCTGGATTCCAGGACTTTCTCTCTGCCCACAGACAGGGAGACAGCTCCTTCCAGAGGGCAGGCATTGCCTCCATCCTCCCACTTCCCCTAAATCCTGGGGATTCAGCTGAGGGCATTGAAACCACAGGTCCTCCTGGTGCTGCCCTTGGAGAATTTTCACCCATGGGTGCCTTTGTCCACCCTGTTCCCTTAGCATGCTTGGAATACCATTTCGACTTTGTTTGTAGTGCAAATGCCCCTGACTTTATTCTTCAAGGTGCAGCAGACTAATTCCTTTCTTTCCACTCTCTCCCTCTCTCTCTCTTTCTCCCCACCCCCCTCCCTCCCTTCCTCCCTCCCTCCTCCCTTCTCCTCCCTCAATTCCTCCCTCCCTGTCCCCCTTCAAATCCTCCCCCCTCCCCTCCCCCCTTCAGTCCTCCCCCTAAACCCCTCCTTCCTCCCTCCTCTTCCCTCCATTCCTCTTCCCTCCCCTTCTCCCCTCCTCCCTCAATTTCTCCCTCCCTCCCCTCCCCTTCTCCCTCTTTCCTTCCTCTCTCTTCCCTCCCTGTCCCCTTCCGCTCCCTCCCTCTCTACCCTGCTCCTTCCTTTCCTTCTTTCCTTCCTTCCTTCCTTCCTTCCTTCCTTCCTTCCTTCCTTCCCCTTTCATCCATTCATTCATTTCATTCATACATTTTGGGCCTTCATTCATCTGGCTTGCCAAGCACTGGGGGCACAGAGAGTAGAGCAGACCCTGAGGTCAAAGAGTATATTATCTTGGGGTATCTGCCTGGCTCAGTCAGAAGACCATGCAACTCTTGATCTCAAGTCGTGAGTTCAGCCCTATGTGGGTGTAGAGATTACTTAAATAAATATTAAAAAAAAAAAAGAGTGAATTACCCTGTGCAAGAGGCAGAAGGCAAACAAGTGGGACCAGCTATATAGTTGGCAGGTTCCAGTGAAAATAAAATGCAAGATCTCTTGTTAAAATTTGTTAAGAACTTCAGGGACACCTGCGTGGCTCAGATCAGCTGAGTGTCCAACTCTTGATTTTGGCTCAGGTCGTGATCTCAAGGTTGTGAGACTACGTCAGGCTCCATGCCAGTGTGGAGCCTGCTTAAGATTCTCTCTCTCCTGGGGCGTTGGGTGGCTCAGTCGGTTAAGCGTCTGACTTCGGCTCAAGTCATGATCTCACGGTTTGTGAGTTCAAGCCCAGCATCTGGCTCTGCACTGAGAGTGCAGAGCCGCTTGGGATTCTCTCTCTCTCCCCTCTTTGCCCCTTTCCCGCTCACGTCTCTCTCTGTCTCTCAAAAATAAATAAATAAGCTAAAAAAAAAACCCACTAATTTTTGTTATCATCAAGAAGTGTTCCAGCCCCTGGGTAGCTCAGTCACTTGAGCATTCGAGCTTGATTTCAGCTCAGGTCATGATTCAGGGTCATGGGATTGAGGCTTGCATTGGGCTCTGCTCTGATCATGAAGCCTGCTTGGGATTCTCTCTCTCTCTCTCCCCTCTCTCTCCCTCCCTCCCTCCCTCTCTCTCCCTCCCTCTGCTCCTTCCTGTTGCTGTCTTTCTCAAAAAAAAAAAAAAAGTATTGTTTACAATATCAAAACTTTGGAAGTACCTTTTTTTATTTTTTTTTATTTTTATTTTTTTAATTTTTTTTTCAACGTTTATTTATTTTGGGACAGAGAGAGACAGAGCATGAAACGGGGGAGGGGCAGAGAGAGAGGGAGACACAGAATCGGAAACAGGCTCCAGGCTCTGAGCCATCAGCCCAGAGCCTGACGCGGGGCTCGA
The DNA here is from genome assembly GCF_007474595.2 of Lynx canadensis. Lineage (NCBI taxonomy): Eukaryota > Metazoa > Chordata > Mammalia > Carnivora > Felidae > Lynx > Lynx canadensis. Next base: position 23,414,484 of record NC_044310.1, read on the forward strand.
ACTCCCGGACCGCGAGATCGTGACCTGGCTGAGTCGGACGCTTAACCGACTGCGCCACCCAGGCGCCCCAAGAAGTACCTTTTTTTTAAAAAAATGTTTATTTACTTTTTAAGAGATGGAGAGACAGACTGTGAGTGGGGAAGGGCAGAGAGAGGGAGATACAGAATCCGAAGCAGGCTCCAGGCTCTGAGCGGTCAGCTCGAACCCCCGAGCCGTGAGATCATGACCTGAGCCAAGTCAGAGGCTTAAACCAACCGGCTGAGCCACCCAGTCGCACAGGAAGTACCTTTCATTGACACACATCAGGCTGGTACCCTTGTCCTCCCAGGTACTGGGAAGTGTGTTGGGGTCCTCTGAGCCACATGATTGACATGAGGCACATTCAAAGGAGATCAATTGTATTTGATGATAAGTAATTTACATCGAAATTTTTACATTGGTGCAACGATGGCCCTTCACACCACAAAGGGGGCCACAATTAAAAATACACACAATGACAAGTTTGGACAAGGGTGTGGAGAAATTAGAGAGCTCACCCCCTGCTGGCCCCGCCTAAGGAGAAGGCAGTAACGTAAAAGGGTGCAGCAACTTCGGAAAACAGTTTGGCTGTTCTCAAATTGCTAAACAGAGTTCCTGTGTGACCCAGCAACTCAACTCGTAGGTCTATACACAAGAGAAACAGAAGTCCGTGTGCATACAATAACTTCCCCAAAAGTGGAAGCAACCTACAGATCCACCGGCTTGCGAGCGGATAAAGTGTGCCCTATCCGTATAATGGAACGTTATTTGGTAATAAAAGAGAGGAAAATTGCTGTCACAGGCTGCAGCAGGGATGAGCCTTCAAAACAGGATGTTAAGTGAAAGAAGTCAGTTCCAGAAGGCCACGCACTCATACGGTTCCATTATGCGGAATGTCCAGAATAAGCACATCCGCAGAGACAGAAAGTAGCTTGGTGGTTGCCAGGGGCTGGGGAGGAGCGGGAGGGAATGCGGAACGACTGCTGGTGGACTTGAAGGTTCCTTTTGGGGCGCCGAAACATTCTGGAATTCGGTGGTGGTTGCGATTGCCCACTTCTGTGAATGTACGAAAACCCCCTGAGTCGTACAGTTTTAAAATAGGTGGCTATTATGGTGGCGTGGTATGTGTTTCAATAAAGTTGTTGTTTTTTAATGTTTATTTATTTTTGAGAGAGAGAGAAGGAGGGAGAGCAGAGAGAGAGGGAGACAGAGGATTTGAAGTGGGCTCTGTGCTGACAGCAGAGAGCCCAATGTGGGGGCTCGAACTCATGAACCATGAGAACATGACCTGAGCTGAAGTTGGATGCTCAACCTACTGAGCCACCCAGGTGGCCCCCAATAAAGTTGTTTTCTACAAAATCATGGCTACAGTACGGTATAGAAGTAGGGTGACCAGCTGTCCCAATCTGCCAACGCTGGAGGTTTTTTTTCCGGGGACACAGGCTTTCGGTGCTTAAGGACAGAACAGCCCCAGGCAAGACAGGAGGAGCTGGTTGCCCCACACAGAATGCAAGCTTTGCATTCATTTTAATGATAAGATATGAGAATTTAAAGGAATTGCCTGCTGACAGCCCATTAAAGGTACTGCAGGGAAAGTTTTTAAGGAGCCCTCACCTAAATGTCCAACAACAGGAGGTAGTTGAATTCGATCATTAGTTTTCATTCGTTCGTTCGTTCATTCATTCCTTCCCCCCACTGGAGTGTAAGCTCTATAAGGGTAGGGATTTCTGTCTGTTCTAGTCACGGGTTCACTGGACTGTGCCTGGCACCCGCTCTCTAAATGTCTGTCGAGGGGAGCCGCGTGCTGGGGACCAGTGTGCTTTAGTTTGTACGGTCCCTTAGCTCGTACGGCCCCAGGGACAGTGTAACAAGCAGACAGATGATAATGCTAGTGAACAGGCGACCGAGTGAGATATTTTCAGATATGATACTGTCATGATAGAAATCAAGTGAGGTGGTTGGAGAGCTAATTTAGCCTGAGTGGTCCCAGGGGCCTTGCTTAAGAAGGTGACTTCTTTTTTTTTTTTTTAATTTTTTTTAACGTTTATTTATTTTTGAGACAGAGAGAGACAGAGCATGAACAGGGGAGGGGCAGAGAGAGAGGGAGACACAAAATCCGAAGCAGGCTCCAGGCTCTGAGCTGTCAGCACACAGCCCGACGCTGGGCTCAACCCACGGACTGTGAGAATCATGACCTGAGCCGAAGTCGGACGCTTAAACCGACCGAGCCACCCATGCGCCCCAGAAGGTTGACTTCTGAGTGGCCACTGAGCACTGATGAGCCACTCTCAGTTAAAATATTAATTATTAAATTAATATTTAATAATATATTTTTTATTTATATATATATTTTTAAGATTTTATTTTATTTTTTATTATTTTTATTTTATTTTTTAAGATTTATTTTTAAATTATCTCTATGCCCACACGGGTGTAGATCAAGAGTTGTACTCTCCACTGACTGAGCCACCAGGCGCCCCTAGAATAAGACACATTAAAGCAGAGAGAGGGTGGGAATCCATCAACCGTTTCTTTCACTTTTTCAAGTGTTCCTGTACTTTCCCAATTTCCTAAAATTCACGTATTCCGCCTGTGCAATGCCCCGCCAGATGCAAATGGGGTGAACCGGACAGATGAGGTCCCTGCTCTCAGGGAACAGGTCTGACTTATAATTGGGAGGAACTAAACCCAGAGGAAAGAAGAAAAGTTATTTTTAGAAAGATGAATAACACGAGGTGAACCAAGGAACCAGATGGAAGCTTGGAGTCCAGTTAGGAGGCTGTGTAACAGCTGGGCTAACCAGGGTGTGGGATGGGGCTTCCTTGGGAAGGAGAAGAAAGCCGAGGCACCTCCCAACACCCACTGTGTAAGTCCTTTCCCCCCTGTCTTGGCCTCAATTTCCCCAGCTGTTAAATGAGAAGAGACACTACATGTGGTCTTTTTTTGTTGTTTGTTTTTTGTGTTTTCTTTTATGTGTATTTACTTTGAGAGAGAGTGAGTGAGCAGGAGAAGGGCAGAGAGAGGGAGACAGAAGATCCGAAGGAGGCTCTGCGCTGGCAGCGGGGAGCTGGATGCGGGGCTCGAACTCAAGAACTGTGAGATCCGGACCTGAGCTGAGGTCAGACGCATAACCCACTGAGGTAGGGCGCCCCGTCAGGGGGTTTCTGTTTGTTTTTTATAACTCCCCCTTCCCTTCTCCCCCCAGCCCCTGCACCCACCACTCCATGTTCTGTCCTCTATTAATGTGACTACTCTGGGTAGTCGTACAAGTCACACGGTGTTTGTCCTGTTGTGACTGGCTGATTTCACTTAGCATAATGTGCTCAAGGTACATGCGTGTTACAGCATGGGTCCCCATTTCCTTCCTTGCAAAGTTTGAATAATATTCCATTGTGTGTGTGTGTGTGTATATATATATATACACACATGTATATATACATTACATGTATACATATACATATACATGTATATGTATACATATATATGTATATATACACACATATATACATATATGTGTATTATATATACATATACGTGTGTATAATATACATACACACATGTATATACATATACATGTATATATACACATACATGTGTATGTATATATACATGTATATGTATATACATGTATGTGTATATATACATGTGTGTGTGTGTGTGTGTGTGTGTATATATATATATATATACACATCAGGTGGGTTTTGAGCTCCCCGCAGCTCCCACGATGTAGGATTCTCAAGGGCAAGTCTCTGTCTTCCTGCAGGGCAGATTGCTGCCTGATGGGGGGGAGGGGGCTGCCTTCAGGCAGACTTTCCCTCCCACTTGTGTCACTAGGCACCCTTCCCTGACCCCAGTGGTCCTGAGGAGGGCCCTGGGAATGAAAGGCTCCGGCTAAATACCTGCTGCCTTCTCCCTGGGACTTTGGCAACAGGTCAGGGCCTGGGGCAGGGCAGGGGTGGGGTGGGGGAGCTAATGATGGCCTGCTGGGGGCTTGGTTGTCCAGATGAAACGGACCCTGCTCCAACGCCTGGGCTGATTACAGGGAGCCCTGTGCTTCCCCTCCCCAGGGCCTTGGCCCGGGCCTGGCCCCGAAGTAACCTCTGCTTGCCCAGCTGTTCTGGAACAGCTGCAGAGACAGATGGGCTGAGGAATTTGGGGGTAACAGCTGCCACATGCATCGTTTTTGGGGTCCGAAACAACACATGCAGCTCATGGTGAGGACAGTGAACTCGTGCGTGTTCTCCGTTGCAGTCACTAGTGGTTACAGCCACTGTCGCTCGAATTTTAATGTGTTCATCGTGTACAAGCACTGGAAATGAATCCTTAATCTTACATAGCCCTAGGAGGGTGGTATCGTTATCCCCATTTTACAGAGGAGCAAACTGAGGCCAGGAGGGCCTTGCCCTCGGTGCTGAGGGACCACGCAGTGAGTTAAGTGGCCCAGCCGGATTTGGCCCCTGCTTCTGTGCTGAAGCCTCATCTTTTATCCACTGGTTCTGCGATTGGGTGGGACTTTCTCTGGCAAGCTTCTTGGGGGAGAGCAGGTGAGGGGCCCCGGGGGCAGGGGGTGGAGACCCACTTCTTCCCTCCTTGACCAGGGCAGCGACTCCTGTAGGGGGCTGGGGGTTCTGCCAGTGCTGTAGTTCACATCTTATGGATGGAGAAACTGAGGCCCTGAGAAGGGCAGGGAGCTGTCCAGGGTCACTCTGACAGGGTCCATAGGAAATCATCAGGTCCTGCCTCCCAGCCGCACACGTTTCTAGTGCCCACATGGCCTCCTGGATCCCGTGTGTGACCTGCACAGGCAGGAGGGCACTCTGGGGCCTCACCTGCCGTGTCTGCTGGGCCTGGAGGCTTCTCCTGCAGTGACTGAAGAAGGGAGACACAGAGATGGCAGGCAGTGGATACAGAGAATAGAGCCCACGGTGGATCTCCATTCTGACTCTGCTGCTGATTTGCTGGGTAGCCTCGGTGGCTCTATTCTCTCCAGGCCTCAGTTTCTCCATCTGTACAATGGGGGAGTGTGCTGACAGTTGGGCTTACAGGCCCTGGGCTGGGGAAGAAGAATGGCTAGACAGGACAGAACGCATGGGGGGGGGGAAGGGAGGGGAGGAGCCACAAAGCCCCAGGACACCTCCCTACCTGTGCCCCATCTCTTCCGGGGGACACCCCGCCCCACTCCTGCTGCTGGCCCGAGGACGCTGCTTGGCCTGAGCGTGTCCAAGCCTCAAATGACAGTGTTCTTGGTGCCCAAGGCTGCCCTGGGGCTAGTGGCCGCCCTTCCTCAGCCCCAAGACGTCCCCTCACCCCAGGTGTGGTGCTGACCTCATGGGGCTTAGAGGAGGCTGAGCTCCCGGGCGGGTTCTCACATGGGCATCAGCCTCAGCCACCCCGTTGTGCTCACATCCCTTCTCGTGCACATGGGCACAAACCCACACACCCTCATGCAGCAGGGACTCTCACAGGCCGAGAGAGGCCCAGCAGTTCTGTTTTCTTGCAAATTCCCATAAGTTTAAAAATGAAGAAACGGGGGCACTTGGGTGGCTCTGTCAGTTAAGCGTCCGACTTTGGCTCAGCTCGTGATCTGAGGGTTGGTGGGTTCGAGCCCCACATCGGGCTCTGTGCTGACCGCTCAGAGCCTGGAGCCTGCTTGGGATTCTGTGTCTCCCTCTCTCCTCTGCCCTTCCCCTGCTTGCGCTCTGTCTCTGTCTCTCTTAAAAATGAATAAACAAGTAAATAAATAAACATTAAAAAAAATTTTTGAGTGAAGAAATGCCTCAGCAGGCTGCTCACAATTGTGGTGTTTTACATGTTTTTATTTAACACATTAACCTTTTTAACACACACACACACACACACACACTCACCAATGCCGTGCAATTGAGAGATTCGTAAGATAATCGCAGGAATTATGAAAGATATGAGCTCACAGTGTTGCGCATAGTCTAGCGGCGGGCCAGAGTTACAACTGCGTGAGGGGCATCCGAATCTTGCGATCTTGTGCATGGTTCTCTGGGACTAGACATCCAGCCCCTTTTGCACGTGCATTGTTTTCTAACATTTATTATGTTAAAACGTGGAGCGTCCAGAAGCTTGAAAGAGTTGTACAGTGAATACCCATACCCTCCCCACCTGGAAGCTACAATAAACATTTTGCAATATTTGCATCATCACATATCCATCCCTCTATCCATCCTGCATCTACTCATCTCTCTATCCCTCCATCCATCCTTTTTTTAAAAAAAAAAATTATTTATATGTATTTTGAGAAAGAGAGAGAGAGCACGTGTGCACACAGGGCATAGGGAGAGAGAAGAGAGAGGAGACAGAGAGAGAGAGAGAGAGAGATTGAGAGAATCCCAAGCAAGCTCGATGCTCAGTGTGGAGCCCGACGCAGGGCTTGATCCCACGGCCCCGGGATCATGACCCGAGCCAAAATCGAGTCGGATGCCCAACCAACTGAGTCAGCCAGGCGCCCCATATTTTTTGGTGAATTTTTGAGGCTCATGAATGAGAGGCCTGGGCCAAATGACGTTCTTCTCTCCTCCTCCTCCCTGATAGTCACAGGTCCTGCTGCACCACATCACGTATCACACACACTGACATGTAAAGCCCCCATGTGCACACACACACCTTGTATGATTCACCCGTGTCCCCTATTCACACTTGTGTACTCCCATGTATGCGTTTCCACAAGCAACACCGCACATAAACACCCGGGCACACACGTGTAAACTCACACACACAGACACACACACGGTGCCCGCATGTGCATTCACGGCACCCCCCTGATGTCTGTGAGGGAAGGTATCCAGAGACCTTTATGACTCCTCAGACCTGTGACCCTCATGGAGCTCATGCCAGGTCCTGGCTGGCTCCTCACTCCTCATTTGTGGCAAGTGTCAGGGGCTCCCCGGCAGCTCCTACCCTGCCGTGTCCCATCTTTCCTGCTTTCACCCGCCTTCTCTTTCACCTCCCAGCCCCGTCCCCACAAAGAACACCTCCCGCAAAGATCCTTTCCGAGGGTTACCGCGTATGGGTGCAAAGTTCGTATGGTCCCTCCATATGGGTATGGGTGCAAAGCCCACCAGACTGTCCCTCCAGGAGTCCCCAGCACGTGGCACGTGGCAGGCCCCCTCTGAGTGTTGGTTGAAAACGGGACAAATGTGGCAGAGCAGTGCATACACCGAGCAGCCTCGGGGGCACCCCGTCCCACGCACGTCCAGGCACGCACGACATTCTGTGCGTTCATCGATGCTCGCACATGCATCGTGCACACATCTGCACACGTGGGACCATGCACTGCGTGCACACACCTGTCTGCCTGTTTCCCTGTTTCCACACAGAGGGAGTCGATTCCAGTACCTGGATCCTTTCCCAAAGCCTTGGCCACCGAAGACCACTATGAGCTCATTTGCTGGGGTGTGAGGTCCAAATGTGACCCCACGACCAGGGAGGGCTCTCTGGGCTTGGTCCTGCGCATCTGTGTGTGGGGGGGTTAGGAGTACCCGACAAAACCAGGGTTCCGTCCTTGCCCTGCATGTAATCACCGTGTACCTTCTACATGTGGCTCACGTGTGCCGTACTTAACTTCTGGAGCATCAATGTCCTTATCTGTTAAAGGGGGAGATGGTTTCCACCTTAAAAGCATCTTACAGGAGAGGCTCTTAGCAGGGTGCTGGCGTGTTGTAGGCACTTTAAAATGGTCGCTGTGGGGCGCCTGGGTGGGTGCAGTCGGTTAAGCGTCCGACTTCAGCCAGGTCACGATATCGCGGTCCCGTGAGTTCGAGCCCCGCGTCGGGCTCTGTGCTGACAGCTCAGAGCCTAGAGCCTGCTTCGGATTCTGTGTCTCCCTCTCTCTCTGCCCTCCCCCGTTCATGCTCTGTCTCTCTCTGTCCCAAAAATAAATAAATGTTGAAAAAAAAATTTAAAATGTCGCTGTGGATTATGATTATGATTATGACTATGATTTCAACCTTTGCCCCAAACTCCCATGCACCTTGAGGGGGGAGGACAGCCTTGGTAGGGGGCTGGGTAGGGGAGAGCGGGTGGAGGGTTCTTAGTGAACACCACTTCCCACATCCTCCTCCAGTCCCAAGCCCTCATTATCCCACATGCATATTCATGAGAGATAGCCTCAGCCCCACTCTGTTTAAATGGGTCAGAAGCAGGAAGTGGAGGCCAGTGGGGAGAGGCGAGGCCCAGCAGATAGGAGGATCAAAGGGAGTGCATCTGAGTCCTTATGGACGGGAGAATGGTAAGAAAGGATGGGACAAGAATGGACCGGGGAATGCTGGGGGTCACTGGGAGCTTGATCAGGGGATTATTCTATATTGAGATTTGAAAACTGAGGCCCGGTGAGATCAGATTGGAGAAGCCTTGGGGTGAGTGGCAAAGAAGGTAGAGATTGTTTCCTTTGGCATCTGGAGAGCTGAGCACCTGCCTGGGTTGGGTGAGAGGCACAGAGGGATGGACCAAAGAACTCTTGCATATTCTCTCAATGGGCACAGTTGACATAGTTTGATGTGGTTGGAAAAGCTGTGATGATCTTGAGTCCCCCACCTCCAGTGAGGCTCAGAGAAGCTGCTGACCGTGATCTTGCCTCCGGAGACGTGAGAGACAGAGTGACTCTGGTCCACGCAGGAGGTTCAAGACGGGGAGAGGGCTGGGCGGGCTGCGCAAGATGCAAGAAACGAAGCCTCTTTACCTCCTCATTTCACCTCTCAATAACCCCCTGAGATAGCTCAAGCAAAAATCATGGTCTCCATTTTACAGATGAGAAGCATGAGGCTGAAGGAGGAGGGGTCGCCGGGAGAAAGCAGCCCAGTGAGTTATCCACAGCGCGGGCGGCCCCTCCATGCAGGGTGCCGTGGGGGCCGGGGGGGGGGGCCGCACGCCTCGGTCTTGGGGATCTCGGGGAGGGGGGCACCAGGACAATGGCCGTGCATCACTCTGCTCTGGAAAATGGCGACCTAAAACCAGACGCGGCTGGGTCTTTGTATTTGGGGTCCTGTTAATCCCTCCCTCCTTTCAGACGACTGCTTCTTGCTTCGAGTGCTTTCTCCATGTCCACAACTGCTCAGTGAAGTTAAGCAGCATGAGCACCCCCATTTCAGGGGAGGTGATGGAGGTGCAGTGACACCCCCCGCCCCCCCCCCCGAGCTATTGCTTATCTTGGTTTTGGACGCCTCCTCCTGGATCAAGGCTGTGGGAGACAGGGAGAGGCTCAGGAAGGAAGCCTTAGGCCCTTGGGGCACACGTGTCAGAAGAAGCTGACCCAGGGTGGACAACTGTGAGAAGGGCTCACTTCAGACTGCTTGGTAGCATTCTAGACACAGAGGATGGCTGGAGAGAAGAGGGCTGGGAATGGGCTCTTTGGGAATCAGACCAGTCACAACCAAGCTGAGGAAACTAGGCTTACAGTAGAATTCAGACATGCATTCATTTAGCAAGCACCAACCACTTGCTGCGTGCCAGGCCTGGTGCTGGCATAGATGCGACTTGGACAAAGTCTCTTGAGGGTCTCAGACTAGGCCAGCATGCGCCTATTACTGCAGAGAAAGAGGGGGTATCGTCACCTCTGCTTTCCAAGAGAGGCAGTGAGATGTCAGGGGCAGACCTTGGGTTCTGAGGTCAAGGCCAGGCCTGGTGGTCTTCCGGCCCCGCCCTTCTGACCTGTGTGGCCTTGAGTAATGATAACGAGAACATGCCATAGTCACGGCCACTGTTCGTTCCATGCTCAGCTGCCATATAGCACATCATTTTACCTCCCTGAGCCTCAGTTTCCTCATCCGCAAATTGGTTGGGGTGGGCAATTAGTCTACTTCTCAGCGTTATTGTGGGGCTTGAATGGGACCGTGTGGGTGACAGAATTTGGTACATGCTCGAGCTTTGTGGTAACTTTAGTTATTTGTGAGGCCATAACAGGGGCCTGCTTGGTAGAAAACATAGAAGCTGGCGGATATTCGTTCCTAATTGGGCCGGGTAGTGGTTTGGAGGTGTTGGTCGTTCTCTTTACTGAGAAGGTAGGTATGGGACGCGAGCAAGGCTTCCAAGGGGGTGGGGGGCAAGGAGAAAAAGTCTCCCAAGAAAGGGGGGCAAGGAGAAAAAAAGACTTTCTGGGAGTGGGGAAGACTTTCCGGTGGCGGCAGGGGAGGCAGTCATGTGGACAAAAGTGTGGAGGAGGGAAACTGTTGGGTGTGATTGTGGAACAGTCCTGGTCACAATTAATAGCCTGACACCCTATGAATCACCCAAGGAGGCAGTCAGGCCGGATCTTTGGCCCCAGGGCCAGCTGTGAGGCACCTAGACCTCCTGCCCTAACATTATCTGTATAGGGTTGGGTGAGGAGAGGGCTGGAGGGTAAACTGAGAGTAATTACAGAGCTCCCCTTCTGGGTCTCTCCCACCTACCCTGCAGTGTGGTCGGCTGGAAATGTGATCCACCCACCCCTTCTGACCTCCTTAGCTGGGGGCCAGAGTTTGGGCATCTCTAGGCGGCAATAAGCCGGCCAGCAGGAATGGCTCAGGGGAGCGGGTGGCCCAAGACAGGAGTCAACAGGTGGATGGAGGGAAGGATGGCTGAAAGAGTGTGAGGCCGGGGTCTTAGGAGCAACAGGGAAGATGAAGAGCTCACATTTGTCAGGCATCTATTATGTGTCGTAACAGCCCCATGAGGTGGGCGTCCTCACTTTACAGATGGGGAAACTGAGGCTCAGAGAGGTGAAGCGACTTGCCCAACTTTCTTTATCCAATCATGCGCCATTCAACACCTATGTTTTGGGTAGAGGCTCTACACCGAGGGGTTTGGGGTGACCACAACTTGGCCTCAGCGCCTTGGGAGGGGGGCAGTGTTGTAAGGTCGCACCGTGGCCTCGTTCGGACTCGAACCCGGGTCTCGGTATTTCCAAACCCTCGCTTTGGACCAGGACTTGCACCCGGGGCAGAGTCGGGTCGGCGGCACGGCTCGCACGGCCGCGGGGAATCCTGGCCCCCCCCCCCCCCCCCCCCCCGCTCACTTTCCCTACCGGTCTCGCCCGGGCACACCTGCCCCAGGTGAGTTTCGGGAGGCTCCGAGCGCCGCCGGAAAGCGACGAGCGGCTTCGGCAGGTGGGGCTGGGCGGGGCGGGGGCGGGGCCCGGCCGGGGCGGGGCGGGGGCGGGGCCAGGACCGGGCGTCCGGAGCCCCAGCGAACCCGCCGCCGGCGCCCCGCGCCCCGCGCCCCGCGCCGCCGCCATGGGGGCCTGCCTGGGCGCCTGCTCCCTGCTCAGCTGCGTGAGTCCCGAGCCCCGAGCCCGCCCGCGCGCCGCCGGCTCCTTCTTTGGCCCCGCACTTTTGTCCCGTCGTCTTCCTCCAAATAGTTTCTTCTTTTTCCTTCCTCCAAACTTGTCTTTCGGGGCCCGCACCCCGCCACCTCGCCCCTCGGGTCCCCGTGTCCCTCGGCCCCCCCCACCCCCATCCCGGACCCGCGGGCGCCGGGGACAGCTGGTGTCCGGGGCTCGGGTTACCGCCGGGGGGAGGGGTCGGGCGCGCCGGGGTTGCGGGGGGAGGGGAGGGCCTTGGGCGGGCGCCCCTCCCGGGGACTGGGGACACTGAGGCCCAGAGCCCGGGTGGGGGCGCGCCGCGGCCCCCGCTGGCCCAACTTCCTCGCGGGGCGCCCCTCGTCTCCCTCTCGGACATTATGATTCTTTGTGTGGCCCGCCTGGTCCCTGCCCCTCTCTGCGGTGTGTCTTTCTCTGTCCCTCAGGCAGTCCGTCCGTCAGCCTGTCGCCCTGCCCGCCTGCCTCAGTTTGTCCATGTGTATTTGTCTGACATCTGTTCCTGTCCGTTCGTTTATCCGACTGTCTTTGTCCGCCCGTGGCTGCTCCATCGCTTATTGTCTCACGGGTGTCTGTCCGTCTGTCCTACCGTCCAGTTCTGTCTCTCTGTCTCCGCGTCCGTCCCTGCCTCATTCAGCCTGGTTCACGCTAAGTGCCGGGCAGTTCCCCAAGGAACCCCAGCCCCTTCCCACTCTGGGCCCCATAGCCTGAAATGCGGGTGGGGAGGAAGCCCCCATCCGCCTTTCTAAGCCACCCCTGAGTGAGGTCGTTTTGGTTTGTCACCGCCACCGGGCCCAACTCTGGGTTGGAAAACCCAGGAATTGAGAGACTGGGGGGAGTACCTGGGCGCCTGGGCCCAGGGACCTGGGGTGGGGGGCAGCCAGCCTCTGCTTTGGGGCCCGCAGCCAGCAAAGGGGAGGAGCTTCAGCCAGACCCCGGCTGGGAGGCCCCTTCTCCTTTCCCTCTTCCCAGCCCCCTCTCCTTTCCCTCTTCCCCTCATTAAACCCGAGGTTCATTCAGGCAGCTCCCTCCCCCTCTGCCCTACACAAAGAGGAACAGAGAGGAAGAGGGGGGTCTGGTGGCTGCTGAATCTCAGGACTTGCTTTCCTTTGTCCCTGATTTGTGTGTGCGTTAGGATGGGATGTAAGGGTGGCAACTTAGGGATCTAGCGATTTACTTCACAACCATTTTCTGAGAGTGATATCTGCACAGAAAAGCTGTCGAGTGGGTCTCTGGACAGTCCCTGTCCTCTCTGGGCCTCCATTTACCCACCTGTGAAGTCTGTGTGGGCGCACGTGTGCAGAATCAAGATCTGGTCCCCGAGATCCCTTTCTGCCCAGTGAATTCTAGGGTTGGGCTGGCTCTCGTGGCCAAGAGGGGTTTGCTTCCTGGTGGGGGAGGGAGAGCTTCCTCCAAGTTGACCAGATTTCCATTTGGCTGCGCTAGCTTGGGAGTGGCACCCGTTGAGGGGCGACCTGCCAATCCCCTATGCCTGGTCTCTCCGCCTCCTTCATAATGCCATTTGAGGAAGATTGAAAAGTGCCCCACCCAGTTCCTGGCCAATAGTGAGCTATTGTTATTATCATCTTGGAAAGGTGGGTGGAGAATTCCCTCTGGAGCCTAAGCTGGTCACTGAGTCACGGAATCCGAATCCGACAAGGCTGAGACCAGAAGCCACATGACAGGTTTGCTCGAACCCTCAACACGCAGATGAAGAGAACTGCGGCTCAGAGAGGTTAGCTGACTTTCCAAAGGTTGCACAGTGAACGGATAGGGAACCGCACAGTCAAGATTAAAATCTGATTTCCTGGTCCAGGCGCTGTCCAGTGGTGGCACAGGCCAGCACTGCAGTGAGCACTATATATGTATCCCGTCATTCAGCCCTCACAGTGACCCCAGTGAGGTAGTTAATCATTCTCACAAATGGGTCAGAGAGGGAAGGTTATTTCTCCACAGCCACACAGCATTAAGCGGTGCAGTTGGGTGTGACTGGACACTGATAACAACCTGTTTCAATGGAGATTTGCCCCATAGGAGCAAAGTTCTAATAGGGGGTTCCTGGGCATCTTTGGGGGAACATTCTGGAGTCTGAGGATCCTTGGAGAAGACTTCTAGCCTTGACATATTTGCATCCGCCCATCATGCCCTTGGGTCAGCATTTGTATTGGGCCGAGCATGAGTCCTGGCTCAGAGAAGATAAGATGGTCCCACAATGGGATTCTCTCTTTCTCCCTTTGCCCCCTCCCCTGCTCATCCTCTCTCACACTCTCTCTCTAAAATACATAAAATAAAATAAAGATGGGCGCACAACAGGATGGGAGTCACAGGGCAAGCCAGCACACGGCCGAATGTTTCGGGAGGGCCTCCTTGAATATCTGCCTGCCGTAGAATCTAATTCTCTGCCCTCTAGGTGTGAGGGAGCAGGAAAGGGTCAGACTATGGGACTCAGATCCTGGTGAGGGCAGTGACTTCGGCCCCTCCATCTCTGCTTGTGTGACCGTGGGCAGTCACTGGTCCCCTCTCCCTGGGGCTGAGAGATTAGGAAGTGGGGAGAACGGTGGGGCCTCTCTCAGTTGGGACGATTAAATGGAACTGAGATGAACACGCCAGTATATTTAGCAGGAAGCTCGCCTGCAGTGGCTACTCGAAGCACCCCACGGTGGTCAAATGCTCAAGACCACATTCGAGGAAGTGGTCAAGCCCGTGACATCCCGGCTGTCTGATTGTAGAGACTGGGCTCTGTCTGAGCCACTTCACTGTCCTGCCCACAGGAGCCCATTTTATGGCAGAGGAAACTGAGTTCCACGGTGGGGAAAAGGCTATTACTCTTAGTGCTGCAGGGGGAAGTGAGCGTGCACTGAGTGTTTTGGGGGCTGATCTCTTCTCTCTTGTATTTCGTCTAGTCCTAGGTTGGCTCAGCTGGTAATGGGGCTGTTCATGAAGTCTACAAGGTGCATCCCATCCTTGCTGGGACCAGTTTTTTGTATCATTGTGGCAAAATATCCATAACATAAAATTTACCATTTTAGGGGTGCCTGGCTGGCTCAGTCTGTAGACCATGCAAGTCTTTTTTTTTTTTAATTTATTTATTGTTTAATTTACATCCAAGTTAGTTAGCATATGGAGCAACAATGATCTCAGGAACAGATTCCTTAATGCCCCTTCCCCATTTAGTCCATCCCTCCTCCCACCACCCCTCTAGCCACCCTCTGTTTGTTCTCTATATTTAAGAGTCTTTTATGTTTTGTCCCCCTCCCTATTTTTATATTATTTTTGCTTCCCTTCCCTTATGTTCATCTGTTTTGTCTCTTAAAGTCCTCACATGAGTGAAGAACATGCAACTCTTGATCTCGGGGTTGTGAGTTTGAGCCCCAGGTTGGGTGTAGAGATTACTTAAGAATAAAATCTTGGGGCGCCTGGGTGGCTCGGTCGGTTAAGCGTCCGACTTCAGCCAAGTCACGATCTCGCGGTCCGTGAGTTCGAGCCCCGCGTCAGGCTCTGGGCTGATGGCTCAGAGCCTGGAGCCTGTTTCCGATTCTGTGTCTCCCTCTCTCTCTGCCCCTCCCCCGTTCATGCTCTGTCTCTCTCTGTCCCAAAAATAAATAAACGTTGAAAAAAAAAGAAAAAGAATAAAATCTTAACGGGGCGCCTGTGCGTGGCCCAGTTAAGCGTCTGACTCCAGCTCAGGTCATGATCGCACAGTCATGTGAGTTCGAGCCCCACGTCGGGCTCTGTGCTGACAGCTCAGAGCCTGGAGCCTGCTTGGGATTCTGTGTCTCCCTGTCTCTCTCTGCCCCTACCCCACTCGTGCTCTTTCGCTCTCAGAAATAAATAAACATTAAAAAAATTTTTTTTTCTTAAAAAGATTGCATTTTAACCTTTTATTTTTTGGTTTTCAAGGAGCTTGTAATTTATCTTAGGAAACATGGTATATATATTTAAAATGGAGGTCTGTTTTTATGATATCGAAATGATACCATCCCAGATGAACGAGAGGGGAAATATCGTGGGTTCAAGCACACAACAAAAACTCTGGGATCTGTCTTCCTTCCCTTTTGGAATCTGTTCCACCAGCGCTCTCGCCCTGTTCCCAGAGGTACCGCCCACCACCCCCTCTGTCTGTCTTCCGTCTGTGCCCAAAGTGACATTTCTGTAATGCAGATCTGATGCTCTGCTTCCTCTGCACCAGTCTTGCTCATGGCTTTCAGGATAAAGTGCAGACTCCCTGGCACTGCCCGCAGGGACCTTGGCCGTCACTTCCGTCACCCCTGTAGCCTTTCTTGCCAGCTGCCCCGAAGCAACAGTGTTTCTCACAGCTTAGCAGGTGCCAATCCCCTTGTAGGAACACCTTTCCCTTCCCCACCTAGCTAAGTGCTCACTCTTCTTTGAAAACTGCCCCCTCCTTTTTCCTTCTTGTGGTGAAATCCACATCACATGAAACTGACCAGTGTAGCCATTTTTAAGTGTGGGGGTTCAGTTCACATTGTTGTGCTGCCAGCCCTCCATCTCCAGAACTTTTTAATCTTCCCAAATTGAAAACTCCCTGCCCATTCAGTAATAATCCCCACCTCCCTCTCCCCAGCCTCTGGTAACCCCCCAGTCTGCTCTCTGTCTTTCTGCTTTGTGTCACTCACTGTAATGTCCTCAAAGTTCTTCTGTGTCGTAGCATGTG
This sequence comes from Lynx canadensis, assembly GCF_007474595.2. Lineage (NCBI taxonomy): Eukaryota > Metazoa > Chordata > Mammalia > Carnivora > Felidae > Lynx > Lynx canadensis. The sequence continues at coordinate 23,430,491 of NC_044310.1, forward strand.
TAGAGCTTCCTTCCCTTTAAGGCTCAGTAATATTCCACTGTATGGATAGACCGCGTTTCGTGGTCCACGGATACTTGGTTGACTTCCACCTTTCGACTGTTGTGAATAACGCTATTATAAACTTGAGTGTGCAGATACCTGTTTGAGTCCTTGCTTTTGACTAATACCCAGAAGTGGAGGGCCAGTTGGTTTTAAACAATACAGCTTTATTTTTTTTTAATGTTTGTTTTTGAGAGACAGAGCACAAAAGTAGGGGAGGGGCAGGGAGGGAGAGAGAGACACACACACACACACAGAATCCGAAGTAGACTCCAGGCTCCGAGCTGTCAGCACAGAGCCTGACGTGGGGCTCAAACACACAAACCATGAGACGATGACTTGAGCTCCTCAAGTAGTGAGGTGAGCTCCTCGTTGTTGGCAGTGTGTGAACGGCAGGGGCTACCTTCCGGGTGATTCTTCATTAGAAAGTCTGGACCAGTTGAATGCCAAGGAGCCCTGCAGCCTGAAAACACTGAGATGCGGGGCTACCTGATTCCCCTTCCCGAGGACCCTACCTGATTCCCCTTCCCGAGGACCCGGCTGCTGCTAGGACACAGCCAGTGTTCTGGTGCCTCTCTGTTGCTGCGGTTCCCCTGAGTGCATTTGGGGGAGGGGGTTTGTAATCGTAGCACAGGAGCAGCTCCGTGGCTGCCTTGGCTTCTCACATTGCATCATACGTGTTAGTCCGTGTTGCTCTGCAGCCCGGTGACTTTTTTCTTTCCTGCCCCTGTTACGGTCCTTGGAGTAAATGGACCACCCCTGGCCCCTGGTGCAGGACATTTAGGTTATTTGCAGTCTTTTGAGATTCTCATAGGCCCGTAAAACCTAAAGCTTCGTGTCCATTTTATTTTTGTCTTAATGTAAAACATTTTTTTAACGTTTGTTTACTTTTGAGAGCCGGGGAGGGGCAGAGAGAGAGGCAGACACAGAATCCCAAGCAGGCTCCTGGCTCTGAGCTGTCAGCACAGAGCCCAACTCCGGGCTTGAACTCACGGACCGCAAGATCATGACCTGAGCTGAAGTCGGACGCTTAACCAGGCGCCCCTTGTCTTCATTTAAAAGTTTTCTTCTTTAGTAATAAAATCAACTTTATTGAGGCATAATTTATATTGACTTCTGTTTAGCTACACGTACCCACTTAAGTATCATCTACGCATCTGCTGCATTCAGCAGAGAATCCCTCTTAGGTGAGGACCAAGATGTCTTGATGGGCATTTAGTTCTTTTCAGTTTTCCCCTAGTCCTTTCCTTGTGTGAACAGTGCCGCGATGATCTTGCATGTGCGCGTGTGTATGCGTGTATGCACATGTCTGCCCTCGCTCGCGTGAGCTGTTAGCTCTGTAGGAAGAGGTTCTTGTAGCAGCGATGCTGGAGGTGGAGTGACCCGGTCAGAATGTAGGAACGATTCCAAGGTGCCCAAGAACCCACCGGAAGCCGCTGGTGGTGGTGGCTGGTGTGTGTCTTTCTCTCCCCGGTCTGGTCTGTCTGGCTGCCGGCCCTGGGAAAATTCCGAGGTTTCGAGTGTCAGCAACACCTGGATTTTGATCTCCAAGAATTAGAGTGAATGGAAAGGCCAAGCCCCCTCCCCCTTCCCCGATTGCAGTGGGGAAGCTTTTCTTAGGTCTCAAACGGAGATGGTAACAAGCCAGAGCCAGGCTCTGACTCGGTCACCTCAACTTCTGGCTCCCGAGATCAGTGCTTGTGGGCCTCCGTTGGCTTTTTCTGGCATTGGAGGGACTGTTTTGACATTAAATGAGACTGCCATTGATGAGCTAGTGAGCCCTTGGTACAGACGGACATGAGCTCAAACCCCAGGTCCTCAGCTTACTTGCTATGTATGACCTTGGTCGTGTCGCCTGAGTCATTTTCCCCATTTGTACGTGGGAGGTTACGACACACTTACTCCATAGTGTCAGCGACACTTAATGTAGGTAAGGTGCTTGCTTACCAGGGTGCCTGGGACCGGATAACTCATAAAGGATAGCTGTCACTATCACTCCTTGGCTCTCAGCACCGCTGTCCACTTGCCGGGTGACTCTGGCACATTCTTAACCTCTCTGATCTCAGTTTCCTCATCTGTAAAATGGGACTAATAGCCAGTCTGTCTGATAGCCAGAATGTTCTTTATGTCTGTAAAACACTTTTCTGGCATTTGCTTGTCCCCTCACCCCCCAGAAGGTGGCCAGGGGTAGGAGGCAGGGCTTGCGGTGAGTGCCGCAACGTGTAACCGTGAGTTGCTGGACAAGTTATGATATGGGCCATGAAGAAGAAATTCATTCTGCAAGTATTTCATTTCATTGTACTTGGCTGTGCGGGTGAGAGAGGTGGGTAACGGGGCATTTCCAGGGGCGTTTCTATTCTTGGGAAGAAGGGAAGGGGAGACGGGAGGGCAGCTACATTTCAAGCAGACTGTGCTGCGTGTCTGGTGACCAGTCCAGAAAGTAGGGTGCTGGGTCCCTCTCAGCCTGCTCTCCGTAGAGCCAGTCTCGCAGTGTAAGGCTTTTCCTGTCCCCAGCTTTAACCCCTTGATGGGTGCCCTCTGCTCTTAGGCTGCACATGGCTGCCGGGCCCCGCCAGCCTGGCCAACCTCGCCACTCCCTGCTCGCCAAAGCTTCCGTCACAACGGCCTCTTTCTCTTCCTCCATCGTCCGGCTCCTGCCTGCCCCAGAGCAGCCTCCGCCTCTGTTCCCTCTGTCTGGAACACTCTTTCTTCCCCTTGGTCGGGAGGGCCTCCTCATTCTCCAGCTCAGCTTAAATGTCACTTGTTCAGGGAGGGGACCCGCTACCCCCAGTCTAAAGTGGGCCCCCCTCAGTGACTCTCAGGGCAGCACCTACCAGGACAGGCGTAATGATGGTTGAGTGTGTTCCTGTAGGAGGGCAGAGCCGGTGTCTTTCTTGCTGTTGACTCTTAAATGCCTGGGTGAGGAGCTGGGGCTGTTTGGGGGAAGATAGACGGGTGACCAGGTATATCTGGTGGCGGGCCCGGTTCCCAGGAGGGTCAGCCTTCTTTTGGGGCGCCAGCTGTGAATACTGTGACATCAGCAGCCCCCAGAGTGATTTCAGCCAGTCCCAGGGAGGCCAGGGGCTGACTGGCGCCAGCTTGGGCAGAGGAGCCGGGAGAGGGAAAGGGTTAGACCGCCCCGGAGCAGGAAATCACAGCCACTCACAATTCTACATTCCATTCATTCAGCAGGCGTTTCTCTGAATGTTTCTTGAGGTCTTAACATATGTCGGGGGCTATGCCAGACACTTTGCCTTTGTTCACTAGGTAGTCACTGAGCTCCTGCTGTGAGCCAGGCGCTATCCCCCGCTTTCTGGGATGACCACAACCCCTGCCCTGGTGGAGCTGACGTGCTAGAAACATTGGGGGGGGGGACACACATGAATAAAATAGAAGGCTAGTCAGATGATAGTAAGTCCTATGGAGAGAAGCTAAGCAGGGAGCGGAGAAAGGAAGCCTGAGCGGGTTACAATTTAAAATTCCTGGGGCATGTGGTGACTCAGTTAGTTGAGTGTCCGGACTTCAGCTCAGGTCATGATCTCACAGTTCGTGAGTTCAAGCCCCGCATCGGATTTACTGCTGTCAGCTCAGAGCCCACTTCAGATCCTCTGTCTCCCCCACCCCTTCCCCTCCCTGCTCACTCCCTCTCAAAATGAATAAACATTAATAAATGAAATAAAATTCCTGTGACAAGTAGGTACCGTTATGATTCCCACCTTATAGAAGGGGAAACTGAGGTTCAGAGAGGTTGAGTGAGTTAAATACGGTCACACAGCTTATCAGGGCTAGAGCTGGTCTTCTAGATGGATCTATCTATCTATCTATCTATCTATCTATCTATCTATCTATCTTTTACCACTCTGCTTCCCCCTGCATCAGAAACAGTGTGACCCAACCTTTTCGAGGCTTGCTTTCTTCTGGGGCTTGTAAGTTAAATGGGATAATATCTGGGGAGGAGGTGCGCCCCTGTCTGGCAAGAGGAGGGCAGGCTCCGCCAGGATTCGGGGACAGGGAAGGGGGGGTGGTCATGGGTGCTCCTGCTCGGATGGGGAAGGGGAGAGGAGGGGGGGAGTAAGGGTGCCGTCCTGCCCTCCCCTGCAGGCATCCTGCCTCTGCGGCTCTGCCCCCTGCATCCTGTGCAGCTGCTGTCCCTCCAGTCCTAACTCCACCGTGACCCGCCTCATCTTCACGGCCTTCCTCTTCCTGGGGGTGCTGGTGTCCATCATCATGCTGAGCCCTGGTGTGGAGAGTCAGCTCTACAAGGTGAGCGGCCCTGAGGGCAGGCAGGGGAGCGAGGTGGCCTGGAGGACTGGCCCGCAGCGAAGGCCCCGCTGCTGCAGGCTGGGGGTGCCCAGCCCTCTGAGGACGCTGGGCAGGAGTGACCCGGGTTGGTGACAGGGGCGTTTCTTCACGTGGGGAGGAGAGTTTGAACCTCACGTGGGAGTTCTGGTTTCTCCTAAGTCTCCCTTGGAGAATCTTACTAATCATCGTTGTCCCCTGGACACTGGCCCCGGGGCATGCTGTCCCCTCCTTAGTGCTCAAGCCCCGTTTGGGGGTCCTCTCTTCCCGTCCTCCTCCGCGTTTCATAGCCTGGCACAGATCCAGGGCGACATTTAGGCCAGTGGCTCTGACACGTGTGCGCGTGTGTGAAGGTACGAATGCCCTGGGGAGTGTGCTAGAAATGCAGACTCTCAGCCCCCGCCTCAGAGACTCCGAGAGGGGCCCTGGAATCTCACTTTCCCCCAGAATCTCCGGGGGTTCTGATGTGGGTGATGGAGGAGAGCACTAGGGGGAACCCTGCTTTCGACAGAGCCATGAGGTCCTGAGGCTGCAGGTGCGACAGCAGGGAGACCCGCAGAGAGTAACGACCCGTGACTGGACCCTGTGTCCCCATCTGTCCCGGGTTGGGTGGGGGGGGGGATGCTCACTCTCAGGAGTTCAGCCCCAGCGGGGGGCAGGGGTGCAGATGGAGGGGAAGGAGGGGGCTTCCCTCCTGGCAGGCCTTGGCAGAGTCGGCCCGGGGTTCCGGGGGCAGGGCCTTCACGCTGCTCTCTCTCCCCTCAGCTGCCGTGGGTGTGTTGAGGAGGGGGCCGGGACCCCCGTCGTCCTGCAGGGCCACATCGACTGTGGCTCCCTGCTCGGCCACCGCGCCGTCTACCGCATGTGCTTGCGACGGCAGCCTTTTTCTTCCTCTTCACCCTGCTCATGCTCTGCGTGCGCAGCAGCCGGGACCCCAGGGCTGCCATCCAGAACGGGTGAGGGCGCCCCTGCCCGCAGCTAGGACCCCCTGCCCGACTCCAGCTCCAGGCCCTGCCCCCACTCAGGAGCCACCAAAGCACAGAGATCAGCTCAGTTAGTTGCTCCCACTTCTCAGATGAGTAAGTCAGAGAGGGCAAGAACATGCTAAGGCCGCACAGCACTGTAGTGACACGGTTGGGGCAGGAACCTGGGTGATCACTGTCACTCCAGCTTGGTCCTTCCCTCTGCCCCTCAGGGTTTTTCAAGGGCCAGGACAGACTTTCTGTGCCCATCAGACCAGTAGAAAGTCCCTCTTCACCTGTCCCAGTACCTGCTCTTTGGGGGTGGGAGTTCTGGGGCCCACCCCCCACTTAGACCCCCTGGCGCTCCTCGCCACCCCCAATAGATTTTGGTTCTTTAAGTTCCTGGTCCTCGTGGGCATCACCGTGGGCGCATTCTACATCCCTGACGGCTCCTTCTCCAACGGTAGGCGGCCTTGGTGGGAGGGATGGGGGCTCCCAGGGGGGAGGTGGGGTCTCCAGAGGGAGGAGCACTGGTGGGGATTGCTCTTTGCCTCGGCACACGGACCCCAGACTGCTGGCCGGGTCACTGCCCCCCCCCCCCAGGGAGACAGCACCCTGGTGCTTGGCCACATGGCCTTTAGACAACGTGGGGGGACCTGCGGAACGTGCCTCAGCCTGACCCTGCCACCTGCCACGCAGCATCTCTGTGCATGGCTAAGGACATCCCTGAGGGCAGGGACTCTGCTGTTTTCTCAGTGTCGCATCGCAGGGGCGTGGCATGAACGGTTGTCAACTGGATACATGTGTGTGAGAGGGAGACAATGGGAGCGTGCCTGCTGCGTAAATCCCAGGAAGCCCGGCGCTCAGGCTGCTCCCCTACAGCCTCGCCTCCTCTCCCCTCCCCTCTCCCTCCCCTCTCCCCACCCAGTCTGGTTCTACTGTGGTGTCGTGGGCTCCTTCCTCTTCATCCTCATCCAGCTGGTGCTGTTCATCGACTTCGCGCACTCCTGGAACCAGCGGTGGCTGGGCAAGGCCGAGGAACGTGACTCCCGGGCCTGGTATGCAGGTGAGCACCGCCACTCAGCCTCCAGACCCCAGGGACTGGGACTTCCTGAGCGTCAGGGCGTCCCCGCAGCTACAGGAAAGCTGAGGGCTCACACAGGGGACTGCCCAACAAGCCCCCGGAGGGCTCGGGGGTCCCTGTGCCTCCTGACTCTGCTGCTTGCCACCCTTCCTGCCCAGGCCTCTTCTTCTTCACCCTCCTCTTCTACACGCTGTCCATTGCGGCCGTGACGCTATTGTTCATCTACTATACCCACCCCGGCCCCTGCTACGAGGGCAAGGTCTTCATCGGCCTCAACCTCACTCTCTGTGTCTGCGTCTCCATTGTCGCCGTCCTGCCCAAGGTCCAGGTGAGCCCGCCTGTCTTTGCCCATCCTGATGCCAGGCCCCTTGGTGTGTGGGACTTCTGGTGGGAACCTTGGGGTCCTGGGACGGGGCTGTTAGTCACAGAGGCTTGGGCTAAGAGTGTGGACTCCCAAGTCAGCCTCCCTGGGTTGGAGTCCCAGTTTGCACATCTACATGCCGGGTGTCTTTAGGAAAGTGCCTTAACCTCTCTGTGCTTTTCTCTTCTCAAATGTAAAAATGAGGATAATACCTAGTCTTTGGAGTTATTTGCAGGATGGAGATAGAGTTTGTGAACACACAGAACAGGGTCGGGAGTATAAGTATCCATCAGACATTAACTGTTGTTATCATTGTTGTCTTTATGGAAATCGGGAGACCGTCAGGGAGGACCACCGAGCAACGATTCCTAGACCTCTCAACAGGGGTGCTGGGAGCTCCACAGTTTCTAGTCCCAGAACATCTAGGGTAATGGGTGGGGCCTCCCCAGGTTCATCGTGTGCTTTTCAGAAAGCCTCTGAGCCCAGGGATGCTTCATGGTTGGGGATCTCGCCCCACCAGGGACTTCACAGCTAGCTTGGGTAGCCTTTGAGAGTCTTTAGCAGAAAGGTGGGGAACCTCCCTTCTGGTCAGAGCCTCTATTTCCAGGTGAGAAAAACTGAAGCCCACAGAGGGTGATCCCTCTGTCCCAGCTCACACAGCAATCAGTATTCATTCAACAAAATACTTCCAGAACACTTACTGTGTACCAGGCCCTCTTGTAGGTGGAGAAGAGGGGGAAGAATAACAATAGCTTCCAGTCGATGGCATCTGTCCTGTCATTTAGTCGTGCACCGTCACCGTCCCCACTTTCCACTTTCATACTTTCTTGGAGGAGGAAAGACACTCGCCTGAGGTCACCCAGCTGGTAGGGGGCAGAGCTAGGGGTGGAACAGGCAGACTGTCTCCAGACCCTGTGCTTTTTTTTTAAGTTAGTTTCTTTCTTTCTTTCTTTCTGAGATGGAGAGAACAAGCGGGGGCAGGGGCAGAGAGAGAGGGGGGAGAGAGAATCCCAAGCAGGCTCTGCACTCCCAGCGCGTAGCCTGATGTGGGGCTTGAACCCATGAACAGTGAGATCGTGACCTGAGCCAAAATCTAGAGTCGGATGCAGGCATAGCGAGTGCAAAGGCCCTGAGTGGGGGAGAGGGTTTGGTGGGTTCTGTGGACAGAGAGGAGGCCACTGTGGCTGCCCTGCGGTGGGAGGTGGGCGGGGAGGAGCTTGAGGGGGCGTGGTCAGGTGGAGAAAAAAGCAGGGGTGAACACGGAGGGCTTTAATTCAGAGTGAAGCGTTCTCAGCAGGGGAGGGACTGAGATGACTTGTTAAGAGAAAGAATGGAGACTCCATGTTTGGGCAGCCGGGGTGGGTGGTGGGTGGCCTGGGTACTGTGTTCTCCCGAAGGTGTGGGGGGGATGGCCCTAGGGTGCTGGGGCTTTCTGAGGTCCCTGGTTGGGAGGGAGTGGGCTAGGTGTGGGTGGGGTGGCCCCCACGTCTGACGGGGTCTTCCTGATGGATTGCCTCTGCCAGGACGCCCAGCCCAACTCGGGTCTGCTGCAGGCCTCCGTCATCACGCTCTACACCACATTTGTCACCTGGTTGGCCCTGTCCAGTGTCCCTGGTGAGTACAGGCCTGGATTGGAGGAAGCCTGGGCTCATTCCTGGGTCAGTAGCGACCTTCTGGGGGGGCTGGAGACCCTCACAGGTGTCAGGGACACCTCAGCCCAGCCTGTTCCTCATGCTAGTCCTTCAGGGAGTAGGAGGACCCTCTCTGTTCCAGGATCTATTTCCCTGTCATCTGTCTGCTAAGTTCTGTCTGTCGCTGGGATTTGGATGATCAGGTTGTATGTCTTGTCTGTCCATTTGGGTTGGCTGTCTGCCCTACCTCAGACCTGGCCTGCATGGCTGAGGGTGACCGGTCTCCCATCCCTAGACAGAAATGCAACCCTCACCTGCTGACCCCACTTGAGCAACGGGACGATCCTGGCAGGCCCCGAGGGCTACGAGACTCACTGGTGGGATGCACCGAGCATCGTGGGGCTCATCATCTTTATCCTGTGCACCGTCTTCATCAGGTAGAGTGGGGGGTCTGGCTTCTGGGGAGGTGTCCACGTTGGCGGGGCCTGATTTTCCGCGAGCAAGGGGGAAGATGTGGGAGCCAAGACACCAGGCCGGGAGGCGCGCTCGACACGTGCAGGTCCAGCATTGTGCTAGTGGAGAAACCGAGTCCCTCGGGGGGGCACAGCATGACTGGGCTGCGGAGGCAGGGTTGGACGCTGCCTCCTGGGCCAGGGACGCTTCTTACACATCTGGGCCAGGGACTTGCCCAGCTCGGTAGGGGCAGGCGCCTGTGGGGGCAGGGGAGAAGCCTGGACTGGGGTCAGCAGGTACAGGCTCTGTCACTCATCTGCTGTGTGGTCTTTCTGAGCTTCAGTTTCCTCTTCATAAAGGAAGAGGGTAACCTCCGATGCCCAGGGTGGTCGTGACCCCTACAGTGTCACCTGAGAGGGGGCAGCTCATACTTAAGATCACACAACTTAAAAAATTTTTTTAATGTCTGTTTTATTTTGAGAGAGAGAGAGAGAGAGAGAGAGAGAGAGAGAATAGAGGGGGAGGGGCAGAGAGAGAGGGAGACACAGAGTCCAAAGCAGGCTCCAGGCTCCAAGCACAGACAGGGCTCAAACCCACGAAGCGTGAGATCATGACCTGAGCCGAACTAGATGCCCAATCGGCTGAGCCACCCAGGCACCCACATAACAACTTTTTTTTTAATTTATTTTTTAAATTTTATTTTTTACATTTACATCCAAATTAGTTACCATATAGTGCAACAATGATTTCAGGAGTAGATTCCTTAATGCCCCTTACCCATTTAGCCCATTCCCCCTCGCACAACCTCTCCAGTAACCCTCTGTTTGTTCTCCATATTTAAGAGTTTCTTATGTTTTGTCCCCCTCCTTGTTTTTATATTATTTTTGCTTCCCTTCCCGTATGTTCATCTGTTCTGTGTCTTAAAGTCCTCATACGAGTGAAGTCATATGATGTTCGTCTTTCTCTGACTAATTTCACTTAGCATAATACCCTCCAGTTCCATCCATGTAGTTGCAAATGGCAAGATTTCGTTCTCTTTGATTGCCAAGTAATACTCCATTGTATATACATGTGTATATATATATATATATATATATATATATGTGTGTGTGTGTGTGTGTGTATACATATATATATGTATATATACACACGTATATATATACACACATATATATATATACCACATTTTCTTTATCCATTCATCCATTGATGGACATTTGGGCTCTTTCCATACTTTGGCTATTGTCGATAGTACGGCTATAAACATGGGGGTGCATGTGTCCCTTCGAAACAGCACACCTGTATCCCTTGGATAAATACTTAGTAGTGCATTTGCTGGGTCCTAGGGCAGTTCTATTTTTTATTTTTTGAGGAATTTCCATCCTGTTTTCCAGAGTGGCTGCACCAGCTTGCATTTCCACCAACAATGCAAAAGAGATCCTCTTTCCCCGCATCCTCGCCAACATCTGTTGTTGCCTGAGTTGTTCATGTTAGCCATTCTGACAGGTGTGAGATGGTATCTCATTGTGGTTTTGATTTGTATTTCCCTGATGATGAGTGATGTTGAGCAGTTTTTGATGTGTCGGTTGGCCATCTGGATGTCCTCTCTGGAGAAGTGTCTATTCATGTCTTTTGCCCATTTCTTCACTGGATTATTTTTTTCTTTGAGTGCTGAGTTTGATAAGTTCTTTATAGATTTTGGATACTAACCCTTTATATCCGATATGTCGTTTACAAATATCTTCTGCCATTCCGTTGGTTGCCTTTTAGTTTTGCTGATTGTTTCCTTCGCTGTGCAGAAGCTTTTTATTTTGATGAGGTCCCAGTAGTTCATTTTTGCTTTTGTTTCCCTTGCCTCTGGAGACATGTTGAGTAAGAAGTTGCTGTGGGCAAGATCAAAGAGGTTTTTGCCTGCTTTCTCCTCGGGCATTTTGATGGCTTCCCGTCTTACATTTAGGTCTTTCCTCCATTTTGAGTTTATTTTTGTGTATGGTGTAAGAAAGCGGTCCAGGTTCATTCTTCTGCATGCCGCTGTCCAGTTTTCCCAGCCCCACTTGCTGAAGAGACTGTCTTTTATTCCACTGGATATTCTTTCCTGCTTTGTCAAAGATCAGTTGGCCGTACGTTTGTGGGTCCATTTCTGGGTTCTCTATTCTGTTCCATTGATCTGAGTGTCTGTTGTTTGTGCCAATTACAACTTTTTTTAAAGGGGCATCTTAGCAAGTGTTTATCGGTATGGACCCTGGAGCCAAACTGCCTGTGTTTGAACCTGTCACTGCCACTCACCAACAGGGTGATCTCTGGCAGGTCACTTAACCTTTCTTTCTGTGCCTTAGTTTGCTGATCTGTAAAATAAGGATAAAAATAGTACCTACTTCACTGGATTGTTGAAAGATTATAGATGAGTCAGTATGTATAAGGCACTTAGAAAAGAACTTGGCAGGGAGTGGGAGCCAAGTGTTTGCTTTTATTGCCAATAGCTGTGAACATTTATTTGCACAGCTGGGTGGCGGTGAGTGACTGTTTTGTGAGGGTCACCAGATGCTAATACTGAGCAGAACTGCTGTTTACACTCAATCTGGCTGACTCATTACTGCCTCCTCGAGGCCCCACATGGCTCCCAGCGCCGCTTCCCATGTCTCCCCTCACGGCCAGGAGGGAGCCTCTGTGCCGCTCCTCTCTTCTCCCCGAGTCGCCCATCCCGGTCAGGGCCCGTTCCCCTAAGAGCAGCACACCTGTCTCGGAACATTTTGAGGCCGTTGCACATTTTGTTTTGTTTTGACCTTTTTTTCAAAACCCTTTCTCCAAGCCAAGCCTGGGCAGTTCACAAACGTCTCTCTTCATCACCTCCTTTGATCCCTTTTTCAACCTAGAAAGGCCCACATCACCTCCAATTTGCAGAAAAGGAAACTGGAGGCCCAGGAGGAGCAGGCGCCTGTCTGAGGCCGTGAGCATGCAGTGGCCGCAGACCTTGAGGACATGGTCCCCGCTGGTGGCGATCCAGGCACCGAGCTGTTGCCCGCTGCTTCCGGAACGCACGCCTCCCCGGCCTGTGGTCACTGGGCAGCGGCTCTGAGAGCCCCGGGGCCTGTCTGTTCTTTTTTAATTTTTATCTTTCTTATTATGTTGATATATTTATTTTTTGAGAGAGAGAGAGAGAGAAAGAGCAAGCCGGGGAGGGGCAGAGAGAGAGAGAGAGAGAGAGAAGAGAAATCCCAAGTAGGCTGCATGCTGTCAGCACAGAGCCTGGGGTGGGGCTCAAACCCACGAACCATGAGCTCATGACCTGAGCCAAAACCAAGAGTCAGATGCTTAAATGACCGAGCCATCCAGGCACCCCAGGGGCCTGTCTGCTCTTAGCATGGTTCTTAGAACCCAGGAAGCAAAGAAGTGTGAACAGCTATGCCCAGCTACGTCCCTGGGACCTGGGCTCCTGTGTATTAGATGTCAGCATGATGTTTTGGTGATCGGGGGTCAGCGAAAGCTCAGTCAGTGACTTCTCCACTTGATGGGGTGGGGCTGGGGCCCAGAGCTCCTGCTTGTCACTTTTTTTCTAAATGCAAGTTGGATCCGCAAAATTGCCTTGTGTCTCAAACTATTAAATACTGTTAAAAATACCAAGACCTCATTACAGAAAAGAAATGACAAAAAACCATTACTCTTGTATTTTTAAATTATAAACATGAAGAAAGGGGACATAATTGGTAAAACCGCTCACCCAGTAGAAGGAAAACGAACTTGATAGCAAATGAGCGTTCTTAACGATTAACATTATTAGTGAATGTCATACCTGGCATGTCACTGGCGGTAGTACTGGGTACTCAGTACCTGTTTACAGACCTGGCGAATGGACAACCTGAGTAACAGTGCTTGTTTCTTTAGTTTATACTCTGTGCCGGGCATAGTGCGAGGGGCTTTACCTTATTAATCCTCCTGGCAAGCCTACAAGGGAGGTGCCGTTCTCCCCAATTTTACAGAGGCTCAGAGAGGTTACGTGTCTTGCCTCAGGCCACGGAGGGAGTGGGAGTGGAGTTCAGAGTCAAAGCAGTTAGATAGTTTCTGGGCCCAGCGCCTAACCAGCAGGTCACCGGGCCCCGAGTTTCCAGAACCGTTGTGCCCGTTGCTGTGACCGACGCCCTGGCTCACGAGGCCGCCTGGAACCGCCCACCTGCCTCCTTCCTCCCTCCCCCCGCAGTCTGCGCTCCTCGGACCACCGGCAGGTTAACAACCTGATGCAGACAGAGGAGTGCCCGTCCGCGCTGGAGGCCACGCAGCAGCAGCAGGTGGCGACCTGTGGGGGCCGGGCCTTCGACAATGAGCACGATGGCGTCACCTACAGCTACTCTTTCTTCCACTTCTGCCTGGTGCTCGCGTCCCTGCACATAATGATGACGCTCACCAACTGGTACAGGTGCGTGCAGCCTGGCCGCGCACGGATGGAACCCACCGTGCCAGGATGTGTGGGGCACACGTTTCCTCTCCTCTGGCCCCTCCCTGGGTTCTTCCTGATGCTCAAGGCTTGGGTGATGTCCAGGACCCTCCACAGAGCCTGCCCGTCCGTGCCCCAGCTTCCCTGCTCGGCAGCTGGCACCTTCACTAAGCCCCTGAGAAGGAGGCGACCGCAGGCTTGTGCAGGGCACATGCGGGTGTACAGATCACGGGTGGTGATTTGCATTCTGAGGTCAGAGTTGGGATTCACGGTGGGAGGGTTAGGATTTAGGGTGTGGGGTTAGAATCAAAGTCACAGGGTCAAGAGTAAGAGTCATGAGGTCAAGAGTTGGGATTGGGCACACACAAAGTCACAGATTTGGCCATTGGGTTAAAATTGGGGCTAGCAGGCCGTAAAGCCAGGATTGAAGTTTCCAGGTCAAGGAGCTACGATTTAAGAGTCAAGGGGCAGATTTAAGGTCAGAGATATCAGAACTTGGTCGTAAGACCAGGGGCCAGGGATGGAGTTACAGGATTGAGGGTCAGAGGCCAGGTTGGAGGTCAGGACTGGAGCTCCAGGGTCCCCAAGTGAGGTTATAACATAGTCTAGGATGGGGTCAGTGTTGAAATTGAGGTCAGGGTCAGGTCGGTGGTATTTGTCGAAAGCCACATCTAGGGTCAAAGACATAGCTAAGGCCAGGTGTCAAACCTATCAAGAGAGGGGGGCTAGGGTTACAGAGTCAGAGCCAGAGTCGAGGTCAGAGGTCGCACCGGGGTCGTAAGGGCAGGGCCAGATCTGCGGTCACGGCGCCGGGGGCCCGGCTCACTGGGATCATGGTGTGTCGCAGACCCGGCGAGGCCCGGAAGATGATCAGCACGTGGACGGCCGTGTGGGTGAAGATCTGTGCCAGCTGGGCGGGGTTGCTCCTCTACCTGTGGACCCTGGTGGCCCCCCTCCTCCTGCCGAACCGAGACTTCAGCTGAGGCGGCCCCCTGCAGCCAGCCCGCTCGGAGTCTCCGGGTTCAGTGAGTCTGCCACGCTGAGCCCCTACCCCTACCCCCCTCCAGGACTCGCCTCTGAGCTGGGCCCCCTGTTCTTAGTGCCTTCAGGGATGAGATCCGGACCACAGAGCTGCCTCTTCCTTACCTTTGTCCCCTGTCACCTGTACTCCCCCTCTTGGGGAAAAAAGGGCCCCTTGTGCTCAGGCTCCCCAGGAGAGGGTCCTGAAGGAGAGAAGCACTCAGAGCCACTCGGAGAGTGGGAACACTCCCCACGATGGGGTGCCCAGCACTGAGGCCTGGATATTCCTGACCACGTCCCCCAGGGCACCCCGCCCCCTTCCCGGACTCCGTGCCTTACCGAGTCTCCAAGATTTTATGCAATAAACAAGCCAGTGCACGTGCCTCCCCATGTTCTGTGCCCCTCACCCTGGGTGCGGCCCCCATGCCATCTGGGGCCAGTGTGGGGGTGGACACAGAATGTCAGAGCTGAGGGGGTCAGAGGAGGGACCTGGGCTCTGTTCTGTAGGTCATGGGGAGCCTTGGGGTGGAGGCGGGGCAGGCTACTGGAGAAGGAGAGGCTTTGGAAAAAGGAAGTCTGGGGGCCAGGAAAGGGCCTGGAACAGTGTCTGCACGAGGGGTGGTGAGGCCAGAGTCAGGCTGGAGAGGGGAGTTTGTGCAGGGTGGCTGAGGAGGCCATCTTTGGTGTCCTACCAGTGCCAGCCCTGAGCCCCTGCCCACCTCTGGCCTGCCTCCAGGGTCCTACTCCTTCCTGCTGTAGTCGTGGTCCTTGCCACCTGCTTTGGGTCAGGTGCCTTAGGCAACACGGAGAAGAATCTGACCCATCACCCAGACTCAGTGTGCTGTGGAGAAGAGCATGCACTTGAGTCAGCCAAGCTGGCTCACACCCAGTGAATCTTGGAAGCCGTGGGGCTTCTGTGGGACTCCAGGCAAGTCTTTCCCCTCTGGGCCCTGGCTCTTCATCCATCAGCCGGGAAAACGCCGCCCACTCCCAAGCTGTTGGGAGGCACGGATGAAGCAGCCTCCGTGACGTGCCTGGCAGGTGCTCAGAGTACGATCAGTTCCCATCTCCGAAGGTGCACGGTGATGCAGGGAGGGAGAGGGGCTACAGACGGGCTCCTGGTTCGGCCCCAGGGCCTGGTGTGAGCCAACGACTGACCGTAGGCCAGGCATCACTTCCATGTGTGGGTGTGACAGATCGGCATGGACGTGACTGGGTTTGCCGGGTGCTGGGGGTGCAGTGGCCAGGGACACGTCTTCCAGGGAGCTCCTGGATCGTGGGGGGGGGGGTGCAGGGGTGGAGGCAGCACAGGTGCACAGGGGTGCACTGCGGGGACACCTGACACGGGCCAGGAGTCAGGCCAGACATCCTGAAGAATGCGTGGAAGCCAGCCAGGTCAAGAGGAATGGGAGAAGGCAGAGGGGACATCATGTGAGCAAGAGAGAAAGTGGGGGAGGGAGCCTGGGTGGTTCAGTAGCTTGAGCATCAGGCTCTTGATTTTGGCTCAGGTCATGATCCCAGGGTCATGAGATAGAGCCTGCTTGGGATTCCCTCTCTCTGTCTGTCTGTCTGTCTGTCTCTCTCTCTCTTCCTCTGCCTCTCCCCTGACCGCGCATGCTCTCAATCTCTCTAAAACAAAAAATAAATAAATGAAAAATTCTTAGAGAGAGAGAGGGAGAGAGGCGTTCCAGGATAATGAGGAGTGCGGGGTGGCTGGTGTGCAGGGCATGGGGGTGGGGGGCGGTCAGGAGTCGGTGTGAGCTGGGAGAGATGGGCTGGGCCGGGATCATATAGGCCCTTGGGGGCCATTGTTGAAGCGATCAGATGTTATCTTCAGTGTAGAGGGGAACCATGGAGGGTTTTGGAGCAGGGTAGGAGCAGTGAAGGTGGGAGGCAATCACGGGGAAGCCCCAGAAGGCTTCGAGCTGAGCAGTGACATGGATGGGTTGTTATCTTAGAAAGATTCCCCTGGGGCGCCTGGGTGGCGCAGTCGGTTAAGCATCCGACTTCAGCCAGGTCACGATCTCGCGGTCCGTGAGTTCGAGCCCCGCGTCGGGCTCTGGGCTGATGGCTCAGAGCCTGGAGCCTGTTTCCGATTCTGTGTCTCCCTCTCTCTCTGCCCCTCCCCCGTTCATGCTCTGTCTCTCTCTGTCCCCAAAAAAATAAATAAACGTTGAAAAAAAAAATTAAAAAAAAAAAAAAAAGAAAGAAAGATTCCCCTGGATGAAATGGAGGGTGTGGTAGCTGGGACAGGTGCCAGGGCCCGGGAAAGAAGGCAGGGGGTGGGGGTGTGGTCTGGAGCCGGGCCCAGGAAGGCTTCTCTCAACCCTGGGACAGACCCCGGGGATGCTGTTGGCCCTGGGTGCCTTTCAGCCCAAGGAAACCCTCTCCATGAGGCAGCCTGTTCCTTCCCCCACCCACCCCATCCAACATTTCATTAGTTTCCTCATTTCACCTTCGGGAGAAAAAGCCCACGCTGTGCTCCTGCTAACCTTTCTTACGAGCTTGTAGAAGTGGACCGTTTTGTCCTGCTTTTGTATCCTCTTGCTCTATAGTCTTCAAGTTATTCATTCAACAAACATGCACCGAGCGTGAGTTCTGGGCCAGGGTCCGGGCCGGGGGCGGGCCTGGCAGGGAAGGAGGCGGAGGCCAGGCTGAAGAGTCTGGATCCCTGGCTAAGGAGTTTCAGGTCCCAACTTGGGGGTCACCGCCTCTGAGAAGCCACCTGGGTTTCTCTCAGACAGCCCCCAGCGGTATTTCCCCAGTCCCTGTTCTGCCCTCCAGGAAGGCGATGGCCACGCTCGCTCACCTGGCCATGGACTGACTCTCTGGGCCGAGCGAGCGTGAAGCCCGCAGATCACGTGGGGCAACGGGCAGTGCGGTGTACTGGAAAGCTCTGCGGGCTCCGCTCCGGTCCTCTCTGCACGGCCGCCACACCATGGGACCTTTGGCAGCTCTGTCGCGGCCTCTGAGCCTCAGCTGCAGCTTCGGTACAATGGCAGCCGTAGCGGTTCTGTGAACCATAAAAGCATGGTGACCCTGTGGGCCGCGCGGTGTGGTAACGCGGCAGACGCTCCCAATCCCCTCCTCCCTTTCCTGCCACCCTCGCAGGGGCTGGCGAAGTCAGCCGGTCACTTTGCAGCTTCCCTGAGAGAAGGGGGCATCTGACCACATTGTGGCCGATGACAGCCAAGTGGGATGGTAAGGAGCCATTCTAGGGGAGGGGCTGCTTCTCTTACGAGGCACCGTTTGTCCCCCACCAGCCCCCCCCCCTCCTGTCTGAACACAAAATGTGATGCCTGGGGCTACAGCAGCCTCCCTTGGGACCGTGAGGCACCAAGCTTGACGATGGGAAACCAGAGGGAGAGGACTGTGGGGCGAGAGACAGAAGGAGTCTGGGTCCTCAGTGCGCCCTTGAGCTGCTGCCTGTCTCCACGCTTCTGTGACGCGAGGAAAACCAATGTCAATATATTGGAGCCCCTGTTAATTGGGTATACGGTTCCCTGCAGCTGAATGTATTTCTGGCATAACATGTGACGTGATCGTTAATTTTAGTGATAATAAAAACAATAAACAAGAGAAACTATCCCAGGACTGTTGGGTAGCCATAGTGTAGCACGCACACTCATAGATACGGATATATAAATAAATGTATATATTATGTACTTATATACCATGCATGTCTGTTTAGTAGCAGGAGAAACTGTGACGAGATCGTTTTTTGAGACACTGATTTTTCTGTGCTCTCCCAAACACACGCGGGAGAAGAAAGTTCTAGATCTCGCTGCCTTGGGGGAGGTTTGAGGGAGAGCGGGAAGCGGGAGGGAGAGGTTACCTGCGAAATAACCCTTCCCCTCCTACCTTTGGTATCCAAAAGCCCAGTCTGTTGAGAAGCTTCTGGGCAGTGGGGGAGGGGCAGTGAGGGGGCAGCACAGGTGCCTCCTGGAGGGAGAGGAGAGAGGAGAGAGGAAGAGCCCCTGCAGAAACTCGATGAGAGATGAGGCCATTTCTCCCAGACCCTAAAGCAGTTCTCTGTGACAGAAGAGGGGGTAGGGCGCTGTGGGTTCTGTTAGCAAGGGTGGGGGTCCCAGTTTCCTGCTGAGCTGGGGGAGCTGGGCAGAGCCTGGGGGAGCTGCTGGGACCTGGGGAGGGGTGTGTGTGGAGGGAGTGGAAGCTCAGTTTCCACCTGGCGACTGGTCTCGCCCGCTCTCCCCACTCCCCGCCTCGCTGCTACACGTGACCCCAGGACTTTTGCACTTATCTTGGAGGGGCAAACAAACAGTACAAGAGTGTGAAAAGCATTTATCTGCTTCGCTTTTTCAAGCAGCAGCGGAGGATTCTATTGAATGAATACGATTTATTTCACTAAGCCTCAGTTGATGGGCATTTACATTGTCTTCAGTGGTTTTCTTTTTTCTGTTTTCTTTTGCCTTTGCTGCTGGCTTTGAATCTGAGACCAACAGAGTAGATGAAGTCTACTCACAGCGTGGCTAGGCCGAGGCTGTGCAGTGAGAGGGCAGGCCCGCCCCGGCGCTGAAGGGCTGAAGCATCATGGTGAGGGGTGCGTGGCAGACGTGGGAAGGCCCAGGCTTCAGAGATTGCAGACTGGAGACCAGCAAGTGGGTCTGGTCTGGCCCTTGCTGCCTTTAATTTTTTTTTTTTAACGTTTATTTATTTTTGAGACAGAGAGAGACAGAGCATGAACAGGGGAGGGGCAGAGAGAGGGAGACACAGAATCCGAAACAGGCTCCGGGCTCTGAGCTGTCAGCACAGAGCCCGACGCGGGGCTCCAACTCACGGACCGCGAGATCATGACCTGAGCCGAAGTCGGCCGCTTAACCGACTGAGCCACCCAGGCGCCCCTGGCCCTTGCTGCCTTTAAAACAAGAACCATCGCAAGGATTGTGGTGTCTTTCTGTGGAGCACACCCTCCCTCAACCTGTCCCCTCCTCAGTGTCTGCCTGCTGCCTCATCGTGTCAGTGCCCCGCCCGGCCCACGATGACCTCTGTTTGCAGCCCTGATGCAGGGCCAGGGGACTGTGGCTGGGGCCCTGCGGGGGCCTGAGACCTGTCCTCCCTCCTCTGAAATGCCTCAGGCGCAATGGGCTTGGTTGGCCTCAGCCTTTCCCTGTTCTGTTTCCCAGGGGTCCCAGGCTGGAAGGGCCCTTGGGACGGGCAGTGCCCTGTGATGACCAGATCCAGGCTCCCGTCCTGGCCTCTCCTCTCCCCTCAGCTTCCTTTCCAGTCAACGGGAGTCCCTGCCCTGCGGGGTCCTGTTTAACTTCAGCTGCGAGCAGCGCCGGACATCCTGCTCACGTACTCATTCGTTCCACGTGCCCAGGGCGCCAGAACTCCACGCACAAGACCATCCCAGTTCCGACACCAATTGCAAAGTCAAGGGTTCCAAAGTTTGGTTATTCACTAGAAGGACTCACCGAACTCACTGAAAGCTGCTCTACTCGCGGTTACAGTTTATGATAGGAAAGGGGCAAAGATGAAAATCAGCCAGGGAGAAGATTCTGTGAAAATCAATCAAGGGAAACCTCATGAAAGTGGAGTGGAGAGGCCAGAAGGGGGAGCTTTCCTGGGCTACCAACTCAGTGTGGATCCCAGGAAGAACTGTCAGAATCATCAGTTACAGGCCCCCCACAGGAAAAGCTGTACATTCAATTTCCTACAAGAAATTGACCACCTCAGCCACTCAGCCAATGAGAAACCACCATTGCCCTGAGTTCTTGCTTTTTCTCCAGTGGACTTTTGTTCAAAACCATCCCTCCCGACTTCCCGTCTTCTCCATAAAACAACATTCCTCTTTTTTGTTTGTTGGCTTAGCCTACGGTTTGTGCCATAGCTTGCTTGTCCCGAATTATCTGATAACCCCCGAATAAGCCTATTTTTTGCCTGGTAAAGTAACTGTTTTGTTTTTAAGGTCAACGACACGCAGGGTGGAATCCGAGGAAGCATCAGATGCTGAGCTTCCATTGCCCCCTTCCCCACGAGGTCGGGATGCATTCATTCCCCTGCGTCCACATGCGACAATGTGCACGGAACACTGCCAGTGAGGCAGCTCACCTGAACTCTGGTGTTCAGAGTTTTGGCTGGCCTCCATTATGCAGGCAGGATTGACTGAGTGAGGACTGGTTGATTCCAGTCTCCAGGTCAACTGATAAAACGTGGGACCCAACCTCCCACCCTAAATCATGTGCTTCGTCTTTCCCGGTGTGGCCAGCCCCTACCCTAAATTGCATTGTTACTCCCTGGCTAGTCCCAAACCTCCAGGCGAGCAAAGATTGCCGGCCAGGAGCTGAAGGCAGAGGTCAGACCCCTTTTCGGCAAGGTTAAAATCTATTTTTTTTCCAGCTTTTTTGGGACATAACTGACATATAACATTGTATAAGTTGGAGGTGTACAATGTGTTGATTTGATAACCCTTATAAATTGCAGAATGATTACCATCCGAGTCCTAGCCACCATGCCCATCCTATCACATAGTTACCATTTCTTTTTGGTGGTGAGAACTCTTTTTAAGATCTACTCTCTGGGGCGCCTGGGTGGCGCAGTCGGTTAAGCGTCCGACTTCAGCCAGGTCACGATCTCGCGGTCTGTGAGTTCGAGCCCCGTGTCAGGCTCTGGGCTGATGGCTCGGGGCCTGGAGCCTGTTTCCGATTCTGTGTCTCCCTCTCTCTCTCTGCCCCTCCCCTGTTCATGCTCTGTCTCTCTCTGTCCCAAAAATAAATAAAAACGTTGAAAAGAAAAAAAAAAATTTAAAGATCTACTCTCTTATGATACAGTACTATTAGCTATAATCACCATGCTGTACGTTACATCCCCAAATGTTAATCTTGTCCTGGGAGTTATTCCCTTTGACCACTCTCGCTCCATTTCTCCCACTCTCCATCCCTGGTTACCATTGAATTCTTTATTACTTACAAGATCAGTCTGGAAAATGACATGACTTTTGGACCTCGGAAGGTCTCAGAGGAGCCGCCCTGCCTCTGCCCACACTTCCAGCCTGAGCAGTCTGGGGCTGGCAGGTTGAGGACTTAGGAGGAAACACAGCTAAGACTTAATGGGGATTTCCTGCCGGCTCAGCCCTTCCCATGCACTACATCGTCAAGCCCTCTCACCTTCTCCACGAGCAGGAAATATTCCTGGCCTCATTTTGGGTGTGAGAAAACCAAGGCAAGGAGGGGTTTATAACTCATTCAAGGCACACAGCTAGTAAGGGGAGAGCCTAGGATTTGGACATGTGTGGGTGACACCCAAGTCCAAGCTCTCTTCTGTCATGCCTCCTATATTCTAAAACCACGCATTTGGAGTCAGATATACTGGGTTCAAATTCTGGGCCCAGATACTTACAGGCTGTGTGATCTCGGCCAGGTCAGGGATTCTGAGTCTCAATTCCCTTATTAATTTAAAAAAAAATTTTTTAACGTTTATTTATTATTGAGAGAGCATGAGTGGGGAAGGGGCAGAGAGAGGGAGACACAGAATCTGAAGCAGGCTCCAGGCTCTGAGCTGTCAGCACAGAGCCCGACGCGGGGCTCGAACTCACAAACCACGAGATCATGACCTGAGCCGAAGTCGGACGCTTAACCGACTGAGCCACCCAGGCGCCCCATTATGATGGTCTTTTTGATCAATGCTTCCTTCTCTCTGGTCTCAATGGCCTGCTACTCCCCATACAGCCCCGCATCACACAGACGGATGCACACACGTGTGCAAACATGACCCACAAGCACACACAGGCAGACACGTACACAGTACGTGTACCCGCACTGTGTAGCTTGGACACACGTGTGCACACGTACACACACACACGTGCATGCACACAGTGGACTGCCCCTCAATATCCATTCACCCTGCCTCTCTGGGCCCGCCCTGTGGCAGGAGCTAGAAAGCTGCCAACACATTTCCCAGACTGCCTTTCAGTTAGAGCTCCAGTTCTCGGTGACTTCAGTTCAGCCAGTTGGAGACACATGACCTTTGGATGGTGGAAGTGAGTTTCCGCAAACAAGCCGTGTCTGGAGATGTTTGTTATTTTTTGTGGTTGTTTCCAGTACGCGGTCCAGGCAGGTGAGAGGCGGGGCAGAGCGGTGCGTCTGCTAGTCTTACTGATTGATTAATTGATTGATCGTGGCAGGAGCAGGGGCAGCAGCAGAAGCTCCCTGATCCTGGTGGCTTTAGCAGGTATGAGGGTCTAGAGACAGGGGCGGCTCCCTTGGCAGCCGGCTTTCACAGTGTGATTATGGGAGTCGCTCCTCAAAGCTCAGTGTTAAATTTGTATCTTTCAGGTCTGCTGACTGCTTATAACGTGTAACCCTCTGTAATAGAGGTCTTCCTGTTTCAACTAGCCAGAGTACTTTCTGTTCTCTGCACCTACATCCTTCAGGTCTTGGCTCAGATGTCCTGATGCCCAAGCTTGACCGAGTCCTTCCCATTCTCCAGTGACACCTGACGTTTGACCTTTGACCATTGCCGTATGGCGCCTGCTCGGAAGGCTGCTTTGTACAAGCACACCCTGAGTGCCCCTGGTAATATCACTATCTTAGGAATGTACAGATCTCACCTTCCCTCTACATTCTCATCAAACAGAATATGCAGAAAAACGTGTTGTTCAGCATTCAAGATCAGGGGCTCCGGGAGGTTGCTAACCTGGGGTGTCTCCTCGGTAACAAAGAATGTCTGCATGGCAGGCCTTGGTCTCCTTGGAACGCTGGCCGTGCAGGGGAGGGAAGGGCTATGGATAGTTGCCAAGGTAGTCTACACTATCAAAGCTTGCTGCATGCAGTTACCTGCAGGGGATGCTCTGTCCAGTCTGCTGCTCCCGGACTCCCTGTAGGTAAGTTTCCCCAATAAATCGATGTCTCAACCCCTGCCTCCGGGTCAGGTCATTCCTTCGGTCTTGCCGAGGCTCCACCCACTCTCGGTTTAGAGTCTGCCAGGGGGCCGCTACGCAAATGTCCGTTCTCTCAGAGCCTGGACTATGTTCACATCCTCCCAACAAATGTGTAGTGGGCACACGTGGGCTCTGTTCTTGGTGCTGGAGATGACAGCCATCCGCAAGGTGGCACAAAGCAGGGGCTCAGTAAATGGTAAGGAAACTCACATTAAGACAACAACAGCAACCCAGAAAAACACACACACACTAAAGGGG